>NC_056694.1:12677500-13021250 GCF_018350215.1 Panthera leo | reverse complement strand
ACTGTCTCCCAGAAGTGAGATGTTTCGTTCTTCACCATTTAATCAATATAATGAAAAGAACCAACTAAAAATAAAAGCTTGCCTGGATGTGCACAATTAGGTAACAGTGTCTGGTAAGAGAGGGCATAGGCATAAATCATGGGTTCTATTTTCTCTGCATATGACCACTTACGCCTGACTCGGGAGATCCATTTTTGGAAATATGTGGGCAGCAACTCTTGTGGATGTGTGTATCAGAGTTTCAAAGTTCTCTCTTTGGAAACCAAAAAGTTATGGGGAAATAAGATATATTCTCATTACTCCATCATTTGTAAACAGTGAAATGCTGACAGGATGGGTTCAAGAGGGCAGCTACATGGTAGCACCTGGTTTCCGGTTGAAGGGACGCTATGCCACAGGTAACTCCCCTGATTACTACAAGAGCCTCCTGGTTTATCAATGACATCTCGACTCTCGGCATCAGCAGCCATTCCACACCCACCTGTCAGAACCAGTTCCTTCAGGGAGCATTGTTCGGGATACAACCTTCCGAAAGAAGCTCTCTATCAACTGTCTCAGCTCTGCTTTCTCAGTTCCATCTCTCACTGCTCTTCAACTTGGCTCTAGTTCAAATGAAATCAAGGTGTAAAAGCGGGGGAGAGTATTAAAGGATGTTTATAGATTAAGTTCTTGAAAGCAAAAGTCTTACTCTATATATTTTTAAGAGCTAACATTTATTAGGTGCTTAATATCTGCCAGGCTTTGTTCTCAAGGTTTTATAGGCAATATATTATTTAATTCTATAATAACACCAAGAAGCGAACACTGTTATCTTCATTTAACAGATGAGAAAGTGGAGACACAGCCAGGAAGTGGTAAAGCAGGGTTCAGACCCACACTAACTCTAACTCGATGCCTGCTTTCAGCCATTACATCGAAATGCCTCTGCCTCCAGATGTTCCCAATTTGGGTAAAAGAAAAGTCTCGAGCCTCCAGTTGACAATCTGTAAAGGAACAGTTGGCCAGAGAAGGGAGGTAACAGTGGTGGAATGCTGGTAGCTCGAGGGCTGAGGTTGTGGCAAGCCTGCTGGTCCTTGCCAGCTCTGAAGGGAAAACCAGTAGGTTCTGACATACCAGGTAGAGCTGAGGGCATCATCTTCCCGCCTTCACACAGGCTGCCCTTGCTTCATCTCCAACAGTCACTTTCTCTTCTACCCCTTTGGTCTGGCCGCCACTCAAGATGAGGGGAAGGGAAAGGGCATCTGTGAGTCCTCTCTGCCAACCGTCTTACCACTTGGGGCAAGAGCTGTGGCAGGAGGACCTCCTCGGGAGGCCACAGACGGTGCTCCAAAAGACCGCGTGGCGCTTATGCTAGTTCTTGAGTTTTTGTTTCTTTTTGTTGTTGTTGTTTGTTTCTTCCCCCAAGTTTTACTGAGAAATAATTGACATACATCACTGTACAAGTAAGTATGAGGTATAGAGTGTGATGTTTTGATTTACATGTATCGTGAAGTGACTGTCCCAATAAGTTCGGCTAACATCCATTATCTCCTATCAATACAGTATGAAGAAAGAAGGAAAAAAGATGTCTCCTTGTGATGTGAATGTGAAGGATTTTCTCTCTTAACAGCTTTTCTGTATATCATGGAGAAGCATTCTCCACAGTGATCATGCTGCACATGACATCTCTAATTTACTTATTCCAGAACTGGATAGCTCCTGGGTTTTAACCATTCTGCCACAGCAACCTCAGGTCCTAGGATGACCTGGACTTCTGGTCCATCTTCCTTTCACTACCTCTGGTCAGAGTCAAAGAGTCTGGACACAACCTCCCTTCTTGATCCCAGGCCCTAAAACAGCACACTGCTTCCATCACCAAGTCAATCTTGCCAAAAAAAAAAAAAAACCCAAAAAAACAAAACAAACAAAAAAAAACAGGTAACAACCAGGAACCATTAACAAAAGTTCATGAACCACACTCTGAAAAACAATGTTCTTTTTTTTTTTTTTAAGTTTATTTATTTTGAGAGAGGCGGGGAGAGGGGCAGAGAGAGAAGGAGACAGAGAATCCCAAGCAGGCTCTGCACTGTCAGTACAGAGCCAGACACAGGGCTCAAACTCAAGAACTGTGAAATCATGACCTAAGTTGAAATCAAGAGTCGGAAGCTTAACTGACTGAGCCACCAAGGTGCCCTGAAAAGCAATGTTCTAAGGCAGATTCTATGAGGTCTTCACAATGATTTTGAACGTGATTTTTAAAAATCCTGTTAAATATTTACCAGGACAACCTTCCAAAGGTCATTTTGCCCAGTTAGGTTAAGGTCTTACAGGGAAATAGCCTGTCTGCCTTTTATATCCTTTGTCCCCCTGCAACCCCACCAACTGTCAACCTAAGTGTCACCTAGAAAGAACACACTTGATAAGTGTGATTAAATGATCTAAACAAGAATTATCAGCAATGTTCTGATTTATGTCAGCTCAGTCAGAGTCTATACCTACTGGCACCAGTGACATCAGTTTTGCTGACTGGATGTGGAATTTTTGCTAGAAGAGGCATTCCTCCTGAATACCACGGCCGGCTCCCTCCCTGCAAGCCATCTGCAATCCCCAGCCCTCTGGATTCACAGACCCACAGGCCAAAGGCACATCCCCTCTCTGAAAGTCTACCTACAGCCATTACTGTTGTTCTTGCGCATTTTAGGAACCAATATATCGCTGAGAAGAGGTGAGCCAAAGCAGAGAGAAGAGATGGCGGGGGTCAGAGTGTGGCAAAAAGAGGAGGAAAATATAGCAGAAAACTCTCAAAAACCAAGACTTCTCTGTTGGAAGCACAGTATTAATGTGCCAACTTGGACCACAGGATAGCCTCTGCCAGCCTAAAATCGTATTCACTTTAGGCACAGCATAACAGCATACTATTTTGTCTTGAGTTCGGATTAATGTAAAATCAACACTTTTTTTTTTTTTTTTTAAAGAAGCTTTTAATTGTTCCAGCCAAGTTAAAGTAAGACTCCCATGTTGTTACTACTGAAAATTCATCACAGGCTTTCCACTGCACTAAAATGGAAATGCAGAATCTTGAAACTGGCCCCAAATCTGGCATGCCTTCCTATCAGTCTCACTTTTATTAGTTTCACCTTTACTTCAACTCCCTGCATTCTAGTCACTCTGCCCTTCCAGGTCCCGGTAAGTGGCTTATTCTGTTCCTGCCTTGGGCCTTTCTCCATCCATCATACCGCTGTTTTTCTCAAACCACCCCAAGCTGGGGCCTCTAGCACTTGGAAATTTGTTTTGAAAAAATCACTTAAACTGGGTCAGGTACCCCTGCCTCTGCACCCACAGAAGTCTCTCCTTTTCTGTAATAGCACTCATATTTTGTAACTCGTTTGTGTTATCTGTGCTTCCCCCACTAAAGTGCCCACTACAGTAGTACAGGAACCACGTCGATATTTTCCGGCAGCGTATAGCCATCTCCTAACAAACGGCCCGCCTCATACTATGCACACTATGACAGCTTTTCGGATGCATGAAGAGATAGGCAGAAGAAGAATTACAGGAGATGGGTGAAGGAAGGTCAGAGATGAAAGACAGGAATGTGTTAAGAGGAAATGAGGAAGAACAAGAAGAAACTGTAATGAATACTGTCTGGTCATATAATCTTGGAAATGGAAGGAATCAAGGACAAGTTCCTCTGTTCATGACGAGAGGGGGCCTCAGTGAATTCAGGTCCCAGTGCTAATACCAAAATCCAAGTTTCTTATGCCTAATTTTGTGCTGTTTATACAAGAGTCCATATAACTTTTGGGAACAGAATTCATAATGGTCTTAAAACTCCTCAAGAAGATACAATAAAGTGAGTCTAGATAAAACCAAGACAGACAAACACCAACGTCAATGCTTCAGAGTCTCCATTTCTCCCTTTCGGGCCCCACTGACCCAAGAGCCCCCCAAAAAGCAGTGTATTCTGTGCAATCATTGTTATGTGTTCCCAAACCCCCCACAACCACAGGGCCAAGGCCACCACTTCCTCCACCCACAGATGAGGAAACGGAAGCTTAGGTAAGTCACTTGCCTCATCGGACCCAACCCTTGAGGGACCTGGATGACACACAGCCCACACACGCAGCAGAAAGCCTCACAGAAGGCCTCCAGCTCCCATCCTCAAAAGCGTTCTACATGGGTTTCCAATTTTTTAGTGGGTGGCACAAAATAGGTATTGAGATTCTCATGTTCCGTTTTCCTGTTTTCCACCGAGGAGAGGACTGGTCAGTGCCACAGATGACAGCAGTTCGTTCTACCAAGACAACGCTTCAAACCTAATGCCAATGTATCCAACACTTCATCAAAAGCAGAATTGTTCCGAGTATGGCTCTTATACTCAAGACAGGAGTGACAACCAGTATTTGTTCATGCTGGCAATGTGAGCAGAGAGTTTGGTCATAACAAGGAGGCAAATCCATCCATCCATGAGCTTGATTTCTATTGGCAATCCTGCCAGTTGTTAACACTGCCAAAACTGTCACCAGGTACCGGGCTCCAGATACGCCAATAATATCCATGAACATCAATGGTACTGTGTAATAATTCTTACTGCTCTCAGAACCTCCACAAACTTGGCCAGAAGAATAAGGCAGTCAAGTCCATTCTCTTGCTTATCATTCTACAATTTACTAAGCATTTTCTTTTCTTGATTCCTTCCTCTATTCCACACTTGTTTGTTACATTCCTATTAAGTCCAATGCAATAGGTATACGTTATCTCATTTGATCCTTGTGCAATCCTCTCCCGGTAAGAAGACAAAGGAAGGGAGAAATAAAGGTTCACAAAAATAATTACTTGCATAGTGTAACACATGAAGAGACAGAGTTAGCATCATAAACCAGCTTTCCCAATCCCTCACCTAGTGCCTCTCCAGGAATGTTACATCTCATACAGCAGTGGATGTTCAGAAAGGCACTAAGTAAGCATCAAACAGTTGAAAGATATTCATTCTACATTTGTCTTTTGTAATGTGCCTCTGTTCTCCATCATAATGGCCCTAAGACACCAATAACCTCTTCCACATGTGATCTAAAGGATTGTTTTTGTTTTGCTTTCAATTTTTTCCATTTTGCACTTTGCACACATCGGATTTTTAACCACAGCTAAAAGAATTCATATTCCCTCTATAATATTCCCTGCTTCCTCAAACTCTCTCACCTTGGGCTATCCTTCTCTCTACCAATACTGCATATTTGCCAATCTCTCCAGGTACTCACAGCTCCAACCACATTTGGCACCCTACAGCCACACAGACCTTGCTCCCACTGGTCCCCCATGCATGGCATTCTCTCATTCACAAGGTCCTTCCTTCCTCTTTCTCTACCGTTAGTGCACACACTGTAACTATAGCACAACTGGGCCCGTATGTGAGTCACACACGTTATAGTTACACAAACATATACATGCACACATGACTAGGGATGCTCACCACTTAAAACCTTTTCTCTTTTGGTCTGAACTATTTAACTAAATGAAATTTAGTGTCTATTTTTTAAATAATACCTTTACTGAGACATAATCTGCATGCAATTCATTCACTTAAGGGGCACAACTCAGTGCTTTTTAGCATATTCAGATACTTGTGCAACCATTATTACAACCTAATTTCAGAACATTTTCATCACACCGAAAGAAAGAAAGAAAGAAAGAAAGAAACAAACAAACAAACAAACAAACAAACAAAACCCTGTCCCCACTAACAGTTACTCACTCCAAGCCCCCTACCATCTCCTGAAGCCCTGGTGACCACTAGTCTACCTTCCACCTCTATGGATTTGCCTCTTCTGGACGTTTCATACAAATGGTATCCTACAATATGTGGTCTTTTGTGACTGGCTTCTTTCCCCCAGCATACTGTTTTCAGCTTTTTTGTGTTTTGCTTTTTAAGCTGCCTTCATCTGCTCATTCAGCTGTGTCCAGCTGACGACTTTTCCTAGAGTGGACAGTAAAGTAACCCAAGAGTCACGACACGGATGGCTAGACAGGAGAGTCTGTTACGTGGTCCTTCAAAGGACCTGAAGCCCAGAGCCTCAGCACCTGCTCACAAGCAAGATTCCAACACTGTCCCTCTGTCCCTCACAAAGTACCCCATGGCTTTGGTGCACGGGAACTGCAAGGACACGTGTGACGAGTGTGTGCACAGTGCCCAGAAGGGTCAACAGGAAGCCTTAACAAGGCCATCACATATTTAACTCTATCAATAGCTTTTTGTTAAAAGGATAATCACAGGTTTGGCTACAAAATGCAGATTCAGGTTCACCAGGATAATTAAAGTAAATGTCTCTATTGAAACACTTACTGAAAGAAAAAAATACTAGTTTTCATGCAAAGGTCTTACTATTTTGTTTTGTGAAAACCTCAGCCACCAAAACAGTCCCCAGAAAGCCCTTCCAAATTCTAAAAAGACAAGTGGAGGGACTGTTAATTAAATGTTTCATTAGTGTTTGCCATATAGTGAGCCCATTCATTTCAGTGAGGTCAAATTTATGATACAGCAGAGTTAGAATTTTATATGCTCTACGTATACTTTATAGTACATTGGGGCACCTCATAAAAATCAATTGTACAGTACATTTATGCCTTTTTTTAAGAACCTGGATCATAATTTAAGATTATAAATGATTAGAAAGGTTTATAATTTTTGCCTCTTTGCTTTTATGACCCACTATGAGAAGAGCTTAGCTGATGCCAAGGCCTTTGGCAGAAGTGCTACCCCCCGACAGCCCACACCAACCACCTTACTGTTTCTTTGGGAAAATATGCTTTTCTTTGTAAGAGGATCTCTTTACAGAAAGTGGCAGCTATCATTACCCAATTCCTCCTCTCCAGTTATCCTACTTTGGTAGGAATGGGGGTGATGCTTTTGAAGTCTTAGCTTTCTTCTTCTCCCTCAAATCACAGATTCTCTGTGAGCAGCAGACTCTGCTCCCTTCATTTCTGAAGGGATACACAGTGCATAGTACATGCCTAAGAAATGGGTTTTCAGTTTCACCAAATGAATACACAGAAATGGGAGCAGATGTGGTGCTCTTGTTAGAAGGCAAAAATTAGGGCATTCCTTCTGTACAGGGAATCCAGGGCCCCTGATCAATCTTGTGGGAAAATCTGTTCAATTACTCAATATCCTCAAAGCGCCTTCCTCAAATGAGCACGTTCAGGGGCTCAATCCATCTTCAATGCACTATGCCAGATGAACTGTTCTAACATCTAATTCTTCTTATAAAGCAGAAAATGTTGCTCAAGCTCTTTATGGCTGATTGAACTAATTTACTGTGGAACAGGCAGCAGCCTATCTTTAGATAAATGTTAATCAGGACGCCAGCGCTCTCTTCAGTCTGACTGCCACTATTATGCTGAAAGGGAAGGTCAACAGCTAATAGACCCAGTTAACAAGCCATTCTGAACTTCACTTTAGCTTAACCCTCTTCAAAGTTGCAGTCATTAAATCCATAGATTATTAGAGGCTGCCCTACTGTTTTCACTGCACACTAAGACAAGCTTTCAGTACAGTCATTAATTGAATTAACATTGTCTAATCCAATTTTATAGAGTGTAAACTGAGATATGGCCAGGGGGAAGGCCTTCTCAAATGCCCTCGCAATCCGCCAACGGGAATACAGTCATCCCAGGTGAGACTCTGGCTGGACAAGGACAGGAAGCATGTCATGTTAATGGTTTCTTTTCCCTCACAGTCCTCTCTCCCTTTCTTTCTTTCTGTCTTAAAATCTTTCAGCAAGTAAAAGAAAGGCATTTTGTAGTCGTTACAGGGTAGTTTTACACTGCAGCAAAGCCAGGCAGAAAAACAATAAGGCCATTTGTATCACAGTCCCAGACAACCCAGGACAACAATGTAGTCTCAGACAGGCAGTACCGGGATCCCTTTCTACCAGACAGGCCTAGGACAATTGGCTCAGTCCAAGACCCCTGAGAGGTCCCGCTATCATAACCAAAGGACTGTCGAAACATTCTAAAGGGAGACCAAAAGGATCCAAGTCTAATTTAGAAACTCAAAACATTTCAACATTATATACTAGAGTCTTGGCATAACAAGCTGGGCAACAAAGTGGTCAAATGCACAGTTTTTGACAAATACTAGGAGGCCCATCCCCTTGCCCTTGTCAAGCATGAGAGGGGCTAGGCCTTATTTACTTCTCAGTGATTGGTCTCCTCTTCTAAAGTAGGAGGAGGGTACATGGGAAACTATGTCACGTGGGAAGACAGCGACTGTCTCTATTTTGCCTATCTGTGGGTACCAAAATGAGCAGCCTCAAAGGCATAAGGAAAGCTGTAAGCTTCACAATGGAAATCAGGTCTGCTCATCCAAAGTCACTATATTCCTTAATACGCATCCATTTGTAAGAATAATAATTTAAAACAAGTGTGGATATTAACAAAGTAACCTCACGCTTGTTAAGAGTCTTTACTGTGACAGTCTAAGAGGAGGTGATACGCAATGTACAATTCAATGGTTCTTACTTCAAAAGCACACACCTTCATCAACATGGCCACACAATGCAGTCAGGCAGAACCCATCCCCAAACACACGAGGCCTAATGTGTCTGGGACAATCACAGTGGCTCCACTGCACTGTCAGAGAGTGGTTTAAGTATGAGACTATAATTTAGCTTGGGGCCACAAACCACGGGTAGTCTGCTGAGGTCTTCTGGAAAAGGTGTCCTTATACCCGATGGGGAAACAAACAGACGAATGCAGCCCAAAGCGTTCCAAAACAATGCGCGGTGTGCACAGTGAGGACACAGGTGAGGGGCTGGCAAGTTACATACAGTCCACCTGCTTTTGTAAATTAAGTTTTACTGGAAACTTAACTAGACTTCTGGTTCCAGACAAAGGCAGTTTGCAATCTCTGATTCAGATTCATGTCTGATTATTTTAATTCTGAATTGTTAATCACTATAGCATACTTGAGTGTTCACCTGTATGACAATGACAAAAAAAAAAAATCATTTTATTTTTTAAGGCTTAAAACCTCATGTTTAGAATTACACTACTTTCTCAGAATATTGGCATTCATAAAGCAGATGGAAGTTAGTATAGTATTTCAGCTGAAGCATCTTTTTGATATAATCCAATTCAACAAGTATTTATTGAGCTCTTACCAATGTGGCATGATACAAATCTGAATAAAACACAATCTTTACACATAAGGAGCTCAAAAAATAATAGGCAGCTCAAGTCTACAAATATCCTGAAAAGGGGAAATAGGTCATGGTAAGTATACTTTGGAAAAAGACACAGCGGTGCCTGGGTGGCTCAACTGATTGAGCATCCGACTTCAGCTCAGGTATCTCACGGTTCGTGGGTTCGAGCCCTGCATCAGGCCCTGTGCTGACAGCTCAGAGCCTGGAGCCTGCATCAGATTCTGTGTCTCCTCCTCTCTCTGCCTTTCCCTGGCTCGTTCTCTGTCTCCCAAAAATAAATAAATGTAAAAAAAAAAAAAAATTTAGAAGAAAAAAGAGAGAGAAAATACCACTTTGCAGAGAGAGAGAGAGACAGGCAGACATCTACTTGAGAATATGACAAAAAGTATGCATAGAGAAAACTGAGTGCCTACTCTGTGCCAGGAAATGTTGAAGTGTTTTATATTTGCTAACGTTTACTTAGATAAACAATTAATGAGACAATCACTTTATAGTAGGCAGATTTACAGATGAGGAAAATGAGGCACAGAAAGCTAGACCAGCTCATGTCCAAGGTTACACAGCTGAGTTAACAGTTCAACCGGGTTAGTCTAGCTCCAGAGTTTAGACCCCATCACCATCCTCTACTGTTACAGTTAAATGGAATTGTGAAAGGATTAACAGGCCAATGGCTAGGGAAAAAAAGACGCTTGTAAGGGGAATGCTCCTTAGTCCTATTTAGCTATTTGCTGTTGGGAATAACAGAACTGAGAAAGGGAATGATGGACATATTACCAAAGATCTTAAATGTCAAGCAGAGGAGTCTGTACTCAATCCCCAGGCAATGGTGGGGATGGGGACCTAAGAATACGTATGTTGAATTAAAGCAAAAGTAAATTATTCTGACACACAAAATGTAATTAGAAGATTTTTTTTTAATATACCTAGGCAAGAATCAATGTGGCAGGAACATTAAATAATGGAAAAGAGAAAGAAAAATACTAGAGAGATAGATGTGATGAGGGCTGAGGAATAAGGAGAAACAAGCGAGCACAGAGAGAGTAAGCTCTGGTGAACAGAGGATAGGGGCATCTGTGCACTCACAGCAATGATGGCAGAAAAAGGGAGTAAAGATGAACACGACTGTGGATACAATCATTTAATGTGAAGTGAACCAGCCATCAGAGACGGCGTGCTAGAGCAGAAGTTTCATTTAATACCCAAACATGGGATGATTTCAGAAAGCGTGAAAGTCCTCTCTTCAGGAACAGACAGTAGGGCCTGTTCCAGGCACAGCATTTTCTAAAGCAATCTGCAAGGTCACCGAACCTGCCCTCTAGTGGACAGGTTCTGTTTCATCAGGACTCTAAGAAATTTGAATTATGAAACTACTCCGGTAACAGCAATGGGATAAACGACAGAAGAATATATAAGGTTTATGAGGGTCACAGAATGACTAAATAACATGAGCTAAATCTAGGAGGGAGTCAAAAGGACAGGAGGCCAAGGGAGAGGCAGCTGGATGAAAAAGAAAGGAAGGTGAGTGAATACTGGTGTGTGCTGGCATGTGTCTGAGACACAGACAGAGAGAGACAGGGTGGGAGAGGGGAGGAAGAGAGAGAGAGAGTATGAATGAATGTGGACAGAAACCTAACGACTGACCAGGACCGAGCCACAAGACAACGATAGTATCACTGTCTTGCTTACACTTCATATGAGGCTCTGCTGAAATAAGGTTCCCACCTTAAGTGGTTTTTTTTTTTTTTTACTATATTGAAAAAAAAATCTTAAGGCAATTACAGAAAGTCTTGGTTCCTTGCTTCTAAACAAGCTAAAAGAGAAAGAACACAATTTCCCATACTTCCCTGAGGTTTACCTCAGTTTCCGGTGAATGGATTAAGTAAAGAACACAAGAGGAGTCTATCTCACTTATTTGACTAACGCTAATACTGTGTCTATTATATGCTACTTCATTTCCTAAGGGCAAGAGAAATGTATCCACTAGGAACAAGATTTGACCTACTCCAACTATGTCTTAGAGTACTACGCGTATCATGTATCAGACGTTAGTAGCATCTCTCTGACAATGTGTATCAAAAGGTGAAACGTGCATTCCTTTCTACCTAATGTCTTAGGTTTGGTTCAAGCATTTCAGACAAGTTCCTAGATAGTGCTGATCTGCTACTCCAGAGACCACGTATCAGTGCACTGGAATTACTACTATAGAAGCTGGATGAAGACCAAGCAGTGGAGGCAAGCCCAAGAAGACATGACAAGTGACGACACAGTCAAAGAAAACATATTTTAAAATATGAACATTTAAGGGATAGCCAAGAATGAGAGGCCAATAAAAGTTACCCAAAGTAGTTAGAGCAGTACAAAGACAACCGGGCGAGGCTAAATTCATGAAAACTGACAGCAGAGAAATTTCAAGAAAGATAATACCACAAGGATCCTTTAAAAATTCAGAGATAAATACAAAAGAACCTAGTAGAAGTTACCAGTCAACAGCCTCAACAAGCCAGCTCCTCAGCAAAAGCAGGAGCTCTATCTCCTGGCCAAATCCACCTATGGCTCCTTCTGTCTCTCCTCCTTCCTTCTGTCCTGCCCATTGGACAGCAGACGTGTACCCATTCAAATAAAGAAGAACACATTCATGTCTGTTTCCTTGAAAATAGCAGCCCTCACCTGCTAGCTATAAAGCTCCTCAAAGATCCATATAGTCATTTGAAGTCGGGAAACTTTTCCAACTTGTCAAGACAAATCCCTCTGAAGCTAATTTGCCAGAACTCAAGTTGGCATGGTGTGAGGCAAGCGCCATCTACAAACATTCAAATCGTTCCCTGCCAAGCTGTAGGAAATTGCCAACCTAGATCTCCAATTAGGCCTTGGAACAAGCAAGCAAGCCCATCCACCATGTGCATTTTTTAACGTCCGTCGGCACTGCCTCCAGTGAGTGCTGGGAGGTGCCAGCCTCCACGGAGGGAACTCACAGGCTGCTCTCACCTCTGTCTGTCCAACTCCATTTCAAAGTGCCAGCGGCCTCGCAAAAGTTGCTGGCAGTGACTAAAACTAGGAAAGGAAAATGTAAGACTATGGCCTGGGAGCCACTGAGAAGAGAAAGAATATTATTAGCACTGGTTTCTGTAGATGAGGCCAGCTCCTCCAGTGAGACCACAGAGAGCTGCCTCACCGACCTTCTGGTGAAAATCTGGGTGCAGGCACCACCCGAAGCCTCGCGCGCCAGACCTGCAGCTGTCCTGCCCCATCCGCTGTGACCGAGCCGTCTGTGGGCGCGCCAGCACGTCGAGGGCCTGGCAGCAGACGAGGAAGCAATCCATCAGTGCGTAAAACAGGCCACAAGGCACCAGGGGTGACCCTCCACACGACTTCTCATGCCTGGTTCAGAAGCTATCTCGTCTGCTTAGCATAGCGATGGCCACCCCCTTCTGTCTTCTAATCTGCAAGTCCACGTTGCTCAGTCAGCAGCCTGAGCTGGCTATTTCAAAAGGAAGCCTCAGTGACAAAACTTATGAACACGTCACCTTTTTCAGCTGGGTAGAACTCTGCAAAGTGAGCAATGATGAGAGTAAGGGAGGAACTATTAGGGAGACAAGAGGATACAGGAGAAGGGACACGAGCAGGGAAGACAGAACAGGGTTTGAATCTCGAGCCCAACTACCGAATAGCCAACAGCTCTCTGAGCCTCAGTTTCCTCACCCATAAAATGAAAATTATCCCATACAATCCATGGAAGTGTCAAAAGTATTTATTACCTGAGGTCATAAACATAAAGTGCTCAACAGAACACCCGACGGGTAATAGGTACTCAATCACTGGTAGCAACCATTACGATTTTCGTGTACCCGAAGTTCATTAACACTAATGATGTAACCTCAGTTGTGTGTGTAAGAGAGAAACACAGTGAGGAGAAAAAGAATGAGAGACTATGATGGTTAATTTGTGTATGAACTTAGCAAGGCTGTAGTAGTCAGTCATTTAATCGAACACAAATTTAGGTGTTGGTGTGAAGGTACTTTGTAGACAGGGTTAGTTTCTACCAACAGCTGACTTTAAATGAAGGAGACTGCCCTCAATAATACGGATGGGCTTCATCTCATTAGTTGAAGGGCTTAAGAGCAAAGGTTTCCCAGGACAGAAAAAAACTCTGCCTCAAAACTATAGCATCAGCTTCTGCCAAGTTTCCAGCCTACAGCCTACCCTCCAGATTCTGGATTTGTCAGCCCCCACAATCAACTGAACCCATTTCTTAAAGTAAATCTCTTTATACACACACACGCACCCACACTTAACCCCCCCCTTATTGGTTCTGTTTCTCTGAAGAACCCCAACTGATACAGAGATAGAGACAGAGATACAGAGACCAACAGAGATAGAAATAAAGAGACAGAAGAGGAGAGAAAACCATAAATTAGGTGCAAATATTTAAAGAGCTTGGGGTTCCATCAAATTACTCCATGATTAATGGAAATGCTCACAGCACTGCCCTATGAAGTCCACCAGCATTCAGAGGGCTTTAAAAGCAACATTCTATTCCACGCTTTGCAGTTGATTCTAATGTCATGTAATACGTGTTTACCTCAATTCACTAAACACTTGCTTCACTTCGCTGCCCAATACCAGCTTCTTGAAAAAGGCATGTTGCTGCTTCAAGACTTGTATTAAGACATAATTAGGACTGGCTGCATTTTAAGTAACTTAGTTCCTATAAAGGCCAGAAGGGCTTTTTCTGCCCAGACCCTGGTCTTTTACTTAAACCCAGGTGAAATGTTCATCGTTAAAATGAAACTTTTCAGAACACAGAATTGTAAGGATATGAAAATAGAAAAAAATCTAGCAGTGGTGCAAAAGCACCCCTAAAAGTATTTTCATCTGTTTCAGTGAGGCCTGTCCGACCACTAAACTAGTGATTGAATGATTTGTGTGTACTTTCTTCCCCAAATGCAGTTTACAGCCCTCCCTTCTAGACCAGTCACTGCAGTCTCTCTTGAGGGATTATATGAAGACAGCACAGATTACAGAGGTCGAGGGGAGGTTCTGAGGATCTCTGACATACATTTTTCTTCTTCATGGGTCAACATCCTTTTAACTGTGCAGTAACTATGTTTAGTTGGCCTGGATTTGCAGCAGGATGGACACCCAGGCAGATGTGATCTAGAGTTATTCCCCAGCCGAGAGTCTCCTTTGGAATGTGTCTTTCACTTGGAAATCACTGTAGTGATCTTAGTGTTTAGTTTGATTTAGTTTAGTTTAGTGAATGTTGCTTCCAATCCTGCAACCAAACTCCAGAAAAAATAAGTAAGACACCATTCATAGGTCCTTACTATGGCTCAGGACGTCTTCGAGGTGCTTCACATTTACTAACTCATTATCCCCACGTTACAGGTGAGCTACTCAAGGCACAGCCACCCTGAGAAAGTTGCCCGGGGTCACATGGCTGACAGGGAGGTGGACTCCAAAGCCTATTTCCTCCTCCTGCCTCCCATCAATACACGATCCACTCTGCACACAGAAACACAGAGAGACACAGACCCACTCGATGTCTAGAAAAGGATTTAAGAAAATGACACTCACCAGGAAGAACAGATTGTGATGCCGAGAGGAAGTGGGAAAGCTATTATTTGGCTCGTAAGGTGTTAAAGAAAGTTGTTAATGATCTCACTTAACTGAAGTTTCCCTGTTTCTCCAACTGATTAGAAATTAAGGCACATTTATCATCGGTGATAACTATCTAATAAAACACACACTTACTTCAGTCAAAGGGCATCAGGAAATCACCAGTTGGAGTTGTGCCTGTACAAATGCTTGCTTAGTTAAGAGTTAAATGAGAAGACAAGAGGCAAAGCACCCAGCACTAGACCCACAAGCAAGGCTACTTCCCAGGCCTTCACTCCCTTCACTGAATGGCTGGCTTATTTAACTGCCTCCTTTTGATGCAATTTGGCAAATCAAAAAGGCATTAAAATCTATTAGCCGAACACCCAAAAAAGTTCAGTGAACTTCCTCTGTAGCAACAAACAAGAGAAAAAGGAGCCTTCTCCCAGAAACTACCTATTTGTTCATCAGTTTTGGGTTCTGGACAGAGGCGAAGCTCTCACTTAGTTTTAGGTGTCAGCAACTATCCCTTTTCTCACTGTTTTGGCCAAGTATGGCAGACTGGGAACTATGTAGTCTACTACCCTCTTCTTACATCAATATTTGATTGCCTTCCATGTAAAACATGCTATTAACTTAATCAGAAATTGACTCTCACCACAAACACCTTTTAAACAGGTCAAATTAAGATAAAAGTCCATGCTCTTTGCCTCTATGGAGCTGGGACACTAAACCAGACATTAACGTCAGCATGCAGATTAAATGTCATTAAAGGCAATTTGTCACCTACACACATTTATCTCCATCTAATAATTAGCTAAAGGTTAGAGAGATAAACCTGTGTATTTGAATCTACATTTTCTCTCCTTTAGGAAAGGGAATGCAGATTCAAAGCAAGGCTGAAGGCTGTATGCAAATTTGGGTAATTTTAAGCAAACAAGCCAATTTGGAAAAATTCAGCAGAATTAAATAGTAGCAGGAGATGGTGACCCCAGGAAGGCAAATTGAGGAGCAGTGGGAAGGAGGTGCTGTAAGACCTAAACCTGTGGGCATCGTATCCTTTGGAAATCATTTTCTTACCCACTCTTACCGCGCCCTATCAGAGAATTCTGCCCTTTCCACCTTATTTTACATCAGTCAGTCTGTGAAGTGTTTGTTCTATCTGGATGTGCAGCCTTGAAAATACCTACAGGTATTTCCTAGAGGAAAGCTCCAGGAGTGATGAATTTGGGATGCCCAGTCGGAAACAGTGGATGGGATCTCTTCAATCCAGCTGGAAATAACTTCTCTTCTGCTCCTCCCCCTGCCCTCCCATTCAGCATCACACTTCTCAGAAGAGAAGCTTAGTTAAGAGGAAGTATTAAAAGCAGATTAATTTTAACAAGGTTAAAATCCAGACAGCAAAACAAAGTTCAAATGGAAGAGCTTAAGAGATGTGGAGAAAAGGTCCTGAAGCAGTCTCTGCTGGGAAGAAATTCTTGTGGAGGTGCCGGGGTGGGGGGGCAATGGGTGCAAGAAGAAGAAAGTGGGAACCATCCATGTGAAATCTGGCTCAGATAATATGTCTTTGGATTGCAGCCTTCCTGGAACCTCCAAGATTCACTCACCAACAATAACAAATCTATCCCTTTGTGCAACATCCAGGGAATATAATGATGAAGCAACACAGTCACTGCCCTCATGAACTGAAGTCCCACCCTGGGGAGTCTGATAACAACATGCAATTCCAATAGAAGCTTTAAACTGCCAACTTTGAGTGAACTCAAGAGAGCAGGTATCAAGAGATGCCCTTGACCTATGTGGGGATGCAGGAGAGAGGGAGGTGGGGTTTCTTCAAAAGGCAACTCCGGGGCGCCTGGGTGGCACAGTCGGTTAAGCGTCCGACTTCAGTCAGGTCACGATCTCGCGGTCCGTGAGTTCGAGCCCCGCGTCAGGCTCTGGGCTGACAGCTCGGAGCCTGGAGCCTCTTTCCGATTCTGTGTCTCCTTCTCTCTCTGCCCCTCCCCCGTTCATGCTCTGTCTCTCTCTGTCCCAAAAATAAATAAAAAAACGTTGAAAAAAAAAAATTAAAAAAAAAAAAAAAAAAAAAAGGCAACTCCACAACTTTCATTTGTTGATACTACACTCCATTAAATGCCTTCCTAAAACAGTGTTTGGTGTCAATTTGAGGAGAGGTGTAAGTGGGTGGCAAGAAGCTGGCAAAGGTCCTGTCTAGAGGAACGGAATCTTAAGTAGGCACCATGTCCTATACATCACCAAGTCCCTGTGTTTAGCAAATAGTAGACATTCAACAGATATTTGCGGAAAGAACTGTTCCACGATCCAGCTGCGTGAATATTCTCTTTTACCTCTGTCCGCTATCTGTCTTGGACATATCCAGATCTGTGTGCCCTGGTCCATATGTGACCACAAAGTAGAGGAAAAGCCAGCATTCAAAGTAATGAGATACTGTGGTGACCAGATGAGACTGATCAGAAGAACTGTAACAGAACCAGTGGAAAAGAAATGCAAATTATGTTGATTCTTCACTTGCAAAACACATGCAACCCACCCACAAAATTTTAAAAAATCAACACATTAACTGCAAACAACTACAATAATATTAGCTAACATCCAATGAGCGCTTGTATATGTCCACCACTATTTTAAGAACTTGACTTTTATCAACTCACTTCACTGTTTCAACAACTCTGTAAGGTGGGTGGAACAGTTTAGGTCATAAACATTAAGTAAATTCATCAAAGTGACAGACACAGTAAGTTGGCAGAGCCAAGGCTGAACCGGAAGCTACATTTTCAGAGCCTGTGTTCAAATCAGGGCATCACACTGCCAGTGGTCACCGCACTGTTAATATTACTGATCCATCAACGAAAATAAATGTAAGTGACCCTAAGCAAACCAATGTGTAACAGAAAAGGGAAGGACACCCACAAAAACTATCTTGAGAGTACATTTTATGGTATTTTCTCTCCTGTTGCAAGCACCTCAACTGGGAAGATTACAGATAGATCTCATTTTACATTAGAATGTAGCACAAATTAGGTCAGATTCATTGAGTACTGCCTGCTATTTATAAGGAATGTTATTGTGAAAAAAATAAACAAACAAAACCAACCAAACAAACAAAAACGTGTAAAGCCAGGATGTCTTTTATAGAGATAAGACTCAATGGCATAGAGAAGAGTCCCAAGCAGATATCAAATTAGGTAAGTCTCGGCCTTGGATTGGCTATAATAACTTATCTAGAACAAGTCATTTTACTTTTACAGCTCTCAATTTCTTGATTTATAAAAATCAAGGGGTTGAAGCAGGTCCCTGGTATACTTTTTAGTCACAACAAGGTGCGACTCTGAAATCCAGATGTTCACAGATTTTAACTATGCTTAGTCTAGGTGCACTTTATTACACTGAATCTACTTTAATTCCTTCAACTGTAAAGGTAAAACTCAGCACATAGGAAGGGAAAATACACAGAATGGCAGTTAAAGAAATTTTTTAAAAAGAATACTATAGTCATAAACTGCATGAACAGACCTCAAAAGGGGTTCACACACACACACACACACACACACACACACACACACACACAACTATTTTCAGATATGCCAACTGAACAGGGAAAGTAATTTGCATTTCTATGGGAAGCTTAATGATGGTTTGATTTGGGGAGGCTGCAGGAGACAGAGACCAAGGAACTGAAATGAACACCAAAAAAAACAAAAAAAACCTAGATACTATTCTCAACCCTCCTTATAGGCCCTCAGGATGAGTTCTGAAGGGTCAATTAACCTTTCCATGCCTAAATTTCTGTTCAGATTGTTACCTGGTCCTTCCACATAGTTCAAAATGTGATTATTTAAAAAAAATATATTTACAAGAAAAAACTATAATAATATTACTGACTGTTTCTGATTCTACTTCTAAAGACTGCCTTCCTGTGGGCATTTAAGGCATTGATGGCCAGTTCGACTTTGTCTGGGGAAAAAATAACCTGCCAACACTTGTATGGAAGAAGAAAGCCTTCTTTGGTTGAAGAGGACACAGCAGCCTCTTGGCCCCATGGGAGATGCTCCAGCTAACCCTCTGAAGGGCAAGAAACCAGCACTGAAGCCTACACGTGGGAATTCTTGTTTGCACAAGTCACAGGCATCCTGCCTTTCATGAAATGACAGCATAAAGCTCAGAGGAACACCACTCTGCCCTGCAGCTGTGGCCAAGACTGCAATGTTTAAAGGTTACAGTGATTAAGCACTGTGATTAATTTAGTCTCAGCAAAATCAATTCCACTCAACCACAAATCTCTAATTTACATATCAGAGCAAGCTAAACTTGGTCTGATCAATGTAATATGAAATTCACGACAACCTCCCATCTTCCTATTCTCAACCTCCCCCTCCACCCAGAAAAGAAAGGCATGTTATGGGGAAATCTCCGGAAAAAACTGCATTCATTCTGGCAAAGTGAAAATGATCTTTCATTTGGCTCATTTCCTTTCTTTGACCTGGGCATGTGACAGTGTTAAGGTTTAGTCTAGATTGCTGCCGAATGCTCGAGATTTAGAAACCTCCTCGCACTGAGGGTTCATAGCACTGCCTGGCCAGTCTTTACTACCTATGCCATAGCCAACACACATCAGCGTATATATCTACTTGTGTGTCATATCCATTCCTACAAGAATACAAAAGAGTTTGTCAAGGAAATGTGCAAATACTTTCTTTTCTCTCCATGGTGGGCTGCACACGTATGACAAGTAAGGAATGATCTCTGTGGCAGGGGCAAATGAGGCAAGAGACCCCCTCTGACCAGTCGTCCATGAATTCCTGTTTCTGTGGTGCTTTATCCAGATTAACTTCTGCCCACAGAAGCAGCCAACATGGGTCATCTTCATAATCACCTCTCCATCCCCCCAGTCCCCTATAAAACAATACACAATCCCAGTGGTTAAACAAACAACCAAACCAAAACAAAACAAAACACAGTATTACTTAAAGGGGGCTGAGGGACCACAGAGACAAATACAGACATTGATAACAATGTCAATTACATGTCATAACATTAGTACCGAATGTTTAGATTGGTCAAACTGACCCTCTTAAAATTACTTCATTGCCTTCTCTTTCAGAACAACTCAGGTCACCCTTACCAGCTAGAAAACATTCACTTGACTGCTGGGACTACTGTCTATTTTTTCTCCTTTCACCTAATAACTGCTTTTTAGGTGAGTTCTGTTTTTACTTCCGATCTTTGTATAGTTTTCTTAATACACTGAGTGAGATCTGCCTTCCATGCTATTGAACTTTTCCTCCTGATCAGAAAAGCAACAGCCTCACTGTGAAACCAAGCACTCTTGTTTGAGTTCCCAGCTGCAACTGCTACAAATACAGACATTAGTCTGAATTCAAAACCTGAAGTTGGGAGCAAATGCAGACAGGGAGATTGAGAATTCTCCGCAGGCAAAAACGCAGCCCTGCATGGACAGGCACAAGGCAAGAAAAGATGGCCAGTGGATGTAGAAAATACTAATGCTTGCAGAATAAAATTCAGACAGAACCAGAATAGATACATTTCCCTGAGCCATGACCAGTTCAATGCTTTACCAATTTTTCTTAAAAGGAGATACAGATAATTCACTCAAGAATGAAATTTCATTCAGTTTGATGTATTACTCACAGTCTGTTATATATTATTTCTTTGCATGAACTGTGAGTCAAGAAGACAATCCTCTCACAACATGGGTTGTGTCATCTCAACTAATTCTTTTTTTATCATCCTTGTAAAGTTTCTGAGTAAAGGACTCTATCATTTATTGAGGAAGTTATTATACAATGTCATATACAGTGGTTATGAATATGAGCTCAAAATTCAGATACACCTGCCCTTAAATTCCACCTTAGCTACTTAACAGCTGTTGAGATTTTGACAATTATTTAACTTCAATTTTTCCTGTATCTGCATCTGTAACAATGGGGCTATTGACAGTACTTAATTTCACTGAGTTTTTGTTAAGACTAAGCGAGATCGTGCCTTTAAAGCACAATATTTGGCTCATGGTAAGCACTGAACACAACATTTATTGCTTATTGTTGGTGTTAATCCTTATCAGGCAATGTCACAGGCATAGGGCACATAAGACTTTTCTTTCTCCAGCTGAGATGCCCAGATTAGCTCTTTGTTAATCAAGGGGCGGGGTGGAGGTGGGGAGTGAATGTAACAGGACTTTGAGGGGAACAGGCAGGAGACAGCAGTCACCAAATTTTCTCTTTACACTAGACCCTGTTGTCTGGCTACAATAAAGCAGTTGACAACTCATACCACCACCACAGCTGGAAATCAAGGTTTCCCAGAGATGTAAAAGAAACTTTATGTTCCTGGGGCGCCTGGGTGGCTCAGTCGGTTAAGCGGCCGACCTCGGCTCATGATCTCACGGTCCGTGAGTTCGAGCCCCGCGTCGGGCTCTGTGCTGACAGCTCAGAGCCTGGAGCCTGTTTCAGATTCTGTGTCTCCCTCTCTCTGACCCTTCCCCGTTCATGCTCTGTCTCTCTCTGTCTCAAAAATAAATAAACGTTAAAAACAAATTTAAAAAAAAAGAAACTTTATGTTCCTAATTTTCTAGTTCCAAGAAAATGGCAACAGCCTAGTGCTGCATATATTGTGGGTGCCCAAAGAGAAAGACACCCCATAACAACAAGCAACATGTTTGGTGTCGCCTGCGTGTAAAGCCCTGGAATGCTCACCCGTGCCAGTCCAAGTAGAGTATGCTGGGAAAGGTACTCTCAAACACCTAATGCCAATACCAGGAAAAGAACACCTGGTTAACAAGACAACTCAAACTATCATCTTGATAGTTTGATACAACCATGTATCATTTGAAAAGGTGTGCACATCTGTGTGTATGCACACAAAAGAAGCAAAGACTCATGTTGCAAGCAAGCACATAAAAGAGAACTACCAAAAAATCACAGAGAACAAGAGAGAGGTATACGGTCTTTAGAGGAAGGGCAATGAAACTAAACGTCAATGTGGACATCTTGATTCACGGCACAAATACCTACTGAGTGCTGGACAAGATACTACAAGGAGCATCCAGAGCAACAACAAAGGATGAAAAGATCTGAATTATTTCTGAGTAGGCAGGTTTTATTTTTAAGTGCTCTCTCTTTTTTCATCTTTAAAATCATCCCAGGAAAAGAAGACCTAAGAGGAATGGTTTCGGCTGGATATAGGCCTTTCCTTAGGAATCCTTCCAATTGGTTAAGAAAAGTGCCTCGCATGGTGCTTTACTGAATTCAAAACGCCTGACTCTCCAAGCTCCCTTTGAACCTTACAGGAGAGAAGGCTCAAGTTCAGAGCCTTCCCTAGGAAAAAGTATCCAACTAGAATCTCATGATATTTTCACCGTGCTGTAGTAGCATTTACAGTTTCTTTCTTACGCAGTGATACTTGCCTTCTGTTTATTATAATGACATACTATTTTCTTCTAGATAAATGTGTTTGGGGGGAAAGAAGAAACACAACCTAGTCAGTTAAAACAAAATCTGAATAAACAGCTGCAGAGAGGAGACTCCAAAATGGCAAAAGCTGAGGAGGGTGGTAGGTGACTACAGATTCTGTGAAGGAAGCAAGCTGAGAAACTGAAAACTCCTCTGGGCCATGCCCTCCCCCCACTCCACCCTCCATGGGTCAGGACTGGATCGCAGTAACAGACAGCCAAGTGTGGACAGGGGGAGCGTGGGATGAAGGTAATTAAATGAAGTCACGCCGGTTTTCCGGCCCCCATTCAATCCAACAGTTTTCCTCTACACAGGGAGACTTGGGAAAGCTGAAGGATCCTAATTGTGGCTGCCGTCTGCCGGCAGCCAGGCTGGAGGTCCTTCTCATCTCCTCTGCTGGCTGCTCTGAGTTTAAGCTGATGTGGATTTCAGGAGACGGGGTTTATTTTTCCAACCCAAGTCAGTCCTCAAGGTTTAGACAGTTGGTAGACTGCCAGCAGCTTTAGGGAAAAAAGCATAGAAAGATTAATCATCAAATCCTGTTCACTGCATGACAGGTAGGGACAGGTACAAGCCTGCTGCACAGATAATCTTACTGTTTCCCGCTGCATCCCCACATTGTCACCCCTGCTGAACCAAACTGGAAAGAGAACTAAACTCTGCCAATAAAGTGTGTTTTCACTAATGTGCTAGCTCCTGTCAAAAGCAACTATATCGGGGCACCTGGGTGGCTCATCAGTTCAGTGACAGACTCTTGATTTCGGCTGAGGTCACAATCTCAACGGTTCCTGAGTTCGAGCCCCGCATCAGGCTCTGTGCTGACAATGCAGAGCCTGCTTGGGATCCTCTCTCTTTCTCCCTCTCTCTCTGTTCCTCCTTTGCTTGCACACACACTCTCTAAATAAATAAATAAATAAACTTTTTTTTTTACAGTAACTATGCCAATTTTCTGTACAGAATATTCTTTCTCCTCCTTCTGATTTCTCCAAGCCTCTAACATGCACACACGCACATGCACACACACACACGCATGCACACACACACACACACACACACACACACACACAGGCCTATTCACAAGCACTTACTTCTCTGCAACCCAAACTCTAGAAAATCCTCTTGGTAACCTATCATTTGTTTTATCTTCCACACCAGAGCAAGAAATATCTTACATTATAAATACAACTCAGCTACCTGATCTGAAAAGCCATCATCATATACTGATCATATCACACAGTTTTTCTTTCAGTTCAAGTGCATGGGCAAGATGCTTTCTCAGCATCTGCATGGTGTGCTTTCAAATGCTCAGCTTAATCTGATCTTCCTGATTTCAAAGATAAAGTCCTTCTTCTAATGCCACTCACTGAAGAATTACCTGCACAGGACAACGACATTACTACCTGCACTGGGTCCTTGGACAGCGTGCCTCTCCACCTCCTCATATAACACAGAGGTCCACACAAGGAAAGGAGTGTGGGCAATAAGCTAAGGGAAGGATCAAGAGGGAAGTGGAAAAGAAAGAGGTAGGGGGTGGGGGAAGGCAGGAGGAAGTAAAGCAAGTGAGAGAATGAAAGGAAGTAAAGACAAAAGAGATGGAAAATTCCTGATTTTGGAATGCTCAACACCACAGAAATCCCTAGTTTTAGTTGATGCGTTCCAGAAAATGGATTTTAAAATCATGAGTGAGTTAAATAATAATCCGTGATTTTTCTCTTTGCAGAGAGCTAAAAATATGAAGCATGCAGGCAGAAAAGAACGCCCTAGATGCAGGGCCCAGGGGCGAGAGGTAGAGGGTAGAGACCACATGCCCTCCCCCTAGTCCTGCTTGTGTGCCCCTTTGAACAGACTGGTCCACCCCACTGCCCAAAGCATCCAGGCAGGTTGCCAAATGGTGCCTACTTGTTAACTCTCTCTGACCCCTCTCCCCACAGAATGCCCAAACCAGTACCCGTCGGAACCCTACACCACTAATAGTTGGCAGAGAGCAAGGGTGTTGAAGATCTAGACGGGGCCAAAGGAAAACAGAACTAGTGAGAGGGGGCCCTCCTCGAGCAGTAGCCCCAGGAAGGCACAGTGGGAGGACTGGAGGCTCACACCCCTCCCAGAAGTGTAAGAGGCTCATGAGACAGAGGACGACAGTGTGAAGAATGGCCAAGACAGAGGGGAACTTTCTATGCCCTCAGCCCCAGCAGTCACGGCAGAGGCACTATCCTCCAGCAAGGACTGAGGCTGCACAGCCACTCTGAAGCTCAGAGTCCACAGATGGCTCGTGAAGTACGACAGAGATAACCTGTAAAATGCAAAGAACGTCTCTTAAATATGAGGAGATGGTAGAACAGCCAAGTACTGCTTGTTCAGGCTGCCAGGACCAAAGATCCATGCCGTCCACCTCCCACCCGTGTTGCCTCAAGGCAGCTAAGGTTTCCACAGGGCCTCAGGCCTCTCTCAGTTAATTTTTTTTTTTTTTTTAATGTTGATTTAGTTTTGAAAGAGAGAGAGACAGGGAGAGAGGGAGGGAGGAGCAGAGAGACAGGCACACATGATCCGAACCAGGCTCTGGGCTGGCAGCAGCAAGCCCGATGTGGGGCTCGAACTCACAAACCATGAGATCGGGACCTGAGCTGAAGTTGGTCACTCAACTGACTGAGTCACCCGGGTGCCCCTCTCTTAGTAAGTTTTAATGTAACTTCATGATACAATTGGCAAAGTCAAGTTTTCAAATTTGGGACACGATATTTCTTTCCTGGGAAAATGGTTTCCAAGTTCCAAAATAAGTGACTTACAAAGCAGTTTTGTAACAAAGACCCTGATGAGCTAAATTACAGGAAAGAAGGTAAGCAAGGAAAGCTGGGTGGGAATGAGGGAGTAGAAAAGAAAAAGGGGAAAGTATACGAATGAGAAGACAAGTGAGACGTGGTATACCGCTGTGTTTTGTTCAGATTCAGTTCTCTAAGCACATCAGAGCCGAATGTCAACCCTGGAATGAAGCAACTCAGTGCAATACTATTCTTATTTGATGCTTTTGTCAGCCAACATGAGTGACTGAGTAACCTTTTCCATCCTCAGCGGATGTTAATAGGCCCCTTGGGAAAAATCTTGCCTTTTCCTAATTTCAAATCAACATATTTAAGTGGCATTTACTCCTATTTTAAAGGTATGCCTCCAATAAGTTCCTAATAATCTGGCAGACCTTTATGAATAAAGACCAAATCAACTATGTGTCAAAAATTACTCTAGTAACTGAAGCAAATCTCTCTCTTGGCTGTGCAACAATGGCTCTGATCTGAGCACTGAGTGCCTATTACAAGCTATTCCTCCCAATTTCCAAATTCTGTTTTGTGAGCCCCTGTAGAATGGAGACATCCTGCTTGGTGATATTAAGGAGTATTCAGTTTGGGTGTAATTTAAGATCTTAAGATTGAAACAGCCAAAAGATCTGCATGGTGCATAATAAGCATATTCTTATGATCCTGCCTCAGGACAAGTTAGGTAATATGAAATCGCAAAAGCTGAAAATAACAAAGGTTTATTTCTCCTTCCCATTCTATGTCTATTATGAATCGACAAGGCAGTTCTCATTACAGTCATTCAGGAGCCCAGGCTGATGGAGCAGCCACCATCTTGAATATTGCTAATCCTCATGTGGAGGACAGGAGAATATGGTAAAGTACAAACTAAGAAGTCAGACTCGCCTTTCTTAGGCAAAATCAAATCCTACGGCTACCCAAAGTTAAAGTGGTCAGGGAAGGCCATGCGTGTAGAGAAATACAGAGAGAGGTGGAATATTTGCAGACAGCTTTCATGACTACCACAACACATGGTACTATTTTGAACACACCTAAGTATGAAACTTCCAAAACACTAACTATAAACTGAGATGGAGTTTTTTACCCTGTTCCTTACGATTATGAAAAAAAAATCATGATTACGAGTCATAGGGTAGAAGAGAAATCTGATAAGTCTGCCTCAAGTACCATTTACTTTCAAATGAACAAGGAAAAATGAATATTATTTCTCCTTTTAGTTAAAAATGTCCTTCATGACAGCTGAGGCATATTAAAAAAAAAAAAAAGTTCACGTATAGTACAACTTTGTTAATTACCACCATACAACACTGAACAGAGAAGACAGGTATCTAACTGTTGGTCCCCGGGGAGTAACACAGAGAAAGCTTTACATCTGAACAGTACTTCACAGTTTAAAAGATATTTTGGCATATGTCACTCTGGGCAGGCACCTAAAAGACACTCCTTAATATTTTAGAGGTGGGCACCTCTAAAATAGGGATTTGCAAATCCCTGAAAATATTTTTTTTTAATTTTAAAAAAGAAGGGCTTGGAAATTACCAAGTCAAAATAATACCAGTTCAGGTCTCATAAGAGCTACGTTAGAGGCCAGTCCCACCACCTACGAGTCATGAGAGCTTTGGAGAGTATTTTAAATAGGAGTCTCATTTTACTCATATGCAAAGTAGAGGTAGTAATAATAACATCTTGGACTAAGCTACTTCACAGTGTGATTATGAGGATCAAAGAGAGAAATGCGCCTCCACTTTTCAGATTGTAAAAGAGCACTCAAAATTAAGGGGCATTATTTTTATTCTAGAAGACCTTGGTCATGGGAAGCTGTACTTAATATGCACATAAAACCATGCTGGGAAAGCAAGACTCCATTCTTTCCTTAAATAAAATCAAGGTAACATTTTGGGATCACCTAAGTTACTATTAAGGCTTGCTGCAATTCTGAAAGAACATAGCCCACTTGTGTTTTACCAATGCTATCTCTAGTCTCCTCAGTGATGCAAGCAAAATCGTGCCTTTTTGATGCTAACTTTATATAAATATCACACTTCCCTTGCAAACTTCACCTATACTTGAAAATTTTGTTTTATTTCTTTTCTCCAGTGAAGCCCTCAGGTATTTCAAAGGAAGGAGAGAATAAAAACCATGTCTATACAGGCCATATTTACCTGGTTATTATTTGCCACAAACTCACAACTTCATATAGAATGGTGATAAATAAATATTTATCTCTGTCCACAGGTCCTGAAACAGAGCTCCTAAATCCCGTGGAATCTCCTGAATAATAGGACTGTCTTTTGTTCTCAGACAAACTTGAATCCCCTACATAGCTTCAGGATGGGAGCCGGCTGCCAAGACCAAGGCACGATCAGAGGATTGGAACTTGCAGCGATACCCCTGAGCTCCAATGTAGGGGAAGGGACACAGGCTGGAGAGTTTCAATCACTGGCGGCCAATGGTTGAATCAAGCATGCCTCTGTAATGAAACTTTCATGAGCACTTTCATAAAGGCCCCTAAACAATAGCATTCAGGCAACTCTGGGTTGGTGAACACTTCCAAGGGCCTGGAGGGTGGCATGCCTAGAGGGGGTATGGAAGCTCTGGGCCCCTCCCTCCACACCTGTCCCATGTACCTACTACAGTTGACTGTTCTTGAGTTGTGTCCTTTACAACAAACCCGTAATAGTAAAATGCTTTCCTGAGTTCTGTGAGTTCCAGTCCAACAAATTATTAAACCTGAGGAGGGAGGGCATCGTGCCAACCACCAAATTTACAGCTCATCAGTCAGAAGCACAGGTGGCAACCCGGGACTTATGACTGGTGTCTGAAGTGGGGGCAGTATCATGGGACCGACCCCTTATCCTGCGGGGCCTACACACACTTCAGGCAGTTAGTGTCAGAAAAGGATTTCGTTGTGGAACACCCAGTTGGTGTCTGGAGAGCTGGAGAACTGGTTGCTATGGAAAAAAAAACTCCACCCATTTGGTGTCCTACGTGTTGTGAGTTAAAATAGTTAAAACATGAAACGCAAAAACCAGGGACAATATCCTGAGTACTTTAAATCATGTATATGTAGATTTCACAAATTCAAAGAACTGCAAAAATTCTGGTGAGGTAACTGGTATCAACTACAAGTCTCACTTTTTAAAATCTCAAAACTTCAAAATTCTGGAATTCACATACTATGGCCTTTCATTTTGCTGATGAGATTTAAATTAGAGACATGGCCGAGTCACAAAACAAGGACAAGTCCACACTGAGGCTTTGGGAATGGACCTTCTAATGCGGTGATCTGGCTCCTTTCAATAAAAAAAGCTCCTTGACCATTTTACAAACTTACAATAACTAAAACATACTACGGGCATTAAAACTGACAGATCACATACACAGAAAAGATAGCTTAAGCAGATGTCAATAAAGAAAAGAAATATAATAACGCACACCACAGGGGTAGAATATATAATGTCTGACAATTAAAAAATGGATTAGCAAAACAAAAACGGTATTATGTATGCATAAAATAACTAAATCAGGGTCTCACCTCACATCATATATTAAAATAAATTCCAGATGTGAATGAAAAAGTTGGATATAAGTAATAAAATCATAAAATAAAGGAAAACAAACTAAATCACTGATTTGTGGGAAAGGAATACAGAAAACAATACATGGATATGTACATACTTAAAACGTTCACATAAGTATTTTGTTCACAAATAAGCAAAAGAAGGAAATATGCTTTAAACAAAAGACAAAGGGTTAATATATTTAACAAATGACGAGTTTGTACCAAAAAAAATTTAAGTGGTCAATAAAAGCAGTATCGCAGGACATGAACAATTTACAGACGAAATACAAATGATCAATAACACGTGAAAAATGTCCAATCTCTCCGGCAATCAGAGAAGACCTAAGGTAACGAGTGAGCAATCATTCACTCTGAGCACCTGTGAAAAGAAGATCTACATCTGTGCAAGGAAGTATTCTCATAAATGGGGGAAGTGAGAATTGATAGCAAGTCTTACACAATATGTATCAAGAGTCTTAGAAATATTCAGACTTTTCAAAAAAAGGATGTACAAGTGATAAACAGCATGAGCTTCAGGGACAGACTGGCCTCAATCCTAACGTCACCTCCTGTGCAGTGTGTGAGCTTGGGAAAATTACTTAATGTTTTTTAGCCTCGCTTCACTAGTGTCTAAAATAAGGATCAATTAATCTTTACTGTATAGGATTGACATGGGAATTGAAATGTGTACTGCATGTCAAGCATTTATTATGGTGACTGTCACACAGTAAGTGCTCAATAATCTTAGCAAGTGTAACTGTCATGACCATTCCCACTACCACCAAATCCACACTGGAAAATGACCAAGTACTAACATAAGTTTGTAAGGATACAAGACAAATACATGCACACATGACTCCGAGGAAAAAGCTGTAAGTAACTTCACCAAATGTAAGAGTAGTTACTATAAAACTGTGGATGCATTTATTTTTTCTGTAATACATTTTTTCTAGGTTTTCTACAGAGAATATGTTACTTCTTAGAGTTGCAATTTAATGTTATTAAAAGTTATCTACTATTGTGAGAAAAAGAAAGGAACAGCTTCCTCCTTGAGGTTATTATCTTGTGACAAAAAATACAAATTTTAAACAGAACCTAAGTTGTTTCCACCAAGTATCTCCTCGATGTGTAAGGCCTTCTCTGCACCATTTATTTCTAAGTTCTTACCCTCACTGAGGAATCCAAGGAAAATATTTAAAGTAACAGGTGTAAAAAGAACAATGAAAGATAAATACATAGGCCTGTGAAAAGGTGGTGCTGTCACCTGTACCCAGTTGCACTTACAGCTAAAATGCAGGGAGGCGAACAAGGATGTCAGAACTGCTATTCGGGGTTCAGAGTACAGAGAAATCATGGTCAGAAATCTCGGGTTTGTACAGAAGCAACGGTACGAAAGTTCAATCCCTCCACCCTCCCTCCTTTTTGGTGAAAAACCCTGGAAACAAAATGGCTGCACCAACAGAGGTGAGGTTTCTGAAGGAGGGAGCGTTTTCACAAGACATGAAATCGCAAGCTGTTAAAAGTCTCCTCTGGATCCCCTCTGCTCCCTTCCTGACTCTGCTAACAGAATCAAGTGAGTGACAGGGGCACAGGATCATTTTATAAAGGTAGCACACAAGCAAACTTCTTTAGAACTGGCGGGGGGGGGGGGGGGGGGGGCGGGCGTGGAATTATCCAAGCTCTCGTGCCATCTGTCTGCGGAGTGAAAAAACAACAACAACAACAACAATAACAACAACAACAACAACAACAACAGCTGGTACAAGAAGTAGCAAGATGTTGGTCCTGGAAGTGACAAGATGGGAAATGACAGGAAACAGCTTTTCACTCCTCCAACAGCAAAAGCAGCGTGCAGCCTGTGTTCCAGTGTTTGAAAACCTCCAGATGCTGCTCTCGCCTCACATTTCCATATCTTTGTTCAGACAACATCTGAAAGCCTGCCTTTCTTTTTTCAAGCACTCTCTTTCTTTGGGGGAACATACAAAGCTATCAAATGCAGGCTTCTCCCCACCTCCTTTCTCTTGGAGGCCATGTGGAATGAATTTTAAGTGTAGCCGTCAAGAAAAAAGTGTGCGAATAGCAACACGTGAGCTCCTGTGAAACTTTTTCCGGTTGGTTTTTTTTTTTTCCAAGAAAAATGTACCCTCTGCTCTGCTTTCTGTCATTTGGTAGTTAAACTAACCTCAGATATGGAGTAGAACTTCTAAGGAGCTCACGAATAAGAGCCTATGATGAGCGGTGTTCTGGGGAAGGGGGGCCCTTTGCATTAACTGACGGCTGGCTACTTGCAAATGGTGTGCCCTGCTCCTCCACCCACTGCACTAACACTGCCACAGGAGTGCCTTTCTCTCCACCTTCAACAGCGGGTTTATGGAGTCAGAGACAGGGTGATGTTAAAAGAAAGATATGCACGGTGCAGTGTCGGACTTTCAAAGGACTGGCATACAATGTTAATCAAATATTCTCACTCAGAGTTGCCCTATATGCTAAACACATAGAACAATTTCCTAAGAACTCTGGAATACGCACATGAAATACATCACTATCACACTGAGTAAAACGTTAAACATTATTTGATGCCACGGATCGCACCGGGGCATCTGTTTTAGGCTCCGTCATGTCTTTCTTGTTCTATGTGATCTTGCACAGCTGGAAGAGCACCGCGACTTCCCCTCCCTCTCCTCCCTCACCAGGACAGCTCAGCCTGTATGACCCAGGCTGGGTTCCATCTCCACTATGCCTCCCAAAGTTGCCTCCTTGAGAGGGTAAATCTTTGCCCCTGAACTCCAACAATATATGTGTGTTCTAACAGCCCTCCGGGTGGTAATTTCTCTGTCGAGAGGCAGATCTAGGACAACACAAAGTGAGCTCCTCAAGGTAAGAGGTCACGTCCGCCTGATCTTCACACACCAGTCCTAGCACAATGCTTGACAACTTTTTTAACCTTTGTTTAAAAAAACAGAACTGTTTTTTTTTTTTAACATAATCTGTTAATCACAACTATGTGCCAGACATCAGAGATTCAAAGTTTGAATGGGGCACAAGTCCTTTCCCACAGGGGCTTGGAGCACAGTGTGAACTCTGATATAAAACTAATAATTATAACAATATGTTCAGCATCATAAACAAGGTACTAGGGAATTACAGACCAGGCCACCCATGGACCATGCTCGATAAACGTTTTGTAAATAAAACAATCTTTACAACAGGTTCAACAGCTGAATGTGCTGACTAGAGAATTCCATTTAGTTGCATAATCTTAGGGAAGCTACTTCATTTCTCTATGCCTTGGTTTCCTCATCTGTAAAATAGGATAATATCATAAGGTCTGTATGAGAATGAACTGAAACGATATGCTAAGCATTTACAGTAATATCTAGCATGTAACACCTACTCAACAGAAGTGAGATATTATTTGCAAATGGCTCTTTTGATTTCTATGACAAAAGAGTAAGACTTTAATTACTTTATTAATCTATCGGTGGATAGCACATTTTCAGGTTAAAAGTCTCTCACATCCCACATCTAACTCAGCAGCAAATCCTGCCAAACAGGACCCCCTCACTTCTTACCACCTCTATCACTATCCCACCTAAGCTCCCATCATTTCTCACCTGGATGCCTAGTGTGGTCACTGCCTAACCCGTCTCTCTGCTACCACCTTGGTCCCCAGGTACAACAGAGGAGGCAAGGTGATCACTTTTAAATGTAAATAAAGCATCCTACGGATTCCCAGCCAAAGTCTTTATGGTAGCCTACAATGCTCTACATGGTCTGGCCCTTCACTTCTTTCCTTCCTAACTTCAATGACTTACCCCCTCATTCACTGACCTCTAGCCATGCTGGTCTCCCCTTTAAAGGCTATTTCTGCCTCAGAGCCTCTGCACTGGGCTGTTCCCTCTGCCCACAATTCCCTACTCTTGGATATTCTCAGACCTCATCCCTTCTGCCCTTCCAGATCTTTAATGCAAAATCAACATTCAAATGTTACTTGATTGGTGAAGTCTTTTCTGAACACCTTATTTTGAATAGCAGCATCTGCATCTGCCCTTCCCCCACACACACACCTCAGTGCTCACTAGTCCCTTTATCTGCTTAATTTTTCTCCACTGGTCACGACTGTACCTTGCATGATCTGTATTTTGTTTAGTTCTCCATTGTCTCCCTTCCCCGACAAGAATCTAAACTGCAAGGCCAGAAATTCTGGGCTGCTATGTTCACTGTTATATCCCCAGCATCTAGAATGGAGTATGGATCACAATATATAGTCAATAAATCCTTGAATAATGAATAAATGAATGAACAGCAATACGAAATTACAAATGAAAATGGAGGTACAAGAGAATTCACTTTACATTTATATGTAACACTATGTGTACAGTTGTTCACTATATTTATTATTTATACATTGCCACCACACACAATCCCTTTTTTGAGCCTCATAAATGTTGTGTTTAGTGGGCAGGGAATAATCGTCGCCATTTTATAAAGAATAAAACAGGATGAGAGAAGTGAATGGTTTATATGGTCAAAACAGCCAGTAAATACCAGGAAAAAAATGAAAAAAATGGACAGGACCAGGTCCACTCTTCCCAGCACGCTAGTCTGCTTCCCAAGTACGTAAAGACTCTCATGTCACTAACCTTAATAATTAACTGCCTCATAGAACATGATGGCCATTGCCTCCCTCTTAAAACATAAGCAGATAAACCTAAGAATTACATTTAGGTACACAAAGGGGCAAGAAGTGTGGAGGGTTGCTCTGTATTCTGTTACTTTTTATATCCTAATACCACTCTGTTGCTTCCTAACAGCACTCTTTTCAAATACACAAGGCAGCAAAGTACATCAATTATGAAACAGGCATCTGAATCATAAGATGTGCTACTAGGAAATACCAGTGGGGTGGGGCCAAGCACATCAACAACACTTATTCACGCGCAAGTTACATTAAAGTAAAATAACTGTAAACTATAGTTTTAATGCATTATTTAAATAAAGTCCCAAATTCCTTTTTTTTTTTAAATGGCTGCCCGATTGCCTAACAAAATGTATATAAATTTTATCCTGGGCTTGGCATGTTGTGACCCCAACCAGTACTGACAGATACACTTGCAACCATCCCCTTCTTGCCGTATACATCAGCCAAACTGGCCCTCCATGTTCAAACTCCATATTGTACAATACTAAGGTCTTTACACAAACTACTGTCAACTTATGGAATACCCTCATTTAACCTTTCAAAATTCTATTGGCCCAACTTTAAAACAATACATTCATCCTCTTCTCAATAACTCCCCATTCATCCAACTCAGATATGTCCCTCTAGGTTTTCATATCATCTTGCCTTGTATTACCCTTCTTAGCACCCAGGACCCTCCTTATCCCCCCCCCGACACACACACACACATACACATACACACAGCACCCAGGACTCTCCTTATCAGACACACATACATACACACACACACACACACACACACACACACACACACTCTCTCTCTCTCTCTCTCTCTCTCTCTCTCCCTTTACTTCTACCTCTCCTTCTCTCTCTCTCTCTCTCTCTTGCTCTCACTCTCTTTCTCTCTCCAAAGTTCCTTTAAGGATTAGGAATGAATCTTGACTAGCTCAGCGCTTTGATGAAACTTTTTCACTTGAAATGATTTACACGAATTATAAATAATGTTGCATTAAGTTGTACTCACTTACCCCAGGGTATGGAAGGAAAGTAGCCAGTCCAGTGGCACTGAGTGTGAAACCAGAGAGGCTCTGTCCCCTCCACAAACCTAGCTTTGAGCTCCTACAAGTCAACATCCCTGAAATGCACGCTTGACAGAGAGTCTTATTTGGCAATTGTTTCTCTCCTGCCTTTCCCACCAGATCCCAAGTTCCCTTGAAGGTACTATTTAATGATCAATCCCTCCATATTACTTCCTCCCTAAATGCCCTCTGACTTAGTGAAGTGGAAATAAACATAAATAAGGGTTAGGAAAGAGGAATATATAACTAATGCATTTGTTGTACCTTTCTCAGATTGTCAGTCTGAGGTAATGACCGTAACAAAGAGCGCCTGTACTGCTGTTGACGGGAAACGTTAGCTAACTATGGCCTTTCACGCAAAGTGAAACTGAGGTTGACTCCCCAACATTCATGCCGCCCTTCCCCCACCGTGCAGGGACCATGCCACTTGCTTAAGGGACAGACTCCAGCCCCAGGACTGGTGAAGTCCTCCCATCCCCCTTGCCAACAACTGCTCAGGAGCACAGGCCTACACCAATCAGGATGTGCCAATCCAAGATGAGGGTTTTTATACCTCTGCCCTAAACTGGTCCAGAGAGACAGATGGGAAGACTTTTCTTCTCTGGGAGAGAAGTCTGCTTACTCTCAGTGTCTCCATCTCCCCACTTGTGCTCCTGCCCGTGTGCAATCAGCCGTGAGCCAAGCATGTGACCCTGACTGCTACTGGTAGCCATTCATGAGCAGCTTATGGATGCCATGGATGTGGTGAATGTAAACAGATGAGACAGAAAGAAACCCGGTACCTGTGGAGAGACACTCCATTAAATCACTCTATCAACCAACCCTGAGGCCCTCCCCACCTGTGGACCTCCCCATTATGTGAGCCAGTCAATTTTCTTCCTGGTTAAGCAAGTTTTAAGCAGGTTTTCTGATACTGTTGAAAGCATCCTGAATTCAATATAGTATCTAAGAGAAAAATCCGTTTGATACCCAATTTCAACACCATGCTTTAATTCAGAGCCACGTAACAAATCTCTATTTTCATGTGAAACTGACCTTATCGGTAGAAAACAAAAAGCCATATGACTTTAGTTAGTTGGGTAAACAAAACAAGATACCAAACATTCATAGAAAATAGTACTATGTGAATAACCTCAGTGAAAAGACGCAGTCAGAAACAGAAAACAAACAAAACAGAAGTTGGCCAGGGGTCACACTAATGTTGGCATCCCCAAAGCACGTAGGATAAACAGACTGGCTGCAAAATTATTCCTGAAAGGGTGTCTGTGCTGGACACTGGACTGCCTATGGTTTAAACAGTGTTTACATCATCTTCACCAAATGCTACAAGCAAAAACGTGGACTGGTGCTCACCTGTGAATAAGAGATGAGACCCCTAAAGAGGCATGTGCGCTAGATCCTGAGAACAGACTAGAAAAATGCATGTAGACTCTGAAGACCCTGCTTCAACCCCCCTACGCTACCTGCTCCAATTCATCCTGAAGGCAAGGGAGTAAGCGGTGGATCCTGAGTGAGAGACAATGTGCCAATTTCCAGGCTCAGACATCAGCTCCCTGATTAAATTTCAGGAAGCACCTTTCTAGCAGGCCTCAATTTCCTCTTTGTAAAATGAAAAAGTTGTTTGTGTTCCTTTCTGAGGTCCCCCTCTGCACCAAAATGCCAGGTCACATAACCAGTCAAAGACTTAATTTTCCACTATGCACAATGAGGACTTCATCTTAATACCTAGACTACTTTGTGCTTATTCATAAATATTTATTAGGTGCCTACTATGTGCCAGGCAGTGTGCCAGGGCCCTGCAGAAATGAAAAGTATACTATGATTCTTACCCCCAGAGAATTACATACCTATGGAAAGGCTGTTACGGGTACAAAAATCTTAGTGAACTAAATTAAATCCAAACACTTTACAAAGTATATAAGCATTAGGTCCCAGTTTTCGATGATGAAAATAATAATTAGAATGATGATCTCCAAGTACCACATGAATTTTAGAACTATAAAGAACTTATGCTCAAATCCGAGTAAGATGTTCTAAGTGGGTAATGACGAGCAGTTTCCAAAAACCAATTTTAAAAGATCATGCATCTAAGTCTCCAAAACCTCACACACGCTTTTCATCCTAGTCTGTCCTTGCTCTTCCCACCAGTGAAACACAAGACCATCAGAAACCCTTCCTGGCCTGCCTTGCTAATCAATTTGATACTCCTTAACCTTGAAACTTTCTCGAGTTCCTCCTAAATTACTTTTTACCTTTTACTGAACAGGAAACAGGCCATTTATAAGTTCTGAGTCTCTGTGGCTATGGTGTATTCAACGTAGAGTGAGCAAAAAATACATATGGAACCGAACTTTAAAATTCATAATATGGTAAAATATGCAAACTTCATGGCTTACTCCTTGAAAGTTGTTCTGTCAATTTCCTCCAACTTTCATGTAACTACCAAGTTTTTCCACACATCCTCTAACGACTTTTTCTTGATTAGAGAAAAAAAAACTTTAACATGACAAATTAAATGTCTTTAAATCATAATCAGAAGATCCTACTTTGAGTACAGTTTTACTCTCTTACTCTCTTTTTAAATTTTTTTCAACATTTATTTATTTTTGAGAGAGACAGAAAGAGACAGAGCGTGAGCAGGGAAGGGGCAGAGAGAGAGGGAGACACAGAATCTGAAGCAGGCTCCAGGTTCTGAGCTGTCAGCAAAGAGCCTGACACGGGGCTCGAACCCACGAACCACGAGATCAGGACCTGAGCCGAAGTTGGATTCTTAACCAAGAGAGCCACCCAGGCACCCCCATTACTCTTGTACTCTCTTAAAGTAGCTTTTAAATCCACTGATTCACAGCTTTTTGGATCTTCTGAACTTAAAGATTAAGAGGGATTTAGAAATGAGCCAAAATGGTACAATGTGAACATTAACAAGACCTGTGACCCTGGGCAAACGTTACCTTCAATTTTTCTAACCCCTCTTACCCAACACACACAAAGTAGTCACCTGCTCATTCTATATTTTTATTAAGGAATTCAAACATATCATTAGTTTTACTGCCAGCCAAGTGTATACTACTGGCTAGGGTCAGCTAAAAATCCTAAGCTTCATCTCTCTCAATTTTTCCATTAGGTTTTTGAACACAAGTTCACCTTTAGCCCTAGTAAATCTTACTTTGGTCACCGTCCAGATAGTCAAAATCTAGTTGTGTACTGTTTCTCCCATGCTCCATTATTTGTGACCCTTCCTATTTGTGCATAATTTGAAACCATATCTTCATCCCAGACAGGCACAAAACTTGAGTAAGATAGAGTCCAGGATAGAAATTTCTGCAATGATCCTAGAAAGTTCAAACCAGAACGAAATCCATTTTCTTAGCCAGTGACCTTGGAAATAGTTATAAAATTAATTATGACTCTTGATGATCATAATACCACCTAACCTATATTCTTCTTCTTGTTCACAAAATGATTATGAGAGACAAGGCCAAAAATCTTGCTGAAGTCTAATAAATTGGGTCTATGACATGCCTCTGAGTTCCTGTCCCAGAATTGTGTTGAAAAAAGAAATTCGTGAATTCACGTTGGCTCTCTATAAGCACTGTAACTCTTTTCTCGTTGCTTATTGTATCACTTGTTCTGAAATACCATCCAGGACCCATGTGCAAGGTTACAGAATTTACTTATATTGTTTTTCTTAAGCCAAACACATTGCCTCAAAGACACTACAAACTGTAATGTACGATTTGCACTAGAGGACTTGGGTCCATTCTCTGGCGGTAGGCAGGTGTCCTTCCAACCTACTCTTCCACTTTAAACCTCTATCTCATCTGTCATATTTCACAGCCCGGCCTAGTCAGAAACTCATTTTCCTTCACAGATAGGTCAAATGCAAAATTGACAGTCCGTGTCACCCAGCGATACATTATCCACCACTGGTAGGAATCACCACTCTCAGACAAAATCTACAAGAGCCCTGCTTTATTTTTTTATTTATTTTTGTAAGTTTTTGAGATTTGTCAGGACTAGCTTTTTCTAGCCAGCAGTGAACAAGCTTTCCAGTATCTAAAAACACAAGCTTAAATCAACCCGGCTTTCTGTTGTCAGCCAGACCATCCTAACACAAATACAGAAGTCTGGTCAAATGCCAAGCTTCTGTCTGGTCCTCAGGAATTGGTGCTCTAGCCAATGGACATACAGTCAGTCATTACCAAAATTTTTTGTTGTCGTTTCAAAGGAGTTGGGCAAATGAACAACCCCCTGTAATAAGATAACTAGAGACACTGGCCAAGAACTGGTGCCACCTGCTAATCTGGGGAGGGAGAGAAAGGTTGGAGATGGGGCAGATGGGCCTTGCTTAGTCATCTGTGTCTATTATTTTGCTCCTGTTTGTGTTCAGTAATTTAAGTGAATAATATAAAGACACGTCTCTCTGTTCAAATGAAAAGATGAAGGGAGAACACAAAATCGAATTAGCTCTGTCTCTTGCGTCTTCATTCCAAACAATCCCCACACCATCCCTCTGGCTGAAGAAGGCAAACATTCCACTCTGAGATGAGAGACCATTAAGGTATTTTCCGATGCTCCCTAAGATTAGATGTCCCACTCTACTCCTTCAGTTTTGTGACTAAATTTGTACAACTGTACACAACTGATATTTTATCTCGAATGCATTGACTTGGCTCTTTACAAGAATATATAAATATTACAATAGAGGACAGGTAAAAGATACATGATTACAGCACAGTCTGGGCCTTGTGACACAGAACACAAAGCTCCTTCTGACCCCCCCTCCCCCATTGTCCACCTCTCCTAACTCCTCTATTCTACCCTTTCCAAGTTACACTCCACCACTGTATTTCACTTGCAGTTCCCTGATTGCACCAGACAGAATCACACTTCTCTGTACAGACAGTTCTGCTATCAAGCTTATTTTGAAAACCTGAATTCACTCCAGTGCAATTGACTATAGACACAATTTCAGCATAACGTGAATTTGGAATTTGCTTGTGCATAACTTTGCATGCAAGAAATACTAGGTGAATTCAGAAAACTGCACCCAGTTGAACTGAGCTGTGCAGGAGTGCACACAACACACACGCACAGACCTCAAACCTTCACCAGCTACCTCAGTTCACTGTGGGCATCATAAGCTGCCCCCATCCACATCAGGTGTTCCAACTTTCCACCCCTTTCACACTTCATAGTAATTCACAAGCTGCAAATCTTCCAACACTCACTTACACAAGGTCCTTTTCAATACATAGTGCCATGTTTAATTTTTTTTGGTAACCATGTAACATGTGAAAAACTGTAATACTATTTTTATTAGGTTCTTTTTTCTCCCGTCACTGATGAAGTTTTTAAGTGGCAGCATACAAGTGAGACCTACAAGAAACAGGTCTTACTTACTCCAGGAAAGGAACTGAGTGTCTACCACTGGGGTTTGCATATGGTAGGCTCTCAATAAACATTTGAAAAGAATGGAGGAAGGTTTGTTTAAATACTCTTTTCCAGCCAACACTCTGTATTCTTTAGAGGGAAATATTGCAAAAAAATAAGCCACAGTCACCCAGTACCTCAGAATTTAATATATTAATATTTTTTCATCTGGTCTTTACTACCAAGGAATTTAACGAGTAGGAAAAGAAATCACCTTCGAGAGCAGGAACAGTAGCATGACCAAATGAAGCATTCTTCCTAAAGTCTTACAAGTAACTGTGGCAGAATTGGGCCTATAATCCACATCTTCTGATTCCGACATCATCCATTTTATTTCCACACACCTACCTACCAGGGTGAGAACATAATGATGGAAAAATGACAGGGTCCTGAAATTTTCTCTGTTTGGGGTCCAGAAATAAATTCTTTTTGACAAAGTTTCAGAGTCCCCTCCCCTTTCCTTCAAGTGCTAATGATATAATCAAATTCATCAAAGACTATCATTCGGCACACCTTTTCCCTGATATGTGCCACTGTAAACTCACGTCACAGAGAAAACGCCTATGGGCGGGCAGTAGACATGTCCGACCAAGTTCAGGACTCTCACATATCCCAGAGGCACGGCAGTGAAGGGGCCTTCTGCCTGAAATGTGCCCCCGCCCTCCACCCCCGGTATCTTGCAAGGCTTACCCCCTTGGCTTCAGCAACTGTGTTTAAAAGTCATCTCTGGGAGGTCTACGCGAACCACCATTCCTCAACCACTACGCAAAGCACCATTCCTCAACTACGGTAAAGGGGTTTTCCTCTTTACATACTTCCTATTGCTAAATTTCACCCTCCAAAATTCTTTAAGATTTATGTGCTTACTTTTCCCCTCTATTCTCCATTAGATTTTAAGCTTCACGAGAGGAGATATTTTTGTCTATTTGGTTTGGACACTGTCATCCCTATACTTAAAACAGCACCTGACAGAGGAAAGGAAATACTCGTTCAACAAATACATGAACACATGCACAAGCATGATTCTCCAAGCCATTCTAAGAATGAAATTAACAATTTCAAGTGCATAAAACCAGGGACCTTTAAGAAACTTGCTCAAATACATGAAAACTAAGGCAAACTTCTGGATTCAGGTTAAAGGACAGCTTTCCCACACAGATGGTCAATTTAGAAGGCTAGACACTGGCTTCCCCCCCCAGGGAGCTCTTAGAATTAAAAGAAGAGCGTGTGTGTGTGTGTGTGTGTGTGTGTGTGTGTGTGTTTAATGTGAATGTGCTAATATTTATAGTTTGAGGCAGATTTACTCTATATATACTTCATCATCATTTCTACAAAAAAAGAATATCCAAACCACTCCTCTACAATAAGAGCACCTGCAATAAAATCCTCTGAGAATAAGAGGTGGCAAGAAGGGGCTCAACAGCACCCAAGGGTACATTCAAGAAGAATTCACAATTGAGAAGGCAGTGTTCACAAAATAAATACCAAAGTGTTTCATGGCAAAACCTCCAGAAATGGCAGAATAATAAATTGTTTCTGCCCTCCATTCCACTCAAAATCCAACCGAGTATATAGGTCAGCACCTCTTTTCCACTGTGCTTAACAAGATGAATTTATAATGACCATCGGCAGGTGTCGGTATTCAAAAAACTTAGCACCCAAATACTTGGTTCCAAGGCATACTGAGTTGGTTGATTTAATCTCATGTTAAAACCAACATTTCATACATAGACGTGGCCATCGAATCAAAAAGTAAGTGCATCCCCAAACAGACAGTAGTCCTATGTATACTGTTAATTAGATGCGATTCTTATATGGCATCTTGATGTTAATCATTCTTGATATTAATATCCCACGCCTCTCCAAACCTCTAATTTCTCATCTGAAAATAGGGATAATGCCATCTGTGTCTCACAAAGTTATTGTAAGGATTAAATGAACTAAGCCAATTCATTTTATACTTTCAGTTTCAGATAATAAGAAGCACCTAGATAGATCATCTCAACCCTCGCTGCACATTTAGAATCAAAAGAGGAGCTTAAAGAAATGATGCCAAGCCCACCTTGCCAATATGCAGATTTATATGGTCTGGAGTTGAACTTCAGTATTGTTTTAAGTGTTCCAGCTCTGGATTATATTATCAGGAAGCCAGATTTGCAAATTCAAGGTTTAAATTCTAATACTCAGATTTAAGAGATCTGGGTATGTTAGGTAATAGGTATTTTTTTTTCATAATCACCCCTGCATGATTCTTAAAATCAAGTACTAGGGGAAACACTGACCTAATGCACATAAACAAAGCATTTAAAGCATTTATCACAGTACCTAATACATAAGTACTCAAACCATGGCAAAACAGAAAATGTGTATTATGGTACATTAGTATATGTATGAATCTAGGGTGTATTTGAAAGGAATCCATAATCACAAACTATATAACATAGAGTTAAGTAAGTAAACAGGCTTTTATCTTTATGGCATTCATACTTCTGATTGTATTTTAGCAAGTACAGTAGGAAAGTTTTTATTGACAATATACACTAGAAGTTTTAAAGTTTGTAGAACTTTCTATAAAGAAAACTATCTGAACAAGTCTGTTGTAATTTTAGAGAGAAAGAGAAGGGAGATAAACGGACTGGAAGAAGGAGGGAAGGACAAAGAAAATGAATCATGTAAATATTGGCACAGGGCAGTGGGGAGGGGAGTGTTGGTGGGAGATTCCTTAATAAAAAAAATACTTTAGTTAAACACTTCTGTTCTCTTGGTCTCCAGATGAGGGTAAGAACTAACATTTATTGACTCTGGCCATGTGCCAGGCCTTCCACACCCATGATCTCAGTCAATACTCTCGGCAGCCCTTCCAGGGAGCTCTCGCTACCCACAACCTGCACACACCCCATCTGCACAGAACACAATCAGGCTTTTCTCTCACAGAATCAAAGGGGCCTGACCGCTAGCTCCTCTGACAGAGCAAGGGTGCAGACAGCCAAGGCTCCTGGTAGGCCTCACGCACTGTGTTTGCTTTAGATTTATGAAGGGGATTCCAGAGTCCCTACCTGCACTGCCTTCTGTGACACAAATTGCCCCAACAACCTCTACTCAACGGATGAACAGCAGTGCCCCAGCAGGGTCAACAACCATCACTGAGGGGACTTAGAGACTCCTGTGCAAGGTGTTCTAGGAATGAATTATTCATTAACATGGTCAATAAGTCCTGATGGTGAATGAAGAAAAAAACTGACTTGTATTGGAGAATACTTTCGTTTCAAGAAAGGCAAAGTGGGCTGCCAGCTTGCATTACAGGACCCACCTTAGAGAAAGGGAAACTTCGGGAAAGACAGGTTGAGTGACTCAGACTGCACGCAGGCAGAAAATTTCAGAAGAGCAATACAGATTCTTAAAATGCTCCTGGCTGGAACACATCTCTCGAGTGTCAGATATATTTTGGGGTGTCAAGCAGGGTCATACAAACCGACTGACCCATCCACTGGAATTCTACAGGTTAAGAAGGAAAGGAATATTAAAAACCATCAGAAAGAATACCAGAAGCAGCAATTCTGATGGCAGCAGCACAAGAGGCCCTTGGCCTTGTACCTACGGCGGCAGCCAATGGCCTTGTCCCTGGGGGACCTTGCTCATGGGGCAGTGCTGGGCACACAAGCCAAAGGCTGATCTGTACAACAACTCCTAAGTATTAAGTATCCCAGAAAGCAAAGGGCAAACACAAGGAGATGAGAAACAGGAGGAGGAAGAACCCTACTCAAAAACATCCTCCTTAATAGTCTCAGTAGGTATTTAATTTCTATTTTTTTCCTCTTCTTTGAATTCACAAAGGCCAAATCTTCCAGTCAAATTAGAGTGCAGTAAAGCATTAAGTCAGCATTCAACAGGTTTAATTACTGTGTAAATGAAAGAAATTATTATTCATTCATGACATTTATTTCAGATCCAATGCTAGCTGCTTTTATATAAAGTTGGGGGTGGAGGGAGTAAAACTTAGATGGGAAGAAAAGAACAAGAACGAGGATATATAATTACAGCTATATTTCTTTGCCAAGCATTACTGAGCCTAAACAAAAAGTGCTTGTTTGCTCTCTTGAGAAAAAGCATGGGATCCATCAGTGGTGGCTCTGAAGAACCCCCCTACCCCACCCTCCTACCACACACACAGCCAGGCTTGATAGGTATACCAATATTTGAAATGCCAATAACACGGGGCTTATTAAGGCCACAAAGCCTGGTACAGCCCATTGTGGTTCAGAAGTCCTGAATTCTGGGAACAGTTTTAGCAGTCAGCCTCTACAAAGTAATGGATGCCCCACTGCACCATGGGGGAAAAAAGGCCAGTTGATGCTATAAGGACTACTGGACAATGCATCTTTTCTCATCAATTTCCGCAGACTTTAAACACCTCCCACAAGCAGAAGACAGACAGACACACACACACACACACACACACACACACACACACCCCTACCTCTGAAACTAATTCACATATGGTATTTATTTTTTATTCTCATATGTCTGCCTAGTGGAAGACTGCAGGAAAGTGTGCCTGGGGAGCCAGCTCAAAACACAGAGAACTGTCTGTGCACAAATCAACACACCACTAAATGACAGACTATCTTTTACCCGAATTGCTAAGGCTCCAATGATTAACCAGAATATAGACGGTACATACTATAATGCCACTAAAAATGTTTTAGGTTCTCCAAAGAACTCCTTGAACAAAGAAAAACACTTCATCAAAACATACCCTCTTATTGCCCCAATGTATATGCGCGCGTACGTACGTACACACACACACACACACACACACAGATTTTTGGAACCAGCTGTTCTTAAATCTTCCCTAAACCTCTAACCACTAGCATTTAATCACTACAAATACTAGAGCGGTTAGGACTTGGCAGTAACAACCTCAGTTTGTCTTAAAACCTGAGACCACACAAGTTGTGGACAAGAAATTACTGTTGAGTACCTCAAACAGACTTAAGGACCAAGCACAGCTCAGAGAAGTAACGATAATGAAGCCGTGAGTGCCAAAGTTGATGGTTTACACCTTTGCACTTAGACGACCAAATGAATACAGTGAGCTGATGAAAAAGACAACCTTTGCAGACACCTGAAAATTCTCAGAGGCTAAATATTTTAACCAGGCTTAAAATGTTTCTGCTTGGGGGAGATCCAACACTCTCAATTACTGGTGAGAAATATGTAACATGCTTTTTAAGATAAAGGAAATAATTTAGGAACTATCTGCATAAAAAGTATGAGTCTGAAGACAAGAGTGTTTAGGCATTATCGTTTTAATGATCACTAGAAACAGCAGTAATGTAATTTAAACAAATCAATGAAACAGTTATATGTATTAACACTTGGCTGAGACTCAGAATTAAATATTCAGTCAGTATTTTAGTCTGACACCAGATTCCTTCAATTCCCGACTTCTTAATGTTAAACTGTAACCATGTAAAGCGAAGAAGTGTTGGTGAAAGTTCTATTCATAAAACTCTCACTTTTCCTCCAACCAAGCTCTGAAGTGTGATGCAGATCATGGCAAGAACCATCATAAGCTAAGTTTTCATGCAGCCTGAAGCAGTTGGCTCTATGATTCCTATCTGCACACTACCTACCATTTTTGTGCTCTTTAAAACTTTGCTTTCCTCAAGATCAGTGCCCCAAGTTTTATTTGACTTATTACTCTGCCAGGAAAAATCTATTACCATGTTATTCTGAATCAGGCCTTAAAAAAGATAATCTTCCGTCCCTCACCTTTAGAAAGTGAAAGTAAGATAATCCAGAGTGTTATAATATATGTATTTTTAGTTTTTATTTTTTTATTTTTTTAATGTTTATTCATTTTTGAGAGAGAGAGACAGAGAGAGAGAGACAGAGAGAGAGAGCGTGAGCAGGGGAGGGACGGCAAGAGAGAGAGACATAGAATCTGAAGCAGGCTCCAGGCTCTGAGCTGTCAGCACAGAGCCCGGCATGGGGCTTGAACCCATGAACCTTGAGATCATAACCTGAGCCGAAGTTAGACACTTAACCAACTGACCCACCCAGGCACCCCTAAAATATATGTATTTTTAAGCCTCATCATGTTTTTGCTGCCCCAGCACCTTTCCTTTATTCTTTGGTAACTGCAGCTCAAGTCCCTCTTAAAGGATTAACTCTACCTACCTCAGGGTCTCAGCAGTTTGGGGAGATCTGACTGGGACAGGAGAGTCATCCCATCAAAGGGTGCGTTTGTGACAGATTCGCCAATCAGCTGCAAGAGACTGATTTTAAAATGGCCATAGGCCTTTTGTAGCAACGTGGATGGAACTGGAGAGTGTTATGCTAAGTGAAATAAGTCATACAGAGAAAGACAGATACCATATGTTTTCACTCTTATGTGGATGCTGAGAAACTTAACAGAAGACCATGGGGGAGGGAAAGGGGGAAAAAAAAAGTTAGGGAGGGAGGCAAACCATCAAAGACTCTTAAAAACTGAGAATAAACTGAGGGTTGATGGGGGTGGGAAGGAGGGGAAAGTGGGTGCTGGGCATGGAGGAGGGCACCTGGTGGGATGAGCACTGGGTGTTGCATAGAAACCACTTGGACAATAAATCTCATATTAAAAAAAAACAAAAAAATAAAAATAAAAATGGCCATAGGACTGAACTCGGACCACAGAGGAGTGGCAGCAGGATTCTTGTTGGAGAAGACAAGAGTGAGGCTCCCTCGCTCCCGGGATTGCTGAGCTGGCAGAACATACTCACTCGTCTCTGCCTCTACACCACAAGAAGCCAACAGAGAAAGCAGTGCTGAGGGATGAAGACAGATTACCGAATACAATGCGCTCCTGAAACTCAGATGATTTCAACTCCGTTTACCCCAAACTCTGTGATTCTTAAACCAACAGAATTCCGAGTTGGCGCTAAGAAGCAGAGATTGGCACCAACTTACATTCACAACAGTTACCGCCTTTTTATCTGAATCTGCAGCTCTGTTGCAAGCACACTTCTTTTCAATCAGCTCAAACCTCCTCCAGCTAATATCTCCAAAAAGCCTTCCTGAACGACTGCTCTAAATATATTCAGAGACACATGGGCTCGTTGCCCCTCCATTCCAGCTCAATTATTCCTATGCAACAGATCAGATACTACAGAGATGATCTATTCAGACACTACAGGTCACCTGCTTTTCATTCTGACATAATCATGCCAGGCTGTAAAGCTTCCAGAACAAGGATATACCTAGTATTAGAAAGAGCACAGATTTCAGTCTCAAAAGATCTGAGTTTAATCTCACCCTTTCACTGGCTCTTCCACTTCAGACTTCTCTGAACTCTGCTTCTCACACCTTTAATGCTGAGTTAATAATATCTGCTTTTTAAAAATTTTTCCCAGCTTAACTGAGACGTAATTGACATATAACAACACCGTGTAAGTTTAAGGTGTATAATGTGTTGGTATAATGTACTTATATATTGCAAAATGATTGCAATAATACCTGCTATAAACGATAGTTGTGACAACAAAGTTAGGTAACTTGTGAATATATATTGCAAGCTCAAAGCACAAGATGATGATGATGATGTTTCATATGTTCCTAATCCCCAGATTAGTGGGACAGGGAACCACCAACTATCTCTTGTTACTTGGGTTCCTGCGCTAAGAGTCCAGGGTTCCTTTCCCATCCCCCATAGACACAACCACTACAATGGACAGAGGCATCAGCAAAAATGCCATGAAGGGGATAGGGCTACTGGACAAACAGATTTCAGGGCTTGGGGGGGGGGGGGGGAAGGACTTCAATACCTGGTACTTTGCCTAACTGTATCTTTCCCATTTTGAAGGGAGACCTTACATGTATATATATAGAAACAAAAACGTTATAGGTATATAATACATATACAAAGGAGGTATATTCCACCTCAGATACCCATCTAGTTATTTTAACATAAAAAGAGAAGTTGTCTTAGGGTAGAAAATACTCAGATATCAAGACAAGCTCTGTCTTTCACATGGTAAACTCTGGGGAAATAACTGCTTCTTACATTTCAACCTCAGTTTCCAAGTTTTTAAAGTAAAGTGTTGAGACTGGACGAGTTCCAAGGTCCTTCTCAGCCCTAAGATAACTTTTTTTTTTTTTTTTTTATTAAACACTTACACTTCTGGAGCATAGGTGGGTTTACAATAAAACTGGAATAAAGGTACAGAGACTTCCCCTATAATCCTTACCACACACATGCATAGTCTCCCCCACTATTCAACATCACTCACCAGGACAATACCTTTTTGTTTTAACCAAGGATGAACCTACACTGACACATCATAATCACCCTAAGTTCTATGATAACTTATAACTTCCCAATTATTTAGATGATCATATCATCTACTGGGTAATTTCCTTATTACATTTCAGTTAATCTAAGCTCCCAGAAAAAATTCTAAAGTTCCATTTCTTGTATCGTTCTGCAGTAAACAACATATACTTGCTCTCCAAATGTGTTAACAATGATCTCCTTTCCGCAAATACTTTAAGGAAGTTTTCCTCTGAAGGGTATCTACGGGAGAGCCCATTTGGGATCCAGTGACAACCAGCTAACTCATCTGTTCGCATCAGACTGGTTTTCTTTTGGTGAGCCACTCCTGTCATGATTCTGACAGAACATCTGGGTGGATGGGGCAATCCTGGGGATCACAGCTCCTTCTGTGATAGGAAGGCCCACAGGAAAAAGAAAACGTTTCATTCACACCACTGCGGCCCAGATCTGTCTTCTATCTTACCTTTCTGAAATGCTCTCCTACACTACACCACCTCGGCCTGTCTCCCTGGACCTCAAATCACTTCACTAAAACAGCACAAATAAAATTAATCTCTGCTGTGCAGAGAAGGGAGATAAAGGAACGAAGAGGTCTCATGCTCATCTCTTGCAGAAGATCAGACAGACCCGTCCACGCGGCTTGCTGCATTTCCAAATCTCTGCTCCAGATCCTAGGTTCCCTTCATTTTCACAATGACTTTCACATGAATTAAACACAAGATTTTTTTTTTCTACTCTTCACAAGATCCCATATTCTTCCTAAAAGACAAGTCTCCCCTTCCCAGCACACAGTATTTCTTCAAACTACTGCAGACTAGCTCTACTCTCTCACATTAAGCTACAGAAACACGGCCACCAGCATCTATAGCTAACACAGCAGTGGACACGTGTGATGCGCCAGGCACTGCTCTATCGAAACGCCTTTCCGCAGATGATCTCTTCTAATCCTAGCTAACCAATGCTATGAAGTACACATGATGAGCCCTATTTTACAGATGAAAACGTTGAGGCACAGGGAGGTGAAGGAGGATGCACAGATTCAGATCACGTCTTTGTTCTGTTCTTTTTGTTTTTAAACTACTTTTCCTCTACAGTGAAAACAGATGTACTCTTTTCCCCCTCACCTTCTTAATGTCCAGGTGCACACAACTTCAAAAAAGGCAGTGACTATTAAGGATACCATCTAACCCCTCAAAATAGAAACAATCTATGAAACCATGAATCCGGTTGCACTCACCATTTGAATCACTAGTCACAAAAACTCCCTTCTTCTCTCATCCCATATGTCAAATACTTATTAAATAACTATTATGTGTCAGATAGGACGCTAGAAAGCTGCATGCTCTCTAATGTCTGTTCTGAGGTGTTCAATTTTTCATTTTGAATACATGATTTCAACAACTTTCTACCTCAACTAGAATTTTGCATGCAATAAATGAATCTGATCTTCAACACTGCTTCAAAACACATACAGGGTTGGCCTTCCTTTCCACACAGGCTTACCGAGGCATAAGTGACACACGATACACGGCACGTAAGGCCAACATGCTCTGCGGAGAGCAGCCGCGCCCTCTCCTGCAACACCACACGAGTGCCCACACACAGGGCTGAGGGTTCGCAGACATTCCCCACATCCAAGTCTTTGCCATTGTGAGTGGCAGATGATTACATGATACAAATTCCTGGGGCCACGGGAACGTACACGACTTTGACAAACCACCCCATGCCATTTTTTCCAAAGTCTTCCCCAAGCCACACACCAGTAAAGCTGTGCTGTTCAAAATCAGGAGACACTCAGAGTCTGTCTTTCAATCTCCTCCTCTTCCTTGTTTCTCCTTTTCCAATTTTGCTCTCTTTGACTTATTCACACTTTACTCCTTTCCTCTAAAAGTGCTCCCAGGCTGGGGCACCTGGGTGGCTCAGTTGGTTAAGCGTCCAACTTCGGCTCAGGTCATGATCTCACAGTTTGTGAATTTGAGCCCCACATTGGGCTCTGTCCTGACAGCTTAGAGCCTGCTTCAAATTCTATGTCTCCCTCTCTCTCTGCTCCTCCCCCCTCATGCTCTGTCTCTCTCTCCTTCAAAAATAAATAAAAACATTAAAAAAAAACTTTTTTTAAGTGCCCCCAGGCAAGAGTTTGTTAAAATTGTCCATACTCTGTTAGCAAATCACTAAGCTGAGCAAGCTTAATATATCAGCACTCCCAGGAGCAGTGGAAAATACACAAGAAACCAATGTCTAATTTTTTAGTTTAGACCATCAGCTAGTGGGGGGGGGGGGGGGTGTGGTGTTCTGATAGAGCAATTATTTCCCTGAAACCTTGCTACACAGGCAGCCATGAAACTCTTCCTAGACCATTTGATTCTGGTTCATTCATTCGTTCAGTAAATATTCAGTTGGTACCCATCACATTCCAGCTATTGTTTCAGGTACCAGAAAAATAGCCGTGCACAAAACAGACAAAAATTCTGCCCGGTAAAAGTTTACAATTTATAGGGCAACATGTACAAAGACCAATTCAATAAGTGATACGCAATTATGGCACTTGGCATTGAATGTTAATCATTCTTCCATAAATAAATCAGTATACACACACACACACACACACACACACACACACACACACACACACACACACGATGTGAGAAGCTTGTCATCTTGTTTCAATGACATGACATGCTGTAGAGGCCAGTAAAACTAACGGTGAATTCCAGGGCCAGCACCAGCCAGCTGGGCCATCTTGGCCAAGTTTCATACTCTTTCTGAAAGAGCCAAAGTTTCCTTCACGCAGAGAGAAGGCTCAGCTGGAAGAATTCTAAACTCAAATTTTTAAATTTTCTTTTTTTTTTTTAATGTTTATTTATTTTGGGGAAAGAGAGCATGAGCGGAGGAGGGACAGAGAGAGGGGGATTGGCAGATCCAAAGCAGGCTCTGTGCTGACAGCAGCAAGCCCAATGTGGGGCTCGAACTCACGAACCGTGAGATCATGTCCTGAGCCCAAGTCAGACGCTCAACCAACTGAGCCACCCAGGCGCTCCATCAAAATTTTAGATTTTCTACTTGTCTCATGGAAGGATAGGGGTCACAAAGAGAAGACTGTTAGGTAAGACAAGTTAGACTGTTAATTATCTAGGGGAAAGGTCTCTATAAAGAGCACATACCATTCTTTATGTGACCAAGACCTATCAAATGTTTCAAGAGGTGTTTAACATATCCCTGAAGCCAGCAACAACATAAAGGTAGCTTTAGTCAAGGCTATAGATGCATTCATAAAGGTACGCTCAGATGATTATTCATATCCATATTCCTTATCTCCTTCATCCTTGCCCCACACCCCAAGAAATCTTTTTGAGTTTAAAGAACAGTGACTATCCTTACCTTCCATGTTTGAAATAAGGAATGAACTAGGTATTTCAGCAAACTTATCAAACACTCAAAATTCTATATACTGATGGTAACCATGGACAAATTGGTAAACACCTCCCCCTCCCTGGACAAACACAATGAGTTTAAAACAAAGTATTTCTAGTGGCATGTAACCCAGCAAATGGCTGGGTTTTCAGGCTGCTCCCTCTACTTTACCTCCTTAATCTTGATTTCCGATATACTAAGTAATAGTATTTGTCTCCATACAACCATTTTATGAGCAAGTTCCGTTAGTAGAACCTAAATGTACCAACTAAGTCAACTCGCCATTAAGCTAGGTATTTAAGATGAGAACTGGACTCAGTTTACAAACAGCAAGTAGCCTTTCAGAGTGTGGAACCGGTGAAAAATCAGCCTAAAATACCACTACTTTTCCACACTTAGATTCTCTTTATTGTACCTCCTCTCAATATTTTATTATAAAAACTTTAAATCCACAGAGAAGTGAAGAGGACAATTAATTCCCAGACACTCTTCGCTCAGATTCACTAACTATAATATTTTGTCACAAAATTTACTAACATTTTGCCATATGTGCCCACCCTCCGTTGTCTCCCCTCTTTCCCCCCATCTCTCCACTCCATGCCTTCCCCCCTACACATACACTTCTTGAATCGTTTGAGAATTGAAAACTTTGATACTTCACCCTACTTGAGCATGCATCTGAAAACAAGGACATTCTCCTTTGTAACTAACAATGTCGTTAACACACTCAAACAGTTTGATGTTTTTGCTCAATATTGTCATCTACTACAACCCAATTTTCAAATTTCCCAAGTTGTCCCCAAATGACCTTTTCAGCACTGCCCTCAACCAAAGATCCAATCAAAGCTCACACTCTCCTTTTTGACAGCTGAGTCTCTCGAGTCTCCATTAACCCAGAACAGCCGTCCCTATCACCTTCTCATTTAATCCAGTTTACCCGTTAGGGACCCGATGTTCAAGGACTGCCATGTGAACTGAATTATGGTATCAAATCACTCTTTTATAAATAGCTGTAAAATGTTTTAATCCATCTGGGAGAAATTATGGCATGATGAAGAATGACTTTAAAATTTATAGACTGAAAATTCTCAGTCTTTTCATCTCGATACTACGTTTGTGAATCCAGGGCCACACTGTCCATGTGTAGGTTTTCAAAGCTTATCTTCCAGACATTATGAATCCAGCTCTGAACTTCAAACCTACTGCTTCTGCAACTCCAAGGTTGGTTAAATCTAAGGGAATTTTTATAAAAGATTGGGGAAGGGCTACCCACAGTATTTGATTCAGAGATAACCCCAAATTCACCAAGTAACTGCTTATTAACATGTTTCCTACTTTGAAATAAGAATCACAATATCACCATGCACAGAAAAATTACACTAAAAATTGAAGGAACTATTATTTGATCTGGTAATAACTAAGTTCTCAAAGCAAATCTGGATAATTGCTCAGAACACATATAAAATAATAATGTCAATATGTACAATTTCTATTCTGTCCTCCAACTTTCAGCCAATTGAGTTCCTCAAGTCAGGAACACCATCCTAGTCAAGGAGGGAGGCCTAGAGACCCTTACTAATACTGGAAAGTTTGCAATGGCCTTTGGCCAAAATCAATAAAGTTCTCACCTGGAAACTGGCTTTACTGCCAAGAATAGCCATTAGTGGTAGGAGGAAGGGGGGATTATGATCCGAAATAGTATTTCTCCAAGTAAGCCTGACACTGGATTTCTGTAAAAAAAATTCCAATCAACAATTCCAGGTTATAACAAACACTGTTTGCAGATCTGAACTTAATTTTTTTAATTGCTAACACAGCACCTGCCCTACAAAAGGGGTTTGTTTTGTCCATTCATACGTTCATTCAACAAACACTGATTTAGTGGACATACCCAGTGTGTGCCAGGAACCCCACAAGGTACAGAGGATTAAGGACGTGCTATCACTGAACTCACTTTCATTGAGAAATGACAGACAAAAAAAAAAAAATTGAATGAATAAGTAAATACATTTACAAAGGAGATCTTCCAGATGGTCCCGATGTGACCTGCTATGCAGAACACACTGGCAGCCTTTGCTGCCGAAGACCTCAACAGCCCTCATGACAGCTGTGAATGCTGAGAGAAGGACACACTGCTATGCAGCCCCCAGAAGGAGCTGCTGATGTTCTACCCCAGGACCAGCAGTGCCCTACAACACCAGACATGGCTTGGACTCCAAAGTTGTGGCTGTTCCACGTGTACCCACACTTCAGACCCGGTCCACAAATCATATACCTCATTGGGAGTTAATATCTAAAATATAGAAGGACCACGTACAACTCAACAGTAAAACACACACATCCACAAACAATCTGATTCAAAAGGACCTGAACAGGCAATTTGCCAAAGAAGATATACAAATGGTCAACAGGCACATTAAAAGGTATTCAAGGGGTGCCTGGGTGGCTCAGTCAGTTGAGCATCTGACTCTTGAATTTAGCTCAGGTCATGATCCCAGGGTCGTGCAATCGAGCCCTGTGTCAGGCTCCACACTGAGTGTAGAGCCTGCTTAAGATTCTCTCTCTTTCTCTCTCTCCATCTGTCCCCCTCTCCTGCTCACACATGCACACTCTCTTTCTCTCTTACCTTAAAATCATTTTAAAATTTAAGGGGCACTTGGGTGACTCAGTTGATTAAGCGTCCAACTTTGGTTCAGGTCATGATCTCATGGTTTGTTGAGTTTGAGCCCCACACCCGGCTCTGTGCTGACAGCTCAGAGTCTGAAGGCTGCTTCAGATTCTGTTATCTCCCTCTCTCTCCGTCCCTGTCCTGCTCATGCTCCTGCTGTCTATCTGTCTGTCTGTCTTTCTCAGAAATACCATTTCAAAAATTTTAATAAAGGTACTCAACATCACCAAGAGAAATGCAAATCAAAACCATAATGAGATATCATTTTACACCTGTTAGGATGACTATTAGCAAAAACACTTGAGGCTGTCTTTTCTCCATTGTATATTCTTGCCTCCTTTGTTGATAATTGACAATATAAGCAGGAGTTTATTTCTGAACTCTGTTGCACTGATCTATGTGTCTGTTTCATGCCAACATGCTGTTTTGTTTACTGTAAGTTTGCGGCACAGTTTGAAATCAAGGAGGAAGAGGCCTCAGTCTTTCTCAGTCCTTCTCAGGATTGCTTTGGCCATCATTGTCTTTTCTGTTCTAGTTCTGCAAAAAAAGGCCATTGGTACTTCTGTGTAGATTGCATATCTATAGACTGTTTTAGGTAGTATGAATACTTAAACAATATTAATTCTTCCAATCCATGAGCATGGTATATCTTTCCATTTATCTGTGTCATCTTCAATTTCTTTCATCTGTGTCTTACAATTTTCAGAGTACAGGTCTCTCACCTCCTTGGTTAAATTTATTCCTCAGGATTTTATTCTTTCCAATGCAATTATGAAGGGAATTGTTTTCTTAACTCTCTCATAGTTCATTACTAGTGCACAGGAATGCAACAGATTTCTGTATATTAATTTTATAGCCTGCAACCTCGCTAAATTCATTTATCAGTTCTAACAGTTTTTTGGTAGAGTCTAGGGTTTTCTATATATAATATCATTTCATCTGTAAATAGTGACAGCTTCACTTATTTTCTAATTTGGATGCCTTTAATTACTTTTTCTTGTCTGACTGCTGTGGTTAGGACTTTGAATACTATGTTGAATAAAAGTAGTGAGCTGACATCCTTGTCTTATTCCTGATCTTAGAGGAAAATGAAGCCGGCACTTTCTTACATCATATACAAAAATAAACTAAAAATGGATTAAAAATTTAAATATAAGACCAGAAACCATAAAAATCCTAGAAAAAATATAGGCAGTAAGCTTTTGGACATTGATCTTAGTAATACTTTTGTTGGCTGTCTCCTAAGGCAAGGGCAACAAAAGTAAATATCAACTAATAGGACTGTATCAAACTAAAAAGCTTTGTAAAGCAAAGGAAACCATCAACAAAAGGAAAAGGCAACCTACTGAATGGGAGAAGACATTTTCAAATGATACAATCAATAACAGATTAATATCCAAAATAAAGAACTCATACAACTCAATATAAAAACATCTGATTAAAAAAGAAGCAAAAGACCTGAATAAATATTTCTCCAAAGATGACATACAGATAGCCAATAGACATGTGAAAAGATGCTCAATATCACTCATCATCAGGAAAATGCAAATCAAAACCACAAGGAGATCTCACCTCACACCTGACAGAATGGCCATTCTCAAAAAGACAAGAATAAACAAGCACTGCTGAGAATGTGGAGAAAAAGGAACCCTTATGTAAATGTTAAATAGTGCAGTCACTATGAAAAAAGTCTGGAGGTTTCTCAAAAAATTGAAAACAGAAGTACCATAGGACCTAGCAATTTCACATTTGGGTTTTTACCTAAAGAAAACTAAAACACTGATTCAAAAAGATATATGCACCCCTATGTTTATTGCAGCATTATTTACAACAGCCCCAGTATGGAAGCGACCTAAGTGTCCATCAATAGAAATGGGATAAAAAAGATGAATGGATAAAGAAGATTTTACACACACACACACACACACACACACGCCAATAAAAAAATTATTGAGGGGTGCTTGGGTGGCTCAGTTGGTTAAGCATCTGACTCTTTTTTTTTTTTTTTTACATTTATTTATTTTTGAGAGACAGAGTATGAGCAGGGGAAGGGCAGAGAGAGAGAGAGGGAAACACAGAATCCGAAGCAGGCTCCAGGCTCTGAGCCATCAGCACAGAGCCCAACATGGGGCTCAAACCCACAAACTGTGAGATTATGACTTGAGCCAAAGTCAGATGCTCAACTGACTGAGCCACCCAGATGCCCCTAAGCATCTGACTCTTGATTTCAGCTCAGGTCATAATCTCACGGTTCATGAGATCAAGCCCCATGTTGGGCTCTGCACTGACAGTGCAGAGCCTGCCCGAGATTCTCTCTCTCCCCCTCTCTCTCGGCCCCTTCCCAGCTTGCGCTCTCTCTCAAAATAAATAAATACACATAAAAAAAATAATAATTGAAATCTTGCTATTCATAAGGGCTAAAGGAAGTATGTCAGAGAAAGACAAATATCATATGATTTCACTTATATGTGAAATCCAAAAAACAAAACAAATGAACAAACAAAACAGAAACAGACTCACAGATGTGGATAACAATCTGGTTGCCAGGGAAGAGGAAAGATGGGCAAAATAGGGGAAGGGGATTAAAAGGTACAAACTTCCAGTTACAAAATATATAAGACACAGGGATGCAATGTATAGCATATACATACAGTTAGTAATATTTTAACACTTTTGTATGGTGACAAAGGGTAGCTAGTTTCATCATGGTGATCACTTCATAATACATATAAATGTTGAATCACTGTGTTGTACAGCTGAAACTAATAGAATACTGTATGTCAACTACACTTAAAAAAAAAAAAACTAGAGGTAACCACTGTTAGGAAGAATGTGAAAAAAAGGAAACCCTTGTACACTGCTGGTGGGAATAGAAATTTGTACAGCTATTATGAAAAACAATATGGAGGTTCCTAAAAAATGCAAAATAAAACTACCATATGAGCCTGCAAATCCACCTCTGGGTATATTTTGGAAGTAAAATAAATTATCTTACAGAGAAAATCTACACTCCCGTGTTCATTGCAGTATTATTTACAAAAGCCAAGACATGGAAACACCTAAGTGTCCATCTATGAAGGAATTGATAAAAAAAGATGTGAGATACACACACACACACACAAACACATACACACTTGAATATTAATCAGCCATAAAAAAGAACATCCTGTCATTTGCAACAATGCTGATGAACCTGGAGGGCATTAAGTTAAGTGAAATATTGCCAGACTGACAAAGACAAACACTGTATGGCATTACTTACATGGGAAAAAAGTTGAACACATACATGGAGTAGAACGGCGATTGCAGGGTTGGGGGATGGAGGAAATGAAATATTGGTCAAAGGGTACAAACGTTCAGTTATAAGATGATTACGTGCTGAGGGTCTAAAGTACGGAATGGCGATTATAGTTGTTAACACTGTACAACATACTAGAAATTTGCCGAGAGCACATACTAAGCTTTCTCATCACACACACACACACACACACACACACACACACACACACACACACAAGGTAACTATGTAAGGTGTGTTAATTAACTTGATTGTGGTAGTTATTTTATAAGGTACACATATATCAAATCATCCCATTGTACATTTTAAGTATATATAATTTTATTTGTCAATTATAGCTCAATAAAGCTGAAAAAAATGTGCTTGGGGACCTTGTCGATGGCTTCAGACACATGGCTAGAATGAAGACTAGTTTTATTTTCAGTTCGTCATCAGTTTCTCTTCTTTATAAAAACGCCAACAAAATCCTTTCCAAAACCTTATGTCACTGACTAGCCATTATTCTTAATCACCTTCAGATTTTGTTGTAGTGAAGAATATCTCACAACAATGGCATGTGACAGAGGTTGTCCAGCCCTCCTGTCCACAGCTCCCAGATTACCCATCTGCCAAGGCCCGTAGACAATTGGAAAGAACGTTAGAGCAGTGGGGTGGCTGGATTTCCAGAGAGTGTTATTTGGAATGATGAAGAATGCAATGGAGTCTGTAATCAGCCAGGGCAGTTTCAGACAAATTGCCTCAGGAAGGGGAAAGGGTTTCTACAGACCATTCACTCAAGAGGGACCACACACTATAGTCAGCACAGGGAAAAGTGGCTGTCCTCATTTGTATTAAAAAATAAACAAAGTGAAAGATGTTTTCCTTGAAAATAATATAATACAATTAAGAAGGCAAAAAACCACACACACACATACTCATTGCTCCAAATAATTCCACTATCGGTACATCTTTTGTTGGCAATAAACATTTATTAAAGATTCTGTCAAAATTTTCATGAACACTTCAGAACTCAGATTTGTAAATCCAAAGTTTCCTTTTCAAATCTCACCTCTTTAAAAAGAAAATGTTCAAACACAATCTGAATCAACATTAGAAAAAAAATCCTTACATTTTTTACCATATTAGACTTCCCACATGATAAAAACAGTGACAGTTTAATCAGAGAGCAGATAAACTCTGTAAAAACTGTGCTGTTTAATGAATCGTAGTATTTTACAGTTAAGTATGTGTGCTTTTTGCTATATTCCTAGAACCCAGAGAAAGAAAAATCATATCTCTGAATATATACTTCATATAGACATTAAACTTTTCTGCAGAGATCTCTTCAAAAATACTATTATAGAAGTGTATACATATGTCACCTATATGTTTAGTTTTATAATGTCCCCCAAAACTATAGATGTTTCATTTTAATAACATATTGATTTTGCCCGACATTAATAAATCTAATCAACTATATACTGAAAATGCTTTTATCTTCCCCAGAAGAAGCAATTTGACAGAAATCAAAAAAATCCTCCATTAAGAGTCATCAGTTAGTTATTTGACCTACAAAGATTTTTTTTTTTTTTTAATGTCATGCACATTCACACGCTTACAACTTATGCACACATACAACATGGCACATGTTCCTTCAGATTCGGGAAGATGATAGTGTGCAATGAAGTCACTCCCACAAACCAAAATGATGAGAAATAAATAACTCAAGAGAAGGAAAAGCTACATCCACCATATTGTTTCTGTGGCTTTCTCCTTCATGGCAAGAAATTTGAACTCTCTGTAAATGCTCAACAATGGAGGAATAATTTAATAAATTATAATGAAAACCCAAAGGAATTTTGACAAATAGTGCACAGAAATGTTAGAAAGAATGGTGTAAGGGTACATGCAAAAAGAAAAATATAAAAGTATGTAGAAATAGTTATAAAGTGTAACTGAGGGCCAATACTGGAATGGAAAATGCAGGAAGTAAAATTTGTGCCACTGTTAGGATTATAATCATTTTTTCCTAACAAAAGAAAAGAAAAATTAGTACCAAATGAAAGAAAAGGTTCAAGTCATTACACTATGGGTTTCCAGCAGAGTAACTGAACTTTATAGCTACGGTCTACACTTCTGGCCACTTGTGCTAAAGTGTGATTCTAGGCTGACGGCCCTCAGCTGCAGCACTAAATAGCTTTTCAGCTCCAAAATCCAGAGTCGTCCCTTGTCACTACAGAACCTAGCTGAATATTGAAGTCTTCCCCTATTTCTTGCTGAATGACAGTCCCTGTAATGAATCTCTCAAAATCATACCAGGAAAGAATCTGAGTACAGTTCCCAAATTATACCCCTGCTAATTCTCTCTAAAGGCTTTCATCTCTGTCAAGAACATAGCACAACTGAGTCCTCCACTGGTTATGTAAGTGACCCGCCAGGTTATCACATGCCAAGACCTATGCTTTGTCTCTGACCACTTGTTTGGTTCACTGAATGGGCAAAAGTGGCTGAGCAGAAGCAAACTCATTCATGTAATTTTTCTTCATTTTACCTGTGGGTGATGATTCCCATTGGTAAGCACTGCCTCGCTTTTGTCTTTTATTTTTCTCTCAGACTCACACATATATAACACACATACTCCAGAGGCCCAAAGAAAATAATCCACATTTTTACAGATAGCCTGGAGCAGGAGGGAGAGAAGAAAGGAAAAGAAAAAGGAGGGGGTGGGGGGAATACCACAGCACACAAAGCCTTCCTTGTTCCTGTAATCTTTCTTAGACAAATTCTACATTAGAGAAAGCCACAGCTGAGGATTTTACGGTGGTGTTAAACACTACTTAAGTCCCCTGAGAGGGAAGGCATGCATTCCCTTTAGTATTCACTGTGCTAAGCTACTCAGCTTTCCTGAAAGATAATCTAACAGAGCAGTCAAAAAGAAAAAGCACAGACCATGGTACTTGCACTTAGCTGCTTATATACGTGTTTCTTTCCTTCCCAGGAAAGAAAGCAAACAAAAATGTTCTTGGGACCAATTCACACAAGGCTAGGTATTCTGTCCTGAGCAAAGAAGACACCTAATATCCTCTGACTACATCAGTAAATTAATTCAGACAGTATGTTCCTAAAACTGTATTCTGTGTTGTAGACAGTACCCCAGAGGAAGACTAGATTTCTTGTCCTCAAGAAACGGGTAATCTGAATTGAAAACAATACGCGTAGATATAAACCAGATTAATGAAGAGCAGGTAGCTAAGCAAAAAATACAGAAACTCATGATTAGCTATCTAAAACATGGTAAGTGCAAATGCAATTACCATGAACTGAGAAAAAACAATTAACTCCAGATGTGCACATATCAAATGATTAAGAATAGGAGTACACGTATTTTGATGGGTCTGATTAATTTCTATTAAGGGCCTACAAAGATTTTAATGTCTACTCTTAAGTCTTACTAGGAAGAAATACCATTTATTAATACCCGAATTTCAGTCTTAAGTTTATCCACAATTTATTCATAAATCTAATATGAAATGTATTTCAAGGCACGTGATACTCAAAGACCAGACTCAATTCAAGACTCTTAAGGGTTGATGGTGTGTAATGAAGGCCCATAATGAGTATCATTTAGATGGTTATGATAGGAGTATAAAAACCACAGGCAAGAAACACTTCTCACTCTTGAGATAACAGTGATTATACTGATTGTATCTATGTGTATTAAGTAGTGACATGGGACATTCATTAACCCAAAGTCCTGAATAAGAATTCAAATGTGAAATAAGAAAGAAAATCTATGCTTAAAATATTCACTTGTGGAATAAAAATGGAACATATCCCACCTTCTTGTAGGTGAATATTACCTAACCTAAAATCAGGCCAACCACATATCTTTCACAATAAGTGATCTTTTAACAGACTTCCACTCAACTGACCAGCTTGATCAACTGTAGTCCTCATTTCCTTTGTAAAACATACTGAACAATTCACAGCCAATGAATGCTCCTCCATAAGACACCAATGCATCATACAATCACCAAGAGTAAACTGTTCTAAGACCTGTTCGTGCTAGTTTTATTTATTATTTAATTAAATACCATGTAAACCAACGATGAGTGCAAAATGAAAGGCAGATATTGCTTCCATAAAAATTAAGCTGAATACTATAAAGGGAGCTCCTTAAAAAATAAACTGTTGATAATTTAAACAGGAGACAACCATAAAAGACTGGGAAGAGGAATCTAAAAGGATTCTTCACTCATATTACTCACATATGTCTATGTTGTTTCAACAGTTTTAGTACACCCTCATAGGTAACTGTAGTCCATGCATTACAGACGTGGCTTATTCAAGAAAGAACAACTGGAACACAAATCAGTGGAACCATTCTCAAAGTAACCCTCAGTCCATTATTTTAAAGTCCTGGGGATCTTTAAAAAAAAAAAAAAAAGTAGCCATGACTTTTTGAAGTGCCATGAAGTGCCATGGCTACACTACAGACCAATTTAATCAGAATTTCTAAGGTTGATACCTAAACATCACTATTTTGGGGGGTGGGGGGGGTAGGGAGAGTGAGCAAGTGAGTATGGGAGTAGGGAGGGGCAGAGGAAGAAGGAGAGAGAGAATCTTAAGCAGGGTCCACGTCCAGCACAGAGCCCAACACGGGGCTCTATCTCATGACCCGGAGATCATGACCTACGCTAAATTCAAGAGTTGGATGTTCAACTGACTGGGTCAGCCAGGTACCCAAGAACATCACTATTTTTTAAGCTCCCCAAGTTTCAAAGCTCCCCAGTGCACACCCAATGCAAACCACTGATCTACACCAAAAGATCAGTGAGAAACACATAATCACTTGTCTTACTATAAAATAATGCATTCAAATATACTTTTGTCTTTTAATGATTTCAAGCTTTAATAGTTTTTAACTTACAAATGCACTATGGAACTGGTTATGTCAGATGAGAAGTACTTTACCAAACACCACCACCAAAAAAGTGTATAACTAGATCTACTTTGGCCTAACAATGAAAACGAATGGAATTTGAGTATCTTTCTTCTCACAAACATCTACAGGTAAGATCTACCAGCTACAGCAAAGTGAGGACAGAATATCACTTCTTTATTTTCAAACAAGTTCTTTGGTCCTCTCTGAATAAATCTCAACTATCTATCCTGTTCTTTCTAGAACATTGGTGAGATCCTCCAACTACACTAAGTGTACACAATAACATTCTAGGAAGGCACAGGGGACAGTGAGCCTTAAAAGGCTGGTGGCAGGACAAGGGGAAAGTTGGTGATACTTGGGTGGAGAGTTTCATTTCAACGTGTGCACGGCAAAAACCTCCAATTTCGGAAGCCAAATTCATGAGCTCTCTCGTTCACACATGCTAAAACCATACAAAAAGTAACCGTACGTGCAGCTCTTCCGAGTGCTCTCAATGTCAAAAAAGGGCAAAAATATCATCTGAAAAACAAAGCCAACATCTGAGTGCATATCCCTCGTTGGCCCCCCTACTGCAGCCAGTGTCTAGCAGACAGCCTTTCACAAGGAGCTAGTACAGCCTGCAGAAAAGGCTGCTTTCGGCCCTTGGCACCACCAAGGGTGACGCCACTTAATACAAATCACATGTGATGTCTTGCGTAGTCTTCAACACCAACCAGCTCTATTGCCGGCTGAGGTCCTCCTCATATTCTAATAAATTAATCTGGAGTTGGGCTTTTGCTGCAGATCAGCTGCATCTTTCACTTCCAGACTACACTGGTAAAACACAGGCTTCAAACTCGCCACGTGCACCACGCTTCCGTGTGCCTCATACTCACTCCAAGAGGAGGACTGTGACTGAAAGCCTTTCCACTGGAGACGATGCCCTTGGAGCTTCTGCGCGGCTGCTTATCCTTACGCTTTTTATTTGAGCTGTCAAAAGGACGAACAGTCTTTCCACTGAAACGAGTCCACTCTAAGTGTGCAGCAAAATGTATAGTGTAGCCGGATGTCAAGATCGAGTCCTTCTTGTCTCAAACAACAAGTTTTCCTCCACCAAACTACAAAGAAGAGCAGAGGAAACGAGATTCTGCCGTGTCTAATTTCTACTGCCTATCAAGCGAGAAGAAAGGGACCGGGTCCCATGCTCCATAGCTTGCTCCATACCTTAAATTTCCCTTTGGAATTCTGAAACTCATTTTCTGACACAAATTGACTGCTTCATTCTAACAGAAGAAGCCAATAAAATTCTAGAAAATGCTAGTAAGAGTTCAGGCAGAGTTTTCCAAACACATATACATAAATAAATAAATTCCATATTAACTTTGAAATTAAAGACGGAGTTAGAGAATACACTTTTATTTTTTTAAATTTTTTTATGTTTATTTACTTTTGAGAGAGAGAAATAGAGAGAAAGAAGGAGACAGAGAGAGAGACAGACAGAGAGAGAGAGACAGAGAGAGAGAGCATGAGCAGGGGAGGGGCAGAGAGAGAGCGAGAGACAGAATCTGAAGCAGGCTCCAGGCTCCAACCGACAGCACAGAGTCCGACGCGGGGCTCAAACCCACGCCTGTGAGATCGTGACCTGAGATGAAAATTGGATGTTTAACCAAGTGAGCCATCCAGGTGCCCCGAGAACACACTTCAAACTTAAGGGCAGATATGGCATGAGGTTTCAAGCAAGACGGCCGACAGGGCTAAACAGTATTTATAATAATCTCAGAGCAGTTCAAAGAAACACCCTTCACCAAACAAAGAAGTGGACTCATTTCCCCACACCTCAGTCACACCTCATTGAACTGCTGTTTCAAGAAGAAAAAAATCTGTTGTTTCCTAGACTATGCTCTTTCTAGATACAGTAACTAACAATTCTTTAATGAAACTAGAATTAAGAATTCCAGTCTTATTAGAACCATGTGCTTTTGGAATTTCCTGGGAAAAGAAAAATAGTGCAAAGATGATGTTTCTTAGGGATCCACAGCTTGATGGAATAACACTGAAGTGAGGGTGAAGATACAAATGTGTGTGTTCGTGATAATACAGCTTCAAAAAAGCAAGGTAAACTTACCATGGAGCTGCTTCTAGCAAAGATTAACACAGCATGATGACATTTCAAGTACAAATGGGAGAAACATAAAGATAATAAAAAAACAATCATGACTGTCTATGGAGCACTTAGTACCAGGCCTCGTGCAACACGAACACTTAGGAACATTATGTCATTTAAACCATACAAAGGTGTACTGAAAGGTGAAGAGAGGAAAGCAGACCAGCTGGAAAACCGGGAACCCAGATCCTGAGACGGTGGAGAGTTCCCTAGGTTTTCATTTTCCTTTTTGTTTGTTGACTCAAAAATCCCAGACTATGAGCTGAAGAAGGCAGAAGAAACCCCAAAACACCAACAGCAGATACAAAAAAGACCCTAAGAAAAGTCCGCTCTCTTTAGACAAAAGACCAGGAAAGAGTCAAACTAGCAATGCAAACAACTTTTGGAAAACAGCAAAGAAAAAACTGGGACACAGCCACTTCCCCGTCAGCAGGGTAAGTAGGGAGCCTAGACTTCCTCCCTCACCAGGCTCTCAGGAGGTACTTCACCTCCTCAGCTAGTTGGGTGTCAGAGAAGCCTGAGTAAAGATTCTGGACCTTCAATCTGCCAGGCAGAAAAGAGCTCCACCCTCTTCCCTGGGACAGTGGAGACCAAGTAAAGAAATTAAATCCTCAAGGGGCAGGAAGGAGGTACCTCCTACTTCTCCCCACTGCGGGGGAGGGGGGCGGTAAGAAAAGACAGCGTGGAAAGTCACTGCCTCATGGTAACAAGGCCACTGTCCTCCCCTGTGGTATCAGTGGAGGCTATGAGGGCAGCAGTAATGAGACATCATTAACCCCTCAGTCAGGATGGGATCAGATGAGGCTTAGAGGGGATTGGAACTCCTCCTCAGCACTAACCTGGAGGTCCTTTCCCTTTCAGGTGAAAACTGAGGTTAGGATGGAAACCGAGACTACCACCCCAATGTGGCAGTACCCTTTTCCTGTCACAGACCTGTCAGAAGAATTCAGCTAAAACAGAAGGTTTAGTTAAGATCCATGGTCTCAAAACAGAATGCAGGCATATGTCATTTTATTGTGCTCCACGTTATTGCATTTTTAGCAAATTGAAGGTCTGTGGCAACCCTGAGTCAAGCAAACCTATCCACACCACTTTCCCAAAAGCATCTGCTCACTTTGTGTTGCTGTGTCACATTTTGGTAGTTCTTGCAATATTTCCAACCTTATCATTATTACTTTATTTGTTATGGTGATCATTGTGATTATTTACTCACTGACAGCACAGGTGATGGTTAGCATGTTTTAGTAATAAACTATTTTTAAATTAAGGTATGTAGTTGACTTTTTTAGACATAAGGCTTTTGCACAGTTAATAGGTGACAGTGCAGTGTAAATGTAACTTTCATATGCACTGGGAAACCAGAAAATTCATTTGACTTGCTTATTGTGATATTTGCTTTCCTGTCGTGGTCTGGAACAGAACCTGTGGTATCCCAAAGGTGTGCGTCTACTCAAATATCCAAGTATCAATCGATATCACACCTAGTATCAAGAACCAGAAAACTCTCAAGATTAATGGCAATTAATAGACATCAATGCTTAGATAACAGAAATGTTAGAATTATCTGAAAAAGATTTTAAAGCGCCTACCGTAAAAATGTTCCACCAAGCAAATACAAGCATGCTTGAAACCAAAGAAAAAATCAAAAACCACAGCAAAGAAATAAGTCTCGGCCAAAAAATAGCTATAAAGAAAAACCAAGAAAAAATTTAGAATTCAAAAACACAATATTCAATAACAAAACTAAAAACTCAAGAACTGTTTTTTAAAAGGTTGAAGGAAATTGAAGAGGATGCTAATAAATGAAAAGATACTCCATATTTTCGGAATGGAACGCTTAATATTGTTCAGATTTACATACTACCCAAAAAGATCCACAGATTCAATGCAATCCCTAGCAAAATAAAAACTGCTTATCAGAGAATAGCAGAAATAGACAAATTCACCCTAAAATTTATATGGAATCGCAAGGGACTGCCAATTTTGAAACAAAACAATTTTGAAAAAAAATAGAACAAAGTTGGAAGATTGACACTTTCTGATTTCAAAACATATTACAGTCATTGAAAACAGTACAGTACTATCATAAAGACAAGTAGACCAATGGAACAAAACAGAGAGCCCAGAAATAAACGCTTGCATATAAGGACAAATGGTCTTTGACAAGGGTGCCAAGACAAAGGTGCCAGTGGGGAAAAGATAGTCCCTTCAACAAATGGTGCTAAGGAAACCGGACATCCGCATGCAGAAGAATGAAGCTAGACCAATACTTACACCGTGTACAAAAAATAACTCAAAGTGAATTAAAGGCCTAAACATTAAGACCTAAAACTATATAACCCCTAGAACAAAATATAAGGGAAAAGCTTCATGACATGGAATTTGGCAATGATTTCTTATATGACACCAAAAGCAAAGAAAGAAGAAGAAAAAACAAATTTGATGGGACCACATCAAATTAGTAAACTTTTATATAGCAAAGAACATAATCAACAGTAAAAAGGCAACTTATGAAATGGGAGAAAATGTTTGCAAATAAGGCGTTAATGCCTAGAATATATAAAGAACACTTACAACTCAACAACAAAAAAACAAATAACCTGACTACAAAATGGGCAAAGGAGCTGAACGTCTATTTCTCCAAAGACGATATACAAATAAATGGCCAAAAACATATGAAAAGATGCCCAACCTCAGAAATCATCAGAAAAATGCAAATCAAAACTATAATGTAATTGCAATGACCTCACATCCATTAGGAGGACCACCATCAAAAGACCTGAAAACAACACATGTTGGAGAGGATGCAGAGAAATTAGGACCATTGTTGGTGGGATTATAAAATGGGGCAAATGCTATGGAGGTTCCCCAAAAAAAGTAAACAAAACTACCAGTATAATCCAGCAATACTACTTCTGGGTATATGCCCAAATGAACTGAAGGCAGGGTCTCATACTACCCATATTCACAGAAGTACTATTCATAATAGTCAAGAGAAAGAAGTAACTCGAATGTTCATCAGTAGATGAATGGATATATACATACACTGAAGATTATCCAGCCTTAAAAAGGAAAGAAATCCTGCCACATGCTACACCATAGCTGAAGCCTGAGGACATTATCCTAAGTGAAAAACACCAGTCACAAAAAGACAAATACAAAGCATGGTTCTACTCATAAAAGTGGTAAAATTCATAGGAACAGAAATTAGAATGGTGGTTACCAGGAGCTGAGAGGAGAGAGAAAAAGGAACTTTAGTTTAATGACTATATGTGTACAAAACAGTAGAGCTAAAAATATATGAAGCAAAAACTGACATAAATGAGAATCAAAATCATAATTATAATTGGAAATTTCAACATCCCTCTGTCAAAAATTGATATAACTACTAACCAGAAAATCATCAAAGATGGAGAGCTCAACATCATCAACCAAAAGAATCCACTTGACATATATAGGACAGTCTATCCAAAGCAGAATACACATTCTTTCCAAGTACCCATGTAAACCATACCAAAACAGATCATATGATGTACCAGAAGCAAAATTCAGCAAATATACAAAAATATAAACCCTACACTATGTTCTCTGACCACAATGGAACCAAACTAGAAAATGATAACTGAAAAAAGGTAAGAGAATAAAGTCTAAACACTCAAAAACCAAACTATGCACTGTTAAATAAGCCATGTTTCAAAGCAGAAGTCTTGAGGAGAATTTAAAAAATACATACAACTGAATAAAAATGAAAATACAATATGTCAAAATTCATGAGAATCAAAAAGCAGTGCTGAGAAGGAAGTTCATAGTACTGAATGTTCACATTTAAAAAAAAAAAAAAAGGAAAACTCTCAAACCAATAATCACAACTATCACCTCAAGAACAAAAACAAAAAAGTTCAAATGAGTAGAAGGAAGGAAATAATAAAGGTAGAAGGAAGAAATGAAGTTGAAAACAGAAAAACAAAAAAAAATTAAATGAAACAAAAAACTAGTTCTTCGAAAGGATCAATAAAATTGAAAACCTTTAGCAAAAATGACAAAAGGAAAAAGACATCAACTACTAGTATTAGGCACGAAACAGGGAATATCACTATACAGACATCAGAAGAATAACAAGGAAATACTATGAACAGTTCTGCACACTTAAGCTTGGCAATTTAGACGAAAGTGGGTCATTTTGTGAAAAACAACATCTATCAGCATTCATACAATATAAAAGATAATTTAAATACCCCAATAGTTACTGAGAATCTAAATTTATTTGAAAATTCCCAAAAATGAGGGGCGCCTGGGCGGCTCATTCGGTTAGGCATCCAACTTCTGCTCAGGTCATGATCTCGCAGTTCATGGGTTTGAGCCCCACATCAAACTCTGTGCTGAAAGCCTAGAGCCTGGAGCCTGCTTCAGATTCTGTGTCTCCCTTTCTCTCTGCCCCTCCCCCACTTACACTTTGTTTCTCTCCCCAAAATAAATAAACATTAAAAAAAAAAGTTTTTAATTAAATTCCCAAAAATGAAATTTCCATGTCCAGATGTGTTTCACTAGAGAATTCCACACAAGGTTTAAAGAGCTAACACTAATTATACACCATCTATTCTAGAAAACAGAAGAGGAGCAAATACTTTGATTTTATTTTATAAAACTAACAATACCCTGATAACAAAACCTTTACCAAAAAATACATAAAATTATGGATCAAGTATTTCTCAAAAATGTAGATGCAAAAAATCCTTTTAAAAATATGGGCAAAATAAGCATAGCAATACAGAAAAGTCATTATACACTATGACCAGATTGGACTTATTCCAGACATACATGGATGGTTCAATATTTTAAAAGCAAGCAATGTAATCCACATTTTAACAGGCTCAAGAAAAATCAAATGATCATATCAATTATTGCAGAAACAGCATCTGACAAAATTGAATATCAATTCATGATTTTTAAAACTCAGAAAACTAGGAATAGAAAGGAACTTTCTCAAATTGATAAAGAACATCTATAAAAAACCTAGAGCTAATATTATACTGAACCATAAAAGACTGAGTGCTTTTCCCCCAGAGATAAGGAACAAGACAAAACATATTCAGTTTTATCTCTCTTATTCCACACAGAACTAGAAGTTTTATCCAGTTCGATTAAGGAAAAAGATAAAAATTTACACATCAGAAAGGAAGAAATAAATCTGCCCCTATTTTATATGACATGAGTGTCCACACAGAAAATATCAAAGAATCTACAAATAAACTCCTGGAACTAATAAGTCCATTCATCAAAGTCACAGGATACAAAAACACCATACAAAAGTAAGTTGTATTTCTATATGCTAACAATGTGTATGTGGGACTCAAATTCTAAGTACAATACCACTGTCATTGCCCCAAAAACCAAATAGTTATAAATCTGACAAAAACATGTAAGGACTCATATGTTGAAAGCCACAAAACGATGAGTAAAAAAGCCAGAGAATATCTAACTGCAGAAGAGACATACCTGCTTCATAGATAGAAAGACTCAATATAGTAAATTTTTAAATTCTCCCCAAATCAATATACTGGTTTAATGGATGCTGTTCCTATTAAAATGCCAGGAAGATATTTTTAAACACAGACAAGATAATTTTAAAATTTATACGGAAAGCACAAACAGTCCTTGATTCTAGCTAAATCAATGGAAAAAGAAGAACAAACTGGGAGAAATCACTATATTCCATTTCACAACATTATACAGCCACAGAACCAAGACTGTTCGGTTTTGGTGGAAAAATAGACAGATTAATTGAACAAAAGGACCCAGAAATAGATCAACACAAGTACAGACTGATTTTTGACAAAGGAACAAGAGCAATTAAATGAAGAAAAGAAAAGCAAACGGTGCTTAATTAGACACACACTTAAGCAAAACGAACAAAACTTTGACCTAAGTTTCATATCTTACATAAAACTTCTCTCAAAATGGATCATGGATCGAAATGTAAAATGTGAAATTATAAAACTCTTTAAACAAACAAAAAAATTAAAGAGAAAATCTTCACAATCAAGGGATAAGCAAACAGTTCTCAGATTTAACAAAAAAGCAAGGCATATAAGGGAAAAAAAATGTCATAAATCGGACCATCTCAAAATTAAAATTTTTTGCTCTGGGAAAAGTGCTGTTGAAGAGAATGGATGAAAATACAAGCTACAGTTTGGGAGAAAATATTTACAAACTACATACCCAATAATATACTAGTATCTAGAAAATTTTAAGAATTTTTAAAAACTGAGCAGTGAAAGTAAACCCAATTAGAAAATGGCAAAAGACATTTACCAAGAGATATTTAACAAAAGAAGATATTCAGATGACAAACAAGCACGTGAAAAGATGTTTAACATCATTAGCTATAAATAGGGAAATGCAAATTAAAAGCACAATGAGAATGCACAATGAATGATACAGCTACTCTCAAAGACTGCCTGGTGGCTTCCTAAAAATTACATATGCTACCCAGCATGGAGCACCTGGGTGGCTCAGTTGGTTAAGCATCTGACTCTTGATTTCAGAACAGGTCATGGTCTCAGGATTCATGAGTTCTAGCCCCACATCGGGTTCCTCAAGGACAGTGCAAAGCCTGCTTGGGATTCTCTCTCCCTCTCCCTCTGCCTCTTTCCCACTTACGTGTGCACTCTCTTGCTGTCTCTCTCTCTCCCTCTCTCCCTCTCTCTCTCTCTCAAAAATAAATAAATAAACTTTAAAAATTAAATGAATGAATGAATGAGCAAGCTGCCCAGCTACTGTACTTCTAGGCATTTGTCCCACTGAAAAGAAAACTAGGTCAATACCAAAACCTGTACACAAATGTTCATAGCAGTTTTATTTATGATAGAAAAACTGGAAACAATGCAGATGTCCTTCCTTGGGGGAATGATTAAAATCTATAACCACAGACTACTACCCAGAAACCAAAGGGAACACACAACAACTTGGATGAATCTCCATCATGTTGAATGGAAAAGGATAACCTCCAAAAGTTATATAGTGTATCGTTCCATTCATATAACATTCTTGAGCTGACAAAACAATAAAAACGAAGAAAAAAATATTGGTTGCCAAGAGTCAATGTGTGGGGATACGGGGATAGGAGGACAGGGGTATGGCTATAAAAGGCCAACATGACAGATCCTGTGGAGGACAGAATTTTTAGTATCTTGACCATATTACCGTCAATATCCCGGTTTTGATATCATACTATACTTTTCCAAGATGTTACCATCGGGGAAACTAGATAAAGGGCACATGGTATCTCTCTGTATCATTACATGTGACTGCATATATGTCTACCATCATCTCAACATGAAAAGCCTAATTTTTTAAAAGCATAGTAAGCAAGAAGTTTCCCGATTTAATAGATGAGAAAACAATTTTTATCAAATTTCTGTATCTTGCCCAAGGTCATATACTATCAACAAATGGCAGAAGCAGAATTCAAACTCATGTTTGCCAGATTCCCAAAAAGAGGCACAGAGTAATCAATAGCATTTAAGGAATAACTGAGTATCTGTTTTACGCCAGTATTACGGATACAAAAAACCCTGACAACAGAGTTCTGGTCTCCAGGATCTTGTGGTGCTAGAGAGGCACAGACTGATGAATAATTACAATACAATGCATTATGTATATACAAGGCCAAGTGCTTGCATTATTGAAGGAGATCAAGTGGATTCTTAGATGGGAGAGGGTGACCATTAATAAGCAGGAGACTGAGACTCAGACTGACCTTTTAACAATGTCACTCTAGCAGTGTCTTCTAGCATGGGAAGGTATCATGAATGGCAGCATGGAGACCAATTAAAAGGGTCCTCTAATAAGCCAGGAGGGAGACGGTAAGAACAGAACTAAAACGGGTCCTTTGGGAACACAGATAACCAGCTGGATAGTGATGTCTTACCCGTGAGAGGAAATACAAATACATTTGGCTGAGGAAAGAGACATCAACTGCATTTTAGAGATGTTGCATTAAGCTATCTGTTGAATTTCAAGACAGATATCTAACTAGTCCATTAAAAACAAAAACAAACAACTGTCAATGAAACATATGCCTCTGCAATTCAAGGAAAAGATTAGACTAGTGATAGAGATTTTAGAATAACCCATTACAGGACATGGTGAAACACAAGAAAATGGAAAACTGCACAGAGGGAATGCATAAAATGAGAAGGAGAGAGTGAAATAAAATGAACTTAATTCAAGTAAACAGTATTTTAGAAGAGTGATGGCTAGATACCGACCTAATTCAACAAAGAGATAACTCATAAATAATTTAAACGTGAATATTACAGAAAGTGCATATATGTGTGTGATGGTGGTAAAAGAGAAGTTTGCTTTACTATATAAAAATATACGCAAAGTTATTTTTAAAATTTTGGAAAGGAATCAGAATCCTGATGATCACAGGGAGTAATATTCTCTTGTTGCCATTGTTTTTGGTAATGCAATTACTTGAATTTCTCAATTTTTCTTGTTCACTATTTAAGACTGATACAATCATTTTTCCTAAATGTAAAAATAAGAAATGACTGGCTATGGGTGCCTGGGTGGCTCAGTTGATGAAGCATCTGACTTCAGCTCAGGTCATGATCTCACAGTTTGTGGGTTCGAGCCCCGCATAGGGCTCTGTGTTGACAGCTCAGAGCCTGGAACCTGTTTCAGATTCTGTGTCTCCCTCTCTCTCTGCCCCTCCCCCACTCATGCTCTGTCTTGCTCTGTCTCTCAAAAATGAATAAAAGTTTAAAAAAAAATGACTGGCTATCAAAGATGTCACACAATGTATTTTTCTTACAATTGTGCACAAACTTCGCAGATGAAATATTCTTCCCACAATTACAAGTTTATATCAATCATTTCGTCAGTGTTTGGAAACAGAGAGAGGGATTTCTTTTAACCCCTTTAAAAAATACTGAAGGAAATTTCAAATTAACAGCCATATAAAAAGAATCCCTTTTGGAATGTAGTAAAGAATGGTTTAAATTTGTTTTTTAAGCATCTCTATCTCTTGGTTTACACTAAGGCTTTTTAATCTCTCCAGAAGAAACTAAAGTCATTTTGGTGAGTTTTGAAAAAACAAAACAAAAAACCTCCAATGTAAGTTTAAAAAAATAAATCATTGGAAAGAAATAAAAGAATAAAAAATTGGCTGAGAATCACAGAGATCAACAGCACCATAAACATGTCAAAAACAAGACAGATTTTTCTGTTTCTCTTTTTCTCCCATCCCTAATAAAAGCAAGATATTCTTCAATTAGCTCTGGAGCCTTACATTATTTAGCTTTATGATACAAACATGTGTCGGTGTATGAAAGCATTGTCTCCTTGTTTGGTTGCTGAAGAAAATAGTAATATGGTCATTCAAATGAGGCAACTAATTTAAGGTCTCCTGTCTTTTTCCGTTTTATGAAGATCATTCCTTGAGATGTTTTTCCCCTTTTAACACTAGTTTACTCTCATTTCTTAATTCTGAATTTCAGTTTTCTATGGCAAGACATTCAAGGTGAAAGGAAAAGGTAAAGGAGGTAAAACACAGTTTTAATTTATCAAAATTCGTAACAGCAAACAATGGCTAATAGGCTATTCAAAGGAAGGTAATCCACGGAGAATATAAAGTAAATCCCAAACTACGATGTAACCTTTCCCAACCCTATATAGTATTTGTTATAATAACTTTAATAGTTAACAGTGCAAATGGTTTAAAATGGAGGATGATCTTTTTTAAGTAAAAATCCTTTATTTTGATTAGTATACACATACACATACATGGGTTAAGGAGTAACTAATTTTGCGGTCATAAAAATACACCAGAAACAGATCCATACAGAAAGAAACAATGTGGGGGAAATGAGCCCTAAGTATACTAACTTCTTCTTTAAACCAGAAGAACGGAGGAGGGATTTTTCAACGTGCTTATGCATATATAATCATAAGAAGTAGGATGACAGTCATCACCGTTTCCATCTTGCCACATCACAGCTCCTTTCTCTAGGGTCTCAGCTTAACTTTACAGTCAATATGCCAATATCATCAACAAGCAAATCAAGGAAGAAAGGATTTCAAAAGGGAGGCATTTCAGGTTGCCCCTGGAAACCTCATTTCTAACCCTATAAATTCCATTAGAGTAAGTGACACATATGGATCCAGAATCAAACACGGCCAATGTGTTCAGGTAAGGTGAGTATGTGTTAGGAAGTAGACACTTCTTTCCCTGAGCCTAGTAATGACATACTAAAACACAGAACTGTAATCTCAAAATTTCTGATGCAATCAAAATGCACTGCTTCCCTAAAAATGTAACCCCACCCCTCAACAGACATTAAAGGATAGTCTCCTACACGGTTAGTCACAATGATAGGTATTCTTCCTACACCCCAAAAACACTGCCAAGCTCTTCTTCGATATACAGGAGTGGGTCAAGTCAGGTAACTGAAAGAAAAAAATAAAAACTCTGACTAAACAAACTACAGGTTACAGGAAGTGATTGTCAGTTTGTCCCAGACCAAAAAACACATCAAGTTCCCCAACAAACACCTCTCTTGAAAACTCTCTATTTGATCTACAGCAGCATAGCCGGTCTTTCCTGTTAGCAGTTTCATTATTTTCCTTCTTCAAATTCTGAATAATGCTTCTGGGACAGGGTTTGAAGATTCTTTCCTCCTGGTCAATGGCAATGTCAGACTGTCAGCACAGAGCCCGCGTTTCATGCAAGAACCATTAAGCCAGAGGAAACACAGTCACAAAGAAAACTTCTGGCCTCATTTGCTTCCCCGAGGAGCCCGAGGAGCCCCGTCAACATGAGAAGGCTGCAGGGAGGTGGCGGCTTTCCCCAGGGAGAAGGAAACATATTGACTTACCTTCTCTGCATACTTGAACTTAACATAAAACCAGCTTGACTTGATCATTGTCTCACCTCCTGCCCTCAGAGGAAGAGAAGATGGAAAAAAATAAAATAAAAGGGAAAAGAAAAAAACCTAACAGTACAACACTGAAGAAAAAGCCGTGTTTCAGGCAAAGGCTTCTTTCAAGATACGGAGGCTTCCAGAGGATGACGTGTATTCAAAGACAGAAGGGGCAAAGGGGGGAGAAACGGGAAAATGCACTACCTCAACCCTGGCCTCCTTCCCCTTTACGTTCCTGTACACCTTCCCTCTGCACCTACAACACTGTGTGTTTCCGGAAACTGCACTCCAGGACTGCCTCCTGAGCCGCCTGCTTTTCCCTCCCTCTGCTCACTCCCTCTGTGTTGCTCTCTTGGCTGGCTGACAGGAGAATTCCTCAAATGGGCTTCAGCCGCCTTCCTCACAAATGGCACATGTCAGGAAAGGCGGGAGGCAGGCCCTGGCCCCGCACCCTCCCAGAAGGCCCACCTCCTCCTCCCACCCCAACTCCCGCCGGATGAATAATGAATTCCAGCACTGTCCCTCAGGACACAGATTAACACCTGGCCAAACATTATTCTGACAAGAGCCTGTGTCTAGATAAAGGACTCTGCCACAGCTTTAGCCCCACGATCCCCAAAACAAGATCAGGAGGTGACCTTTCTCCACGCCTACAGAAGATTACAACACTCAAAACAGTCCAGTCTCTTCGGCAAAAAGTGAATAAGAATCCATTTTAAATTCTCCAGCTGAAACAACATCTTTCAACCTCCTGCAGCCAGAGGAAGAGAACAGGGCCAGCTTTCTCTTGCCATTCCCTTTTACCTCTACTAGCTGCCAAAGCAGCTCCCGGTATTCAGCCTCAGGAACTAACAGCTTGGAAGATGATTGACATTTTATATGCACATTTTCCCCCCCAGAAATGTACAGTGTTTTTATTTTTGTTTTATTACTATTAACTCATTGAACTTTTCAAGATTTCATGGGGAGAAAAAAAGGTGAAACAGAATCACAGCACCCACTCTATAAGATGCAAGAAATGGAAGGGACAGAGACTGAGGGGGGAGATCTAGGAGCGTGGCTTTAGCATATGCGAATGTGCACCGCTGCGCTACGGATAATCTGCTAGACACAATCAGGCCCGTGGGAAACAGCGATCCTCAAACTATTTAATAATAGGTTGGCACATCTCCTGTCCATACTTCCCACACCCCTGCCCGCAAGTGATAAATATTTATTAAATACAAAATAATTAAGATTCCTCTGGATTTAAAACTACAGTCTACAGGATGATGTAAACTCCCCTCACCTGCAGAGAGAAACAGGTCGAGTTATCATCAGCTTCCACCTTTCAGGGTGGTTTGAAAAAACAGTTTGAACTATTTTCCCACTCAGCTGGCTCGTGCCCACTTTTACTGTAAACGATGCAGGGGTCAGTGAAGCCTGTGGGCTGTTCTAATGAGCATCCCGTACGGCCCATCAGGAGGGCCCACGTCCACAAGGGGTTTATCTCCGTTTCACATCTGCAAATGGCCAGGAGCACGTGTGGTCCATCATTTCATCCCCGACCTTTGTGTCCTAGAAGCTCCGACCCTTCAGCCCTACAGACCCTTCAGCTGAGGTACATCATGCTTTCCTCAGTCGAGGTGTTTGAGGGCGTAACATTCGCCGAGGCCAAAATGTGATTTACTAAATGTCTTGACGGAAAAGGGATATGCGTCCATTTTCCAAGCTGCTATTCCACACCGTCAGGCTAAGCAGCGGCTTCATTTCTGAGTTCCAAATTTTAGGAGGGATTGTCTTTGAAAAGCCCTCTTGAAATACTCTACCCCTCCATCACAATAATCATAAAGCTTCTCATAATGTTTTTGAAGGTTTTCCTCTGCAGGCACCCAAACTTCCTACTGAGACTGACTGGCAAGGGTGTCAAAACTCACCTCCGAACACGCATGGACAATAAAGGATCCCAGCGGGTTCTAATTTGAGGTAGTAAGTGAGGGTGTAAATCACTTCGGAGGCAGGAAATGGAGTGAATGGGGTTCACACCCGAAGGCCACTAATTTCTCTGAGAACGATGGCTCTATTCGTACTGGCCCCTCTCAGTTCCCTGAGTCTTTCCAGAATCCGGGTGTTCTACTTCCAAGAACACCCTTACATTTCCCTATCTCATCACCTAACTCACATTCTCTCATCCTTTAGATTGGTGCTTAGCTGTCACTTCCTCTAAGACACTGTCCTCATCCTCACCCCTGATCCTGCAGTGGGTGCATCTGTCACATACCAAACATCTCCCCTCTGGAGCACTTCTCGTACAATGTGCTGTTTGCCTATTTACCTCTCGCATCTCCCTCTGAAGCGGAAGCCTCTCCAGAGCCAAGTCCCAGTCTCCCTCCATCACACCTACAGCCTGTGACTTGGGACCAGTACGTGGACACGGCTGAGGCTCAGCGAGTACTTGCTGGACGGGATGGAGGGAGGAAAAGTTAGGTTTCACGGCAAGAATGGGGATGACACAATGCATGTAAAGTCCTTAGCACATTTTCTCTAGCACGGTAAGTTCCTGATAAATGTTTGCCAGCGTTGCAGCCTTCCGTGGAGACAGTCTGGAACTGCTACCAAAGGGACAAAGAAGGAAACTCAATAAATGCACTGATGGGCAGCAATGAAAAAGCTTCAGATATTGAGGTCCACTGTAATACCTACGTAACATTATGTAATCTATATAAACTGTAACATTTCAGACAGACTTTTAATTCATTCAAGTGGAACACAGAAGCTGAAGAGACAGCAGACAGCTGACATGTTCCCAGAAGGAAGTGGAAGAAAGCCAAGAACAGTAACAGAAGCAGTGAGGGGTTCCCATATAACAAGGCTGGGTGAGGAACGAGGGCAGGCCAGAGGGGCCTGTGGTCTGAAAGGAAGGTGAGGTGTGCAGGGTTTCACGGGACAGAGGGAGGCGGAGGGGAAAGATGACTGGGTGACCATGGACCAACCATACTTACAGACGTGACAGCATGGCATTCGGGGTTCAGGGACAGATTATGGGAGATTGGTTCTTTTAGAGGTCAATTCATTTCTTCACGATTTTTCCCCCTTTTATTGTAAATACAAATGCTCATGGAGAAGAGGAAAAAATGAGTTAATGAGAGATTACCAAAAGCCAAAATTTTGGTAATCAAGTATTTAGACTCATTTTGTAGGCTTAGCGAATATTCTAATTGGGAAAGGACTTTAAAAGTTCATAAAAACTGGGGTGCTTGGGTGGTTCAGTCACTTAAGCATCCAACTTCAGCTCGGGTCATGATCTCACAGCTTGTGGGTTCAAGCCCTGCACCAGGCTCCGTGCTGACAGCTCAGAGCCTGGAGCCTGCTTTGGATTCTGTGTCTCCCTCTCTCTCTCTCTCTCTCTCTCTCTCTCTCTCTGCCCCTCCCCCACTTGTGCTCTGTCTCTCAAAAATAAATAAATGTTTAAAAAAAATTTTTTTTAAGTTCATGAAAACCAATAATGTCTAACTTTTAGCATGAGGCCCTCTTTTAATTAAAAAGAAAGAAGGATTCAGGTGCCTAGGGGGCCCAGTCAGTTAAGCAGCCAACTCTCAGTTTGGGCTCAGGTCACAATCTCATGGTCTGTGAGTTTGAGCCCTACGTTGGGCTCTGCGCTGACAGTGTGGAGTCTGCTTGGGATTCTCTCTCTCTCCCTTTCTCTCCACCCCTCCCCTGCTCGTTCTCTGTCTCTGAAAATAAAAATAAAAACAATAATAATAATAAAAAGAAATAAGGAAGTCCCCATTTGATAACATACTGAATTTTAGCAGGTATTCATTAATTGAAGAAACACAAAATGTAAGAATTTAATAATGCTTTTTAATGAATTTCTATCTCATTAAGCATCCCTTCTGTAAACAAATGGGCATACAAGGACATGCAACATGTGACCTATTTAGTGCCCTGATAAAGGTTGTGCATTCTAGACTGGGAAGTGACCTGGGTCAAACACCACAGTGATGAAAGCAGTGATGCCCAGAGAGGTAAAGTGACTTCCCCAAGGTCTCAGAAAGTCAGTGGCTAAGCTGGGTCTATGAGTCTTTCTGGCTGGTTAGCCTGGCTTCAGGCTACTGCACCCAAGGGTATCCCTGAGAATACGTCTAGGACTATAACTGTGTTACACATTTCTGGTCACTTTAATAGGATCCTGGAACAGACAGAATTAATAACACAACACAAATTCTCTTAGAATCAAGGGGAGCTAAAATAGAATCGCTATTTACTTTCTCCCCTCAAAACAGCTAATATTTGCATGAATATAAGGCACTGCCTAATGGGACATAAGGAGACGAGGGTCAATTCAAGAGGTAGATTTCTGATTACATTTTGTTTAAAGCGTCTTAAAAGAGGGGACAGACAAGAAGTGATGAAGGCAGGAAGAAAAGGCTACTTTGAGAGAGAGACTATAACGCAACAGTCAGTGGTTACCCGCAAAAGCTTTGGAGACAGAGGGACCTCCGTTCCAATCGTGGCCACGCCAAATGCTGGGTTTAACTGTAAACTAGTTATCTCACTCAACCTCAGCTTCCCCATCTATACACTGAGGCTGATCAAACCTACCTAAACATGAGGATTTCTATGACAATTCAATGGACTCATGTCTGTAAAGCAGTTAATATAGCTCGACTCACAACTGAGCTTAACAAAAACTAAAGGCAGTGTCACCTTCAACTATATCACAACCACCCAACCTTTGCTTCTCAGCTACAGTCAGTTGGAAACACAATCAAAATACCACTTCTTAGACTTCAAGTCAGACCCTCTACCTGCTGTAATAGAGCCTTAATCACACTCTGATTATGTTCAAAGCCTGACTTGCCAAAATGAAGAGGGAAAGAAGACCAGGGAAGATGCCCTGAGTCTCCCTAGCTCCTTGGCAAACACCAGTGAGAAATGGCATGGCCTGTCCGCTGCAAGGCAGTCATTTCCAACAACAGGAGTGTGTTCCCTAATAAAAACATGACGGCTGTTTTATCCTTAACGTTTTCTGGAGAATTAAAGTCCACAAAAACATGCACAGAGATAAAACAAACTAGCAATTGAGTCCTCTTAACAACTCTGAAAGCATAACCAAGACAGGCCTTCTACAGCAACTCATTTTCATTTTCTGACATAAACTCCTTCTCCTTCCAACTCCCACCAGCTTGTTTTGTTTCGTTTTAAACAGACAGTTTACTGTTAAAATGGGACAGTCTGTGTGGAGGAATTGCTTCAGCTGCACTAAAAGAACTCCATTTCCATCACAGCTGTACTTGGAACACACCATTTCCTCTGGCGGAGCATCTGAACACTTGTTAAGAGAGGCTGAAGAGGTATGATGGGCGCTCAAGGACTTTCTCTTTTCTCAGCAAACAGGGTTGGTCACAGCTCTTGTAAAACCTTTGCAAGGATTCATTATCCGTCAAAATTTGCAGGAGTCTTCCAGCCTTCGAATATGGTGTTTCCTCTGCTGGCAAAGACTCTTCCTCTGTTCCTCGACACTCCTGTCCCTGCCCAAGCAAGCACATGCATTCATGCACACGATGTGCATGCAAACCGTGCCCCCCCACCCCACACACACACACACAACTCTACCTTGGCTTAACTCACAATTCTCATCTCAGACCTCAAATCCTCACAAAAGCTTCTCTTGGACCTCCAAGAAACACTTTGCAAATGAAACTTTAGAAGTTTAGCTTAACAGTAAAGCTTAAGATTACTTGAACACAACTTACAAAGAGATACAGCTGACTTGTAAACAGAGAGATTTTTATCCTACTCTCTGCTATTCAGCAGAAAGGAAAAAAAAAAAAAGCCACATGTTCTTTCTTACTCATTACACTCCGTGATAAATGTGTTCTTCATTAAACCCTTAGGGGGAGGGAGAAATACACATCAGCTGAGCATTTCAGAGACCGACATCGTGCCTGTGTTATCTGCATCTGACCTGCTCTCTGCTCCTAAGAGGCACAGGGCCTAGCAGGAAAAAAGCCAAGGCCTGCTGCCAAGAACAGACTCACATGGCACCACTCCAAGCTAAGTAGTTTCCAGAGTCCTTGAAGGAACCAGGCCAAAGTCCCACCTAGGATTCTCAAGGTGGGAAAAAGGTCTCAGCAGACACAGAGCCATCTTGCAGGAAGACTGGAGGAGGAGAAGAACGGCTTCCACAGGGTCAGCTGCAGGCCACCTTCCCCTCTAAAGAGTCCCCTCCTGGGTAATGTTCCTCCCTTGTCATAATTACTACGTGGGCAAACAAACTCAAGCTATCCCAGAGTTAGATGCATGAACAATGACCTATTACCATGCACTGAAGTATAGCAAATAATGCTCAGTTTCTGAACCAATTACCTTCATAGAGGTGAACTTTGATACTTAGAATTCCTTGAGGTTGTGTGAGTTTTGTTATTTTTTTTTTCCTCAGAACATTCCAAAAAAGCCATCAGAAAGGTCAAACTGTTTAAGACTGGATTAAAGGCAGGAAACCAATAATCCTCTTTTGAGAGGAAGAATTAAACAGCTTTACAAAATGGGCTCTGTCTATACACGCAACATGTTAAGGAACATTCTGTTTATTCATTTTTCTATTATAGAAATATGTTCAGGGGTGCCTGGGTGGCTCAGTCAGTTAAGCGTCTGACTTCAGCTCAGGTCATGACCTCATGGTTCGTGGGTTCAAGCCCCGTGTCAGGCTCTATGCTGACAGCTCAGAGCCTGGAGCTGCTTCAGATTCTGTGTCTCCCTCTCTCTGCCCCTTCCCTGCTCATGCTCTGTCTCTCTCTCTCAAAATTAAATAAACATTAAAAAAAATTTTTTTAAGAATGAAATATGTTCATTTGGGTAAACTAGATGAATAAATTGTCTCTGACATTAAGAGCCATGGAAATCTGAACTAAGAAATTGTTTCAGGTTCTGTCCATACTTTTAATGCTATATAAGGAAAAGACAACTGAAGCCCATACAAAAGGAACAGGTATGTATTTGAAGGAAAGTATCAAAATATACTGAGATAGCAACCAATAACAGGACCAATGTTGAAGAGATCTTTCGAAAAGGTTCCTAAGAATAGATATACTATAACTTACTTTAAAATATAAAAGTATCTAAGCTGGATCCAATCACCTCATCTACATCTAAAACATATGGATCAAAAACATTAAAAACCAAGAAACAAAGGCAGCATCTCTCCCATGGATTTCAGAACTTGACAGAGTTGGGGAGGTTATATATTTCATGTAAGTAATAGTCCACATTCCTGATTAAGTGCTCCCTCACTTCATCCATCCACACCAACAGGACCTAATTCTTTCCAGTTACAGTAGACCATTTTTTAGAGATGCTGGTAAGCAAGCACAAAACAAAGATTTTACACAAATAATGCAGCATCTGACAGCCAAAAAGAGATAACCAACAGACCTCCTAGGGAGTTAGCACAGGCACGGAGAGCACTGACGGTGATCGGTGAGGAACAGAAGGAGCAACTCGCACATGCACAGACAGAAACAGAGCCATCCCTCCCTGAAATGACCTGGCCGTCTGGTTGGGGAGACTAATGACACACATAGGAAGTGACTTATGACCTCCTATTACAAACCAACAAATCCCACAAGTGCAAATCAATACACCACACACACAAGTTGATGAGTATCTAGGAGGCAATAAGAGAGAGATTAAAGGTGGATGAGAAAGATTTGCTATGAAAAAGGAGCTTTGAAAAGAATACAGAAGCCGATTTGGTCAAGGAAAGGAACTAGACATTCCAGGTAGACCTAAAACACCTGCAAAGCAAAAGATAAAACTGAAATTGTGCTCTTTCCCATCAATATAAATTTCACTGATAAACTCAGCTCATGTTCACATCTCTGCATCAAAGGTCGTTGAAAAACGACTACTTCTGAAGTTTGACATGTGTCTTTTTACAAAAATGTGTGTATGTACACACACATTTCAGTACAACTCTACTCATATACCTACTCCTTTTTTACACACTTACATAGATAAATGGCAGCCAAGTTATTTTAACTGGTTTTGCAGTACGAATTCAGAATGATTATAATTACAGTTTCTCTTTTAAAATGAGGTTTTGTTCTTTAATATTCATTGACTACTAGCTTGCTTCCCACACACAACACATTATTTACCCTCCAGTGGCTTGGTGCATCAATTATGGTAATAGTTTGTGAATAACATTCACATTATGGAAAAATGAGCCTGGTTACTTAGCTCTCCCTCTGGAAAATTGTCACAAACATACGTATCATCTGTCTCTACTTAGAGTGCAGCAATTAGTAATTATAGCTGTATATACTTTTGTAACGAAAAGGGGAAAATAGATCTGAAATGTCATGTTTCCAAATGTTCTGAGGATATTGTCTAAAATTATTTTGCTTGAACTCTAGTTTACAAAGAAGCAATGCATTTTGACAAAAAGTCATCACTAATAGCATACTGGATACGGAAAAAGAGACAAAGACCGCACAAATGACACCACCCCCTAACAATTCCTTCTTCAACCAGATCAGACTAGATATGAATAAACCAAGGCCAGTGGGAGATCTGAATACAGCCCTGTGAGCAAGACAGAACTGAAATCAAACCACTATCTTAACCATCCTTTAGCTGGTTCAACAGTTGCTTACTCAGTGCCTGCTTTATACCAAACACAGTACCTGGCTCCATAGAAACCTTTAAAAATGAGACAAAATAACTTTTACAAGGTTACCTTATAGTAAAGGAATTAGAAACATACCACTACAATCTAGCACAAAGTATACAGATTTTTAAGATACAAAAATAGTTCTGAGAAGAGAATTATTTCCGTTGGCAGAGAAAGGAGGTAACAGAGAGCTTTACCAAGGTATGAAATGCTGAACCATGGCAAGGACAGGACATTAAAGTTCATGTTTTCTAAGTAAAAGCAATCCTGGGTGACAAGTGTGCCAAGATCTCACTGAGAATGGGCACTCAGAAGGAAGCAGAACGAAGGCCAGAGGAAAGAGGCCAAAATGTGGGCAGCCTGGGGCCCCTGGGTGGCTCAGTGGGTTAAGCATCTGACTCTTGATTTTGGCTGAGGTCATGATCTCAAGGTTCATGGGATCGAGCCCCACATAGAGCTCCATTCTGACAGCACACACAGCCTGCTTGGGATTCTCTCTCTCCCTCTCTCTCTCTGCCCCTGACCACTCCCTCACTCCCTCCCTCCCTCTCAAAATAAACTTAAAAAAAAAAAAAAAAAAAAAAAAAAACCTGGGCAGCATGGTTTTTGATGGCCATCCTCATGGATATTTAAATTTACAGGTCACACATGACTTAGCTTCTTTGATGCCCAATTTATAATGACTACATTTGAAAATGAGGAAAATAGAATACTCTCAAGAATTTCTGAGAAGAGTGATAAGGTTATCCTGCAAGTAACTTGCATCGTTTCTCACACCATGGGGCTTCCTATAGATCTTGAAATGTTACCACTTTATTGCAACCAAGAAAATGACTTTTAGAAAAAAAGTAACTGGAAGAAGAGTTTTTAAAAGGAGAAAGGAAGGGAACCACAGTCATAGTAGGAGGAATGGGGAAGACAGGATGAAAATAAATCTGCCATTATAGATTTCATTCTTCCACAGTGCCCTAAAAGACTGATCACTGGAGGGTCTAGAATTTCAGAGGCAATGGGCAAAATTTGGAATGGCTGATTATTAAGAGGAAGCCTGTAGATCCCCCTTTGTATAGGTAGAATGTGAGAATTTACAAGTTAGTCCAGGATGGCTCTGGTTTACATATCACAGAGGCATCTTGGATATGGGGCCTCTCCAAATATCATTTCTCACAGTGTCACCCTAGCCTCTCCCTTGCCAATGCCAAAGATAGGCTACCAAAAGCAGTCCAGCACATTGCCTATCTGAGGATGACTAATTACTCTTCCAGGAACTTCTTACTAAAGATCTAATCTAGCGGCTCTCAAAGCGCAGGCTGCCAGACCAGCAGCATCAACACTTAGAATTTGTTAAAAGCATAAATTGTCAGGGCCTCCCCCAACCTATGGAATCAGAAACCTTGGGTGGGTGGGGTGGGGCCCAGCAATCTGTTCAATGAGCCTTATTAATGATTCTGATGCTGGTTCAAGTCTGAGAATCACTGACCTAGTGTGACATCCTACTTGCAGAATGAAAGAAACAGAGACACGAAGAAAAGGTCATAGGTCTCCACAGTCTCCAGACTCTTAGCCGTTGGTTCTCTTCTCTGCACTACACTACCTGTGTAGACACCTAAGCAATGGATGTGCCCTGGCTGCATGCTTTTAGCTCTGCCCCTCTGCCCTAACGTGCCCCACCATGGCTCCAATGGAGGTGTTTCCTGACAAGCAGAGCAAACAAGAGAAGCCGAAAAGTCCATGGCTCAGTTACTGTGGAGTGGCACCAGAAGCAAGTACAGATTCATGTGCTAGGACAGGGGTCCTCAACCTTTTCCCGTAAAGGGGCAGTTAGTAAACACTTCAGGTTTTGCAGGCCACACTATGTTGCAATTATTCCACTCTGCCATTATAGCTCACAAGTAGCCAAAGAAAACACATAAACGAAGCGGTACAGCTATGTTCCACCCAGAACTTTATTTACTGAAACAGACACCAGATCAGGTCTGTCCATCAAGCTGAAGATTGCTGCCTCCTGTTGCAGAACATGTCTAGCACAGAATAGGTATTCTATAAATACCTAGTTGAATGACTAAAGAAATACAAGAGAGGACTGGTGGCTGTTGTTGCCTACATTCATCAGTGTCTCCCAAGGTCACTCTTCTTCCTCAGCAGTAGGACTGGTACCTGCACCTGCTTGTGTAAGCTACACCTGCAATGAGATGAAAGACTGGGGGGCGGGGCAAAATTCTACACCATGCCTCTTGCCAAGTCACATACCCTAACCCAGGGCTGCTCTGCTCTGCCAGGAGAAAGGGGAGACTTTTGTGATGTGCACAAAGGCACTGGTTGTTCGCCAAACCATGTGCCCTCAGAACTGAATCCACCTGGGGAGAGTTGTTCTCTAATTTGTCCATATACATCCATCCTCTGTCTCCTACTCTCTTCTCACTCTTCATCTGGATCCCAAGATACCCATTAACAATTACTGGACACTTCTACGGGCAGTTCTCCAGACCATGAATAATCTCCACATAATTTTGAGTTTAAACCCTTATCAGTATTAAAAAAAATTTTTGAGCATATTCCTTTAATACATATGCAACTATTTATATGACATTGATGTACTTTACATGTTACAAAATATCCAAATAAATATCAGGGTGATTATACAGATAAAATGAACACAGGTTTTAATGTTTTACTCCACATAATGGCATTAACTATTATCTCAAGATACAACTTCCAAAGTCAATCATTAATGATCATGAATATAAACCTTAGTTCCCAATTATTTTTTTTTAATTTTTTTTTTAACGTTTATTTATTTTTGAGACAGAGAGAGACAGAGCATGAACGGGGGAGGGTCAGAGAGAGAGGGAGACACAGAATCGGAAACAGGCTCCAGGCTCTGAGCAGTCAGCACAGACCCTGACGCGGGGCTCGAACTCACGGACCGCGAGATCATGACCTGAGCCGAAGTCGGACGCCCAACCGACTGAGCCACCCAGGCGCCCCCCAATTATGTTTATAATTTAACTCTCTGGCCAACTTCTTACTAGATAGGATTCTGTAGTTGCTGTCTGTACTTAGTAACAGGTTGATAAGGAGCTCATAAAAAGAATGGCAATATACACTCAACAATTTTCCTGATGTCCCCTGTGCTTGTACCTCATTCCACAGTTAATTTGAAGGAATTTTTAAAATCACTTGTCCTTTTCATGAGGGTTAATTTAAAGTAAATTGTATAACCTGGCAACACACTTTCTGATCCATACAAACTGGAACATGTCCACAACAGAGTGAACTAAAGGCTAATAAAGGCTGAAGGAATCTGCCATTTTGTAAAACTCCCACTCTCCCTTCAGGGCAACTGACCCCACCCCCCCACCCCTCATGGGGCACTGACTATCCCACAGATAATAGATGCCAACTCAAATACTAAATTTCAATAATGTTCCATGTGTCTTCCTTAAAGATAATAAATCTAAACATAATTTCTACTATTTTGTCCTGTGCGCAAATGGATTATCCTAAAATTCCCATGGGGGAGGGGGAGGCATGTACCCCACCTTAGACAGCTCCACTCCAGGTCAGTGCTCCTCAACTACAGGTGTCCTAGGTCAACAGCTCCACTCCAGTCAGCTCAACTACACGTGTCCTGGGTCATAAAATCAATTACATGGGTAATGACCACTGTGTGTGTGTGTGTGTGTGTGTGTGTGTGTGTGTGTGTGTGTGTGTTAGTGGAAGAGAACAGAAAAGGAAATGTTAGAAGGGATCATTTAATAAAACTTTGTTTCAGCTTTATATGTAAGCATGGCTGTTCATGCATTTGTGCATGTGCATGCTCAAGCATGTACACTTGACCATGGTATAAACTGCATTTCTAACTGTATGGATTGGGGAAAAACATTTTGAAAGCCATGCTCTAGACAAAAGAATATGGAAACTCCTTGGAATGAGATGGCATTGTGCTGGCATCTCATTCCAAGGAGTTTCCAAATGGTCAAAATGCTTAGGTGAGGAGAGAGAAGGCAAAGAAGCAGTTTGGCTTCTGGGCTTCAATTATTAGATTTGCATCTGAATGCCAGTTCTACACTTTCTAGGTGTATAATTAGGGAAGACACAATCTCTAGGCCTTTGCTTTCTTTACCTAAAATGTGGAGATGACAACACCTTAGGAGAGTTACTGGCAATCATGGAGGTGCCCAGAGAGTACCCAGAACATAGTAGGTATTAATGGCAGAGGACACGTTCCCTTAGAGAAGCACACAACTCTGTTAAGGAAGCTTAGTTAAACAAAAGGAAATTAAACAAAACATAGCACGGATCAGCACAGGAGAAAGCATGGTCCAGAGTGTACCGTATTCAAACTAGTAAGCCCTCTTTGGTAGCAAAAGAGATGGTTTCATAAAAAAACACAGATGTTGAAAAACCTATAATAGCACTCTCCCTCCCAATCACCCTCCAACTCAAACACATACCCTTGAGGCCACAGAAAATAAAAGCAAAAGAAACAAAGGAATGAAATACAGTTTAGAAGAAGAAAAAAAGGCCTCTCATAATCTCTAGCTTCCTGTAGCACAGCTTTCATTATTCATGAAGATAATTTGTAAGCAATATGCAAAATGTATTTACTTGGAAATCCATATGGTGTTACAGAACAATTGCAAATCGAACTGTCTGGGAGCTCCACTTAAGAGCCGTTCCAGCCATCACAATGGGTTCTTTACAATCTCCAAAATCCATTTGGTTTCTCTAAAAACTAGATTAGCTTTAATAATCCTAAAATACTAGATTCCAAACAATAAAGCCTTGGTCTGTGCATACATACGATCACAAGTGCCATTAATGGTTGAACTTGGACCATTTGATTTTCTCAAATAGCCCAGGGGAACAGGTTCTAGACCTAGTTGGGCCACTGGCCAGCTTTGTGACCTTGAGGAAAGCAAAACTCTCTCAGCTTCTCTTTCCCCATCTACAAAATATGGAAGTTATCCAACAAGAACAGGTGATGGGCACCTGGGTGGCTCAATCAGTAAGTGTCCAACTCTTGATTTTGGCTCAGGTCATGATCTCACGGTTCGTGGGTTTGAGCCCTACATCAGGCTCTGTGACTGTGGTGCCTGCTTGGGATTCTCTCTCTCCCTCTCTGTCCACTCCTGCCCTGAGTGTGCGCTTGCACTTTCTCTCTCTCAAAATAAATAATTTTTTTTAAAAAAATATACCAATTGAACTGACAGTCCTATTTTATTGACCAGCACATTGCCTTTTTTTTTTTTTTTCAAATGGTTCTGACTGCCTGAAGCAGGAACAAGACTGCAGTCTGCCCTCGGCCCCACCCCTCTCTATTACATCATAAGGGAAAAGTCACACAATTATGACATCCGCTCAGCACCTGAAGGCATTGTAGGGCTCCCCATCTAGCTCTAAAATACCACAATGGGACAAATGATGGTAAAAAACAAACAAACAAACACAGGAAGAGTAAAGTAGCCTACATCTAACCCTAAAAACTTTAAGGATCCATCAACAAATCAGCAGATGTTCTGGATTTCCTCAGGTTCACCCTATGAAATATCCATCAGGAGTAAGAAGCAGGAAATGTGTAACACAGGCTGAACCTATGATGCATCATGGAGGCAGGGCCTCCTGGGTTTTAGCAGCCACAAACTAAATTCCCAAGGATAAAAGCCTGAGAGATACATGCAGAGAAAGGTGGAGGGGCAGGCCTCCTCTAGACTCCCACATAGGAATTTACTAAGAACCAAAACAATTCCTGTTTAGGGATTAAGTCATTGGGAGGTACATATATTATCTTATTTGGGCCTCTCTTCAGCAACTGCCTTGAGGTTAAGAACTCAGTAAAGCTAGTGGAAGAATGGAGAACAAGTTGGCATTTCTATGAAAACACTCTACAAAAAAGTTCTACTGACTATACACACAGAGAATTCTAATATCTCTGCCTGCAGTTTCCACCTCAGGCTGGCTACCCTTCCACTAATGGGAAATGAACAGAAGGCTGGGTCTACCCAGATGTGGAAGAACATTCCAGCTGCTGAACACAACCTGTTTGCAATTTTCTACTCAACCACCAGAATGAAAACGCAAACCTTCAGAAAAAACAGACCCTTAAACTTCCTCCTGACTGCTGTTAGTGGTTTCTTTAATCTTTTAAGCTCTTGGGCTTAATACAGCAGCTGCCATCAGAGTATTTATATTGTTGCTGAAGATAGGACAAAGGGAAAAAAAAAACCATAGTAAATTCAGAAACATGGATTTCCATTCTGCCACAATCCAGGCTGAAATGGACGGGAAAAAAAGGAACATAACAATATTGGGCATTAGCAACGGAGGAACAGAGGGGCTGGAAGGGTGGTACCAGGAGTGTCTGTGTGCTTATGGCACTGCGCCACCCTCCAGTGCCAACACTAAGTCCCTTCCTTTCAGGACAGGATCTCTTAAAAGAGCTGTTATCAAACAACATGGAGATAGGTTTCATGGAAATAAAATACATGAACTCTTCTTTGCATAAAGAAGAGGGTGATTCTAAATGTAAATGTTCTCACAGTTATGCAACTTTAGAATAGGAAGATTTTAATTGTCATCTAATGTATTATCAAATGTATCATCTAATGTCATCAAATTTGTCCGTGAAAGTGTCCTTAACAGCAGAGAACAGTAAATACAAAACCAGGGAATGCTTTTCTGTGACCTGGTGTTAGCATACTTCTTTCCGTTTTGGTGATACATCCCATCACCATATAAATACATCTGAATGTCATTTAGTCTTCGGTATGTTTCCTTTAAAGTATAAAATTAATGTTTTGGCAAAAATCTCAGGTAAAACAAATATGCAAGGATACATCTGCTGGGATTATACTGAGACTTGAGACAGCTCCTAACATATTGCCACATTTCCCATGAAAACACATAACAGAGAACCATGATCTAGTTCAACAGTACAGTTCAGATGATTGGGAAACTATGATCCAGAGAGGCAAAAACTCATGCCCAAGGTCATGAGAGTTCTACACTCAAGTTACCATTATGACTACTAGTTAAGTGCAGTGCACTTTTCACTAATTTACTTAGATTTTAAATAGCAGAAGTAATTAGAAAGCTGACTACTCCAGAATTCACTTCTTCTCCCTCAAATTGTCCAAACTTTGTGGATAGTTGAGGGGGGGAGTCTCAGTCCACCTGCTACTGCCCATAAACTATTTCCATTTGTAATCACATTAACATTTTAATAATTTAGTGAGTGCTTCACTTTTATTTTTTTCATTTTTTAATTTAGTATCTTTTTTATCTTTATATCAAGAAGTATGGGTAGCACAAGTATAAATTAATACTTTCACACTTTAACTCTTTTTGGAAGAGAAAAAAACGTAAATGTTATCCCTTCAGGGAAAAATTACATAAAAAAGTCTCAATCATTAGAAATAAGAAAGTGCCATAAAAGCATACAAAAACCAACTTACTAATGAGGTACCTAGAAATTAAAATCTGGGCACTATCTCTTTGGGTACATCTAAGGAGAAACACAAAATTTTAAGTGACTAAAACAGTCTGCTTTTCCTTATTTCTAAATAAAATCCTAGGTCTTTAAATCAATTTTCCAGATTTGGGGGGAGGGAAGTTTTTCTAATCCACCCAACTATAATTAGCTAAGAGTTAAAGTCTCATTCTTCCTCTCCGAAATAACTAACCTGCTCCCTTTTCTTATATATAGTTCATTGGCTAATGGATAGCCCTAATGAATTCCTGTTAAAGGGGAAATCAGCTAAAAGCATACTTCTCAATGCAAGTCCCAGAGGAACAATGAAAATCCAGCTGCCATTTTGGAATTGCCTCTTCTGATCAGACTCCCCATAGTCATTTTAAAAAGCATAAAAGTGTTCATTATCTCACTGGCTGTTTCTCCAACAGCCTTAGTTAATTCACTGTGTGGATTTAGTGAGTCCACAAAGGAACCAAGTAAAAAGTGACGGCTACTATCCACTCTATATGATCAGAGAGGTTCACTGTCCCCATTCTCAGCTTTCAGTGGCTCTGGGTACACTATTAAGTAGCACAGGCTCTTACCTAGCTCTGCAATTTCAGAGCACAAATGGATAAAATGAAAATACAATCCTGATCAGAAGGCAAAGAACTCAGAAACTACCGTCCTTCCTATTTCCTAAACAATAAAAAATTACAACGCTCTTCTGGAAACAAAAAGGCCTAAAGACACAAGAAATGTAATCACATGATATTCTCAACATCTAACTTAGCTCAGTCAAGAAATACTGGAAGTTAATATGACCAAGGTTCTCAAAATTAAGATGTTTGAGGGGGGCTGGGTGGCTCAGTGGTTAAGCGTCCGACTTTGGCTCAAGTCATGATCTCCTGGTTGACGAGTTTGAGCCCCGCGCTGGGCTCTGTGCTGATGGCTCAGAGCCTACAGCCTGCTTCAGATTCTGTGTCTCCCTCTCTCTCACTCTGCCCCACCCCTCTCATGCTCTTTCTCTCTCTGTCTCTCAAAAATAAATAAACATTCAAAAATTTTAAAAATAAATACATAAAAATCTTTAAAAAAAAAAAAGATGTTCTAGAATAAGCCCTGAGTTCATACCAGATATGCAGAAGCTCCTGGAGGTCCAGCTCCATTGTAGCAGCTCAAAGAACCTAAAACCAGTGAACCAGTGACTGGAGGAAGCCCAGATAATCAGACCTTATAATTGGCTACAACGGCTGATGAGCAAACTTAGGATGCCATTTTAAAGAGGTTCCCCTAAAACTTTCGTAACACTTTTTGCTGAGTTGAAGGTAAGTAAAATGCAACAATACTGAAATCTCACTAAAACAGGTACCTGAAACAACTACTGATGTAACTGAAAAAAATTCTTCCTTGCACATTTACTACCATACTCACTGCTATGATCTTCAAATCTGTCCTTCTAAGCTAGAATTTGTGCTAATATGTAAATGTGGTATTTACTGCTATGGCATGACTTTGCCATTTATGGATGACTCTATCCCCAGTCTTCAATAAAACTCCTACAAAATCTATACAGACCACATCTTGATGTTATTTGATCTAAACTTGGAAAACTGGACCACAAATTCTGTGGCAGTGCTTGATTATGAGAGGTGATCAGAGAAATAATTCTCACCATGCTTATACTAGAAAAACAAGAACAAAACCGGAGGGATCACATTCCTAGATTGCAAGATATATACCACAAAGTTGTAGTAATCACAACAGTATGGTACTGGCCTAAAAAAAGACACACAGATCAATGAAACAAAATATAGAACCCAGAAATAAACCCACAATTATATGGTCAATTAATCTGCGACAAAGGAGGCAAGAATATGCAATGGAAAAAAGTCTCTTCAACAAATAGTGTTGGGAAAACTGGACAGTGACGTGCCAAAGAATGAAACTGGACCACTTTCTCACACCATACACACGCCCACGCGCGCACACACACACACACACACACACACACACCTACACACAAACTCAAAATGGATTAAGGACCTAAATGTGAGACCTGAAACCATAAAAATCCTAAAAGAGATCACAAGCAATAATGTTGCTAACATAGGTCTTAGCAACATTTTTCTAGATATTTCTCCTGAGGCAAGGGAAATAAAAGCAAAAATAAACTATTGGGACTACATCAAAATAAAAGCCTTCTGCACAGCAAAGACAATGAAACAAAACAAACCAACAACCAACAAAACAAAAGAAAACCTACTGAGTAGGAGAAAATATTTGCAAATGATATATCTGGTAAGGGGTTAGTATCTAAAGTATATAAAGAACTTAAACAACTCAACAACAACAAAAATGATAAAAATCCAATTAAAAATAGCAGAAGAAGGGCATCTGGGTGGCTCAGTCGGTCAAGTGTCTGACTCTTGGTTTCAGCTCAGGTCATGATCTCATGGGTTCATGAGTTCAAGCCCTGTACCAGGCTCTGTGGTATCAGCTTGGAACCTGCTTGGGATTCTCTCTCTCTCTCTCTCTCTCTCTCTCCTCCTCCTCCTCCTCCTCCTCATCTGCTCACACTTTCTCTCAAAATAAATAAACTTTTTAAAAAATGGGCAGAAGACATAAACAGACATTTCTCCAAAGAAGACCTCCAGATGGCCAACAGACACATGAAAAGATGCTCAACATCACTCACCATCAGGGAAATACAAATCAAAACCACAATGAAATATCACTTCACACCTGTCAAAATGGCTAAAATCAACAACACAAGAAACAAGTGTTTCTGAGTTTGTGTAGAAAAAGGAATTCTCATGCACTGATGGTGGGAATGCAAATTAGTGTAGAAAAAGGAATTCTCATGCACTGATGGTGGGAATGCAAATTAGTGCAGTCACTGTGGAAAATGGTATGGAGGTTCCTCAAAACAATTAAGAAACAGAACTACCATATGATCCAGTAATACTACCAGGTATTTGCCTAAAGAATATGAAAATGCTAATTCAAAAAGATATTTGCACCCCTGTGTTTACTGCGTCATTATTTACAATAGCCAAGATATGGACACAACCCAAGTGTCGATCGACAAATGAATGGATAAAGAAAATGTGGTATAGAGGCGCCTGGGTGGCTCAGTCGATTGAGTGTCCGGCCCTTGATCTCAGGTCAGGTCATGATCTCACAGTTTCATGAGTTCAAACCCCACATCAGGTTCTGGGCTGACAGTGTGGAGCCTGCTTCAGATTCTCTCTCTCTCCTCTCTCTCTCTCTCTCTCTGACCCTCCTCCCTCCCTGACTCATGCTGTCTCTCTCAAAATAAGTAAACATTTTTTAAAAACTTTTTTAAGAAAGAAAAAAAGGGGGCACCTGGGTGGTTCAGTCAGTTAAGCATCCAACTTCAGCTCAGGGCATGATCTCACAGTTTGTGGGTTCGAGCCTCGCATCAGGCTCTGTGCTGACAGCTCAGAGCCTGGACCCTGCTTCTGATGCTGTGTCTCCTTCTTTCTCTGCCCCTCCCCAACCTGTGTTCTCTCTCTCTCTCTCTCTCTCTCTCTCTCTGAAAAATAAACATTTAAAAAAGAAAAAAAAAAAAGAAAATGTGGTGTACACACACACACACACACACACACACACACACACACACACCAAGGAATATCAACCATAAAAAAAGAATGAAATCTTGCTATTTGCAACTACATGGATGGCTCTAGAGGGCATTATAATGCTAAGTGAAATAAATCAGAGAAAGACAAATACCGTAAGATTTTGCTCATAGGTGGAATTTAAGAAACAAAATAAATGAACAGAAAGAAAAAGGGACAAACAAAAAAAAACCAGACTCTCAAATATAGAAAATAAACTGGTGGTCACCTGAAGGGAGGTCGTTGGGGGAATGGGTGAAATAGGTGAAGGGGACTGAGAACACACTTACCATAACGAGCACTGAATAATATACAGAATTGCTGAATCACCATTCTGTACACCTGAAACTACTATAACACTGTATGTTAAGAAAATATATATGCTTACACTATTTTTAAGAATGTAATTAGAATTAAAGAGTATTCAATTGAAATGAAATGAAAATATACCAAAAGCTACCACAGAGAAATCACAGATCTCTTTTTGAGAAATAATTTGACACATTTCCATCCAGTATATTTCATCCTAAAATCAGCCATTGTGTACCTTTCCCATTTTTTTTTGTTTTAAAAACATTTTTTTAGTATTTATTTTTGAGACAGAGAGAGACAGAGCACAAGTCGGGGAGGGGCAGAGAGAGAGAGGGAGACACAGAATCAGAACCAGGCTCTGAACTGCAAGCACAGAGCCTGACACAGGGCCCGAACCCACGGACTGCGAGATCCTGACCTGAGCTGAAGTAAGGAGGTTAAACGACTGAGCCACCCAGGCGCCCCGTGGACCTTTCCCATTTTAAGAATAAGAAAACTATGCTGAAGAAAATAACTATTTTGTCCAAAGTCAAGAGGTAGGAAATGGATGAACCAGAATTTGATTCAGGCACCTACCTCCAAAATCCAAGTTCTCTCCACTTACTTGCTCATTCTATTTTCAATAGGACAGAAGTCAATAAAGTATAGCTTTGAAAACTGGATTTTCTGAAATTTGGGATATATATTGCTGCTCAAAGTATGCTGCAGACACCCTATATTTTAAAACGCTTTTATTTTATTAAAATAAAAACATTTTGTTCATTGTAACAGCATCACTGGCACTCTTAAAAAGAAAGATAATACTGTGTTCTGAGCAACATTCAGAAAAAAGTCAGCCCCAATCGTGCATTCAACTGATCTCTTGTAAGAATGGCAAGTCATTAGTTCCCAGTCTGAAAAACTGAGGGTCTGCATAGGCACCTAATGCTGCAATGACCTTCCTGAAGTGCCTGAAGTGCACACCGAAAAGTAAATATTGTAATTAATTTCAAACAGTTATTAAACATCTGATTCAATTCAACAAACATCTATTAACCATCTACTGAGAACCATGTACCAACAAGGTGCTCGCAATACAAATAAAGGCAAATAATAACTGAACCAGACAACTTGCTTTTTAAAAAAGCCCTGAGCGTAAGCAGGGAAAATCCTAAAGGCTATGCTACAAGGGGCTACAGGTTCACTCACACAGGAGAACAGAATCAAGGAAGGTTCGCAGAGAACATGACATCCAACTCAGATTTAGGAAAATGAACAGCAACTTTCCTGATAACATAAGGAAAGACTAAACAGAGTATTTTTTATAAAGAATCAAATATAGAATATATAATATTTTTAAACACACTCCAATCTGGGTTTAGAATGTATATCTGGTGGTAGTTTGAACTGAGAGGAAAAAAAACTTAAGTAAACATTTTTACGTAGTTTAGTGGGCACGGAAAATTGCACAGTGGTTAAAAAGCAAATGGCTTTGCTAATTGCTAGCTTCATGACTACAGGCAAGTCATTTTAACTTCTCTGAGTCTCAGTCAGCTTATCTATATAAATGTGGATAAAACCAGCATCCACCCGACAGGATGGTGTTGTGAGAATTACAGGAGGTGAAACGTGAAAATCACGTGACACAGTAACCGGACCCCCTAACCTTGGGGTGTGTCATTACTAATGAGGCATGAGACAGCAGGGAAACCATCCATCCTTCAGGAATGTTCCACTCAGCCTTCTGTACATTGCACTGTATACACTGTATGCACATACTAGGTTATATCCACCCTATTTTTCACTTAGTTTGGGATGTTCTAGTGATATAGATAAGTCCAAATTACAATAAGGTGAGGTGGCCAGTAAAAAGATAAAATCAGCAAATACGAGTGTTTTACTTTTTCCTTTTCAAACGATGTCTTGACATAAGGTGGTGACACAAAGTATTTCATTTCACGGAGTCTCAATTTCCTTGTTTTCTAAATGGAAATAAGAGCACAGAGTTCTTGAAGTGACATTAGACTAAGAGACAACACAGGTGTCGTAAAAGATGGAAAATAATAATTCTGTTCTACCCTTTCCTGTTTGTCAAAATGTCTGCAGGATTAATGAGATTCCTTAGGGAAATTCTGAAAAGCACAAATAATACTACAGCTGGGGTGTTTTAAACTAGTTTGCTGACATTACGGGGGTATATTTTCTACAGGCCCCAGGCACGAGCCCTCTTGTGAATGCCTGCCAGCCAGGTAGGTAAAGCAGTAGAAGATTACCTTTTGAACAACGCTATCTAGTGAAGTAGACTGAGCAAACTACAGTTCAGTCCCAGAAGCTATTTGGAGGCTTGCTGCAGTGGCCACCACCTCACTGGCTTTTCTACTTAACTACTTGGCTCCTCAAGGGATAAAGGTTAGCAGCCAAGCTGCTGCTGGTTGCTATTAAAAACTGCCACTGATAATACAATTACGGCATACAACCATTTCGTTTATGTGTAGAAGTCCCTAAAAATACACCACAGATCTGCTTTGATTTTTTCTTACATGTGGGACTTAGAGAAAGACTACAGAGTAAAACCTGAAACTCTAAAGCACTTTTAAGAACAGAGAACTTTATGAAATGGAAGTTATACAGAGTACTGCCACTTACAAGCTGTGTATCCTTGAGTCAGTGACTTAATCTCTCTGTGCCTCAGTCTCCTCATCTGTAAATCAAGGATAATAACTGTGCCTACCTTCAATCCATGAGATAATCCAAATAAAGTGGTTAGCACAGACTCTAGTACAAATTAACTGCGTAATACATGCAAGCTGTTAGTAATGTTTTCCCTTTGCAGAGCAAAGCAAACAAGCTTAGAAAGCCTGCACAACAAATTTTATCTGTAAGATGGCAAGTACCAACGATTTCAAATTTAACAACATGTTTCATGGTCTCAAATGGAAACTTGGGCAGAAGAGCACATACAAAGGACACATATTCTATTTTTCTGTATGGCTAACTCACAGTGATAGATACAAAAACTGTATTTGCTTAGTGAATAACAGTTGGGCCTTATTTAGAATTTTATTTTTACATTATAGTACCTTAAGTAGAAATTCAGAAATATACTTTTAATAATTGAGTTCTATGGCATTTCCACAGCCAAAGTAGAAATCAATGCTCTTAGATAACCTTGACATCCTTTAGCAACTTTGACTAGAATCTTACTTGTCACTTAATAATCAATTAGAGTTTTACAATCCAAATACTTACACTGAGACAATCAGTGGCTTTTCTTGGTAAGAGGCTCATGTACATAACATAAATGTTCTATCTAATGTCACATAAGCCCCCAGCAGTTTTCTGTGTTTTATAAAGTCAGCAAGCACAAAACTTCCAAGGCCCTGTATTCCCCCAATCTGTGCACACAACGTAACTGCCCTGCAGCTTGATATTGGTGTTAACACTCAGGTTCAGAATGAGGATCAGCACTAGATTAGCTGACACCTATCAAAGCCGCAATGGCTCCTCCTTCAATCCTTTCAGGCCCAGCATTTACAGTCACACAGAGCATCTGTAATGACAACAAGCATCACTGCTAACACTTGAACACTTCTGGCTGCTGAGAAAAGCAGTGTGAATTCTGGTATCGAACTGGAGTGCCCACCCAGGATCTTCAATGAGCCGAGAACCCGCGTGAGAAAACTGACAGGCAGATGGTCTACTCAATAAGCCTGCTTTCCTTGCTTCATAAAACAAGAGGAGCTGCTGATAATGCACACAAGACGGTCCAAACGGGATACAAACACGCAACAAAAATATACGTTGTTTCCATGTGCAAGCCATCATTAAACACCACTTACTTTCTCACTCAGTGCTCACAAAAACAGCATTGTGTCCATCAAGTGATGAATGGAGAAACAAAATGTGGTATAAACATACAATGGAGTATAACAGGACAATAAAAAGTCATTTGCTAATAACACATGCCACAATATGGATGAACTTTAACAACATTACACTAAGTGAAAGAAGGCAGGCACAAAGCACGACATATTGAATGATTCCGTTTACATGCACTGTCCGGGACAGGCAAATCCAGAGATGAAAAGCAGACTCGTGTTTGCCAAGAGTGGGGGATTCAGGAGGAAATGGGAAGTGACTACTACAGGAGTCCAGGGTTTCTTTCTGGGGTGAAAAATTTGATCCCAAATTGATCATGGTGATGACTTCGTAACAGTGAATATACTAAAACCACTGAACTTTACCCTTTAAGTTGGTGAATTTTATGGTATGTGAAATATATACCAATAACACTGTATAAAATGGTGAAGCAGGTATCATCAGATTTATTTTGTAGACAAGGGAAGTAAATCTCAGAGACAATGCAAAAGCTAACATCACACTTAAGGGTAGAAAGCTGAACACTTTCCCTCTAACATCAGGAATAAGATGAGGATATTCACTCTCACCACTTTTATTCAACACAGTATACTGAATTCCAAGCCAGAGCAACTGGCAAAAAGGAATAAAAGGCATCCAGGTTGGATGTCACTATTTGCAGATAACATGATACCATATATAGAATACCCTAAAGACTCCATCAAAAAACTGTTAGAACTAATAAATTCAGTAAATTTGCAGGACACAAAATCAATACACAGAAATGTGTTGCATTTCTATATACTACGGAAATTAAGAAAACAATGCCATTTACAACTGCATCAAAAAGAATAAAATACCTAGGAACAAATTTCATCAAGGAGATGAAAGACCTATACACTGAAAACTCTAAGACATTAATGAAAGTAACTGAAGAAAATACAAATAAATGAAAAAATATTCCCAGTGCATGGATGGGAAGAATTAACAATGTTAAATGTCCATACTACCCAAAACAATCTACAGATTCAATGCAATCCCTGTTAAAATTCCAGTGGCATTCTCACAGAAATGTAACAAACAATCCTAAAATTTGTAAGGAACCAAAAAAAGACCCAGAATGGACAAAGCAATTTTAAGAAGGAGGAACAGCACTGGAGGCATCATGCTTCCGGATTTCAAACTATGTTGCAGGGCTGTGATGATGAACACAGTGCATTATGGGCGTAGGAATTGACACATGCGTCAGCGGAGGAGAGTCCAGAGCCTGGAACTAAACTGACACATGTATGGTCAATTAATTTACAACATGGAAGCCAAGAACATACAATAGGAAAAAAGTCTCTTCAGTAAAAGGTGTTGGGAAAGTGAGATAGCCACATGCAATGCAGTGAAACTGGACATTACCTTATACTATAAACAAAAATTAGCTCAAAATGAATTAAAGACTTGGGGCACGTGGGTGGCTCAGTTGGTTGAGTGTTCGACTTTGGCCAGGTCACGATTTCACATTTTGTGGGTTCAAGCCCCGCGTCAGGCTCTGTGCTGACAGCTCAGAGTCTGGAGCCTGCTTTGGATTCTGCGTCTCCTTCTCTCTCTGCCTCTCCCCTGCTCACTCTCTATCTCTATCTCTTTCAAGGATAGATACACATTGAAAAAAAAAATTTTTTAATGAATTAAAGACTTGAACGTATGACTAAAAACCATACAACTCCTGGAAGAAAACAGGCAATTAGTCCTTTAATACCGGTCTTGATGATGATTTTTTCAATTTGACACTGAAAGCAAAGGCAAAAAAAGCAAAAAGCAAAAAAAAAAAAACAACAAACAAACAAGTAGAACTACATCAAACTTAAAACTTTCTGCACAGCAAAGGAGACCATCAACAAAATAAAGAGGAAAAAAATATTTGAAGATCAAAAATCTAATAAACGGTTAATATCTAGAAAACATGGAGAACTCATACAAATCAAAAGCAGAAAAACAACCCCAATTTACAAAAACTGATAGAGGATATGAATAGACATTTTTCCAAAGAAGACATATGAGGGCCAGCAGGTGCATGAAAAGATACCCCATCATAACTAACCAATTGGGAAACACATACAGGTCAAAACTACAATAAGCTATCATCTCACCCCTGTTGGAATGGCTATTGTCAAACAGATAAGAAATAATAAGCGGTGCAAGGATGTGGAGAAAGGGGAGCCCCTGGACACTCTTGGTGGGGATGTAAACTAGGTCAGCCACAGTGGAAAACAGTACGGAGGTTCCTCAAAAAAATTAAAAACAGAACTATCATATGATCCAGCAATTCCGCTTCTGGGTATTTACCTGATCAAAATGCAAACACTAATTCACAAAGATGCAGGAGTGTCTGAGCTGGTTAGAGCACGCAACTCTTGATCTTGAGACCATGAGTTTAAGCCCCACAATGGGCGCAGATTTTATTTAAAAAAGAAAAAAAGATATACGCACCCCATGTTCACTGCAGATTTACAATAACCAAGACATGAAAACAACCTAAATATCCACAAATAAAGAAAATGTTACAGCAAATGCAAACACACACACACACACACACACACACACACACACACACACACACACTGTAGTATTCCTCAGCCTTAAAAATAAAAAAAACAAAACTTGCCATTTGGGAGAACATGAATGGACCTTGAGGGCATTATGCTAACTGAAGTATGTTAGACAAAAAAGATAAATACCCTATGGTCTCACTTTATGTGGAATCTAAAAACAAAATCAAAAACTAACAGAAAAAGAACTCGCATAGCTATAGAGAACAGATTGGTGGTTGCCTTAGGCAGGGTGTAGGAGGTAGGCAAAATGGGTGAAAAGGGTCAAAAGGTACAAATTTCCAGTTGTAAAATGAGAAATCATGAAGAGGTAATGTACAGCATAGTGACTGTAGTTAATGATGCCATATTGCATATCTGAGAGTAGCTGAAGAGTAGATCCTAAAAGTTCTCATTACAAGAAATAAAAATTGAAACACTGTATGCTATTGTGAAACACTGTATGCTATGCATTTTGCAATATGTACAAATATCAAATCATTACATTGTACATCTGAAACTAAAATGTTATGTCAATTACACCTCAATAAAAAAATTGTGAGGCAGCAGGTATCATTAGCTTTATTTCACAGACAAAGAAAGCACACCTCAGTGACACATCAGAAAACCAGGTCAGCTGACCCCAAACACTAAGGTTTTGTTCTAACTATATACTACTGCCCCTCAGAATACTCAGGATGTTAAGAAAGGGTGCAGACCTAAAATCCATCTGACTGGCCCTTTCATCAAAGTAGGTTGCCTTGCCGTCTTCAAACTTCCCCATTGCTACCAATACCTATTCTGTTGAATACTTATTTTCTAGCTGGATCCCAGGAAATCTGATCTTTAAAGGTTTCAACAGAGCCTATTTATTTACAGAGCCTTAAATAAGAAAGCATGACTCCATACAAAAAGTTTCACCCAACAAAACACTGCCTCTCTGAATTTCAAAGTCAAAGTCTAAAAAGCTACTAAAAGATAATCTTTCCCCCAACTGGTTAAAAAGATGCAACATAAACAAGGGGGTGGCCTTCCAGTTCAGCGTTCTCAGTCCCCGCAGTCCCTGGGCCCCCCTTTTGAACTCAGGTTCTGTCCCAAAACTCAGACACAATGTACCCTGCCCATATAGTTTTTAAAAACCAATACCCTAAATATAAATGCCTCTACGGTCTTCTACACAGATAAAATACTATTGTTATAACGCGTGAGTCAAATCACAAAAGCCACCATGCTGAAAGAGGCCCCCAGTATACTCCAATGGTCTCGATCTAAGAAACATGCCATCTTTCTGAACATGCTCACGCAAACCTGACCCAAAGTAGATATGAAAAGTTGAGTTTCTTCACCCATAATAAAACAAGAAAGGTATCTTATTAAGAATAGTCTATAGACTCTGTATATAGTATAGTTCAGGGCTCTAATTACTCGTAGAGAGTTGAGGTCAACATTTCAAGTTCATTTGTTGCATTTCCATACTATCTCTGTTAAACAACTGCTATGGGGGCATTATTTCCCCCATATAATCAGAATCTGGTTCAGTACTTGTACTTATACTGAACAACTCTGTGGACTTGACTTTGACCATCTGTGACTTCATTTTTATTCCATAAAATTACACAAGCTGTACAATTCCTTGCTGTAGAATCTTTCGTCCAGAACAAGCTACTTACTATCTATTCCAACAAAAATCCAATTACTCGACGCTTCTGCGTCACCAGTTCACATACTCATTTTGACCATGATTCATACCTTTTTCCCCCAGTAAATACTATCATTATTTACTAAAATCTGTCTCCAAATAATACATGCCCTCGTCATCATCTCTCGAGGTGTGAGTATGTGTACCTAAACATTAACTTACCCATATTCCCAAATTCTTCTATGTTCCTTTAACTTGTTTTCTCTCCCTTGGTCACTGGCTTAGTCTATTCAGTCTGCTACAAGAGAATATCACAGACCAGGTAGCTTACAAACAATAAAAATCTATTTCTCACAGGTCTAAACGCTAGCAAGTCTAAGATCCAAGGAGCCAGCATGATAGCATTCTGGTGAGGGGTCTCTTCTATGCTGCAGACTTCTCACTGCATCTGCACAGGGTGGAAGGAGCTATGGATCTCTCTGGAGCCTCTCTGATGAGGCACCAACCCCTACGTAGGGTTCCACCCTCAGAACAGGCACCTCTCAAAGGCCCCACCCTACCAATACCATCATCTTTGGGTTAAGATTTCAACATATGTATGGGGAGGGGGCACCAACAAGCAACGCACAGCAAATTCCTCTCCTACTTTTTTCTTAATAAATGAACAGCTCTCTTTCCAATCTGTAATTAAAATTCTCAGTGAACTTGGTATTAGCTTGATAATCAAAATGGGCTCTAGGGAATGATGATGACTTAGAAAGAGAAATATTTTACTAGAACAGGAATCAATATTACTAAGGTACTTTAATAGATGGCTTTGATACAACTACTACTATTTCCTATATGGCATAAAAATTAGTTGCAGGCATTTCACAGTAAAAGTAAATTCACCAAATGTTCCTCCCAACTACACAATTTTGGAGCTATGCCAGCCTGTCTTTGAAGCTAAATTGTTGTAGGAAGAAGTGACAGAGAGACCAATAGTCCTATGCTGAGGCTGAAAGAAGAAGGTATACTCTAAAATAATGAAAGTTAGTATTTATGGAGGACTTATGTGCTAGGCCACGTCCTAAGGACTATACACATATTCAGCAACTTAATACATATTAGGAGTCTATAATGTAGATAAACGTTCTGTTAACACATAAGGAAACTTCCCTTACTTCCTTACATTTCAATCTATAAGCATATTAAAAGCCCATGCATATGCATGAATCACATGTGTGCTTTGTGTGAACACATACATATATAATACAAACACACCAATGTAACTGTATGCCGTGTGTGTGTGTATGTGTGTATACACATGTGTGGGTAAATGTACAAATAGATTTGGCTAGAGAAAGAAAACACACATATGGTCCCAATTTAAAGATTGGGATTTTAAAGATTTTTCAATCAGTACACTTGATAACCACATCTTTCTAGTCAGTAAATACAGAAACATAATTCTAGTGTCAGTTTTCCATCGGCAAGTTTATTAGAAGATTAAATTGTTGACATATGCAAACTGATATTCACAGCTCCAACTGACTGATAGCTTTAGACACAAGTCACATAACGGTTTTGTTGTGACTCCTGTCATACAGAAATTCATACAAATCATGCAGAAATCACCAGCTGAAATATGTTACACGTGCCAGTGCCAAGACAACTCGGTAGCACAATTCAGCTTCCCCTCCTGCTGGGATCATAGCCCAGGGGGAACAAAGCACTTCTCCTGGCAGGAGCCCAGGAGCCCAGCCAAACCCTTGCAGGTGCAGGAGAGCCTCCCTTAGACACGGGAATAATACTTATTTACTAGTGGGCTCTTTAGTTTAAAAAAAAAAAATCATCGTAGATGCAAACAAGTACATGAGTACCCCTATAGTTTCAACTTAATTATGACAATATTCACTCTCTTTAAAAAGAAAAAGAGCCCATAAACTTCTCCCAGGACAACCAACTACTGTAAAACCTGGGTGAAAACCTGGCAGGAAGAAAAATCAGATGTCCCTAAGTGGTAGCATGCCAAGCCTGTCTTATATAATTATTATTGATGTTTGTAAGTTAAAATTTTTTGTTCACTTATCCAACTGAAATTTGTTGAGCGCCTACTGTACGTCAGGTGCTGCCCTAGGTGCCGGGGATACAGCACAGAGTAAGTATGTGTTCCTACAGCCACGTGGGAACCTGCAGGCACTGATCTTAGGAAATTAGAGTAAAGTACTATATCAGAGTTATGGGGACATCCTGAAGTATGAAGCACCATATAATTATAAGGTATAAACTTGTTCTACGTGTTCTCAATAACCATCAGTTTTTCAGATCCCCGATGAAAAGGTTCATGCTTCCTGTTTCGTTTATGTCATCCCCTAAAGGCACTACACTGTTGTGAGCAAAGTTAGGTACGTTACGAATAACACTTGAACAATAAAAATAAAATGAGCAACCTGAATCAGGAGTAAGCCACAGCATTTAACCAAACCAGTTCATCCAGTCTGGCCCAAATGTTTTCCCTTCAGAAACCCCAGTGTTGTGGAAGACCTTCATTGCCCTGTTATTTAAGCGCCATATTTAACTCCTCCCCAAATACCCCCCCACCCCCACCCTATAACTGAGATTAACCCCATACCACTGGCAGGCACACACTCTCAGGCATGACCACTAAAATGGCTGCTACAAACCCAGTTTTGAAAAGTTTGAGATGTTAAAACATAAATTCCTCAGCCATCTGCCATGTGGCAGAGGAATTTCCTGGAAGGTCTATAGGGCAGATATGAAAACTTCCTATCTGCTGGGAATTCATCTCACCTTACCCCGTTCTAAATGTTCAGCAGAAAACACCTCGTCAGAAATGATAACAATCAGAATGAAGCTTTCGGAGGTTTTCTAGACAGAGACAGGAAGATGTTCTAAAGTGAAGAGCATTAGCTCAAGGGAGAGATAAAACTGGAATTGATACCAGTGTGGATAATACTTTTCCCCTGAACTCAGCCAGGAGTTTCACACAGATGTGGCATTCATCTGTCTCTCCCATTGCTGTGCCATGTTACCAGGCACTCGTCGGTCACACTGCACTTGGACTCAAAGGGAAACTCAGTGATGGTGGATGAATCTGCTGCTTCTGACATCACAGCACCCACAGGGCAGTAGGCAGCAAAGACGCAACCCCTGCTCTCAAATCACCTTAATTTGGGTGGCCTAACCTCTACAACAATACACCCAGGTTTGTGTGTATGGGTGTATGAAGTCACATATATACACACATAAGCATATATTCATATGCAGACACACAGAAACATACATGTACATGTTTGTGTTTGTCTGTATCCTTGGCAGGAGCCATTCTCTAATTGGGCTATGACACATGCCACCCTGAGAAGTGTCACCCCTTCTCAGGTTAATTCACCGTGTTCCAGACTCCCACAGAATTAACCACACGTGAAAAGATTTAACTGCCTTTCTCACCCTGAAGGGCACAGAGAGGAGTTAGGAACCTGGGGCCTGCCTAAGCGGGTTCCAATCCTGACTCTACTACTTATAAGCTGTGAGGCTTTGGAGAAATCACTTAACTTCTCTGTGCCTCAATTTCCTTATCTCTAACAGGGGGATACTAATAATACTTACCTGGTAAGTTTGTTCTGTGTATGAAAGGGGATGGAAAGTGCTTAGACTAGAACCTTGCATACAGTAAGCACTCAAGAAATCAGTGTTATCGTTATTACTGTTACCCTTTATGACGTGAAATACCAGCCTTGTTCGCCACCAAAACCCTGATGCTCAGTACAAAGATACTAACTGACCCCAATTCCGTTTCAGTATATTTCATTCAATATATAGAGGTTTCTCTGTGAACCTAAAAGAAATGACAATCATCAATTAACATTTACTCTGCCCTACGTAAAGGAGAAGGATGCACCCAGAGAAGACACTACCTTCTGCCTGGTGGGAGCCATGACTGCACAAGGCTCTCCTGTCTCCCCACTGAGTGAAAGGGTTAACAAGAGTATGAGCTTAAATTATATAAACCCCATCCAATATTCATCTACTCAAAGGTGTTCCTTAATCTTCCCTTAGCTTCATCGGGGGAGACTAGAGATCAAAGAGCTCACTTCACACAGATAGTGTTTCATGAAAGGCAGAGGTATCACGTTTATCCCCTGGCAGGACGTATGTGGGCTGGACCTGCCCCCACAGCTGCAGCAAGACCAGGGAGACTCAGACAAAGATGAGAGGGTGTGTGTTGGACTTGGGAGATCTAACTAGGTGGGAAAAGTTCCTGAAGTATGCTCTTACATTGATTTTTTGCAAACACAGCCTGACATTGAAGGGATTCCTTTTAAAATGTCTCTGTAAAGCAGATTCTCCTTCAAAATGAATGGGAGAAGAGACAATTGAATTTAGTCCTTGAACTATCCACCAAACCCACTGTTCATAGGCTTAGCCTTCAACAAATTAAGCCTAGAGAGTGGGCAGGTATCACTTGCATGTGTAGGTAAGAAAGTTGAGACAGATGTTGAACAAAAAATGATGTGACAGTTAAACAAGAATATTTAAAAGTTGCTTTTGTGGTGCAAATACAGTGGAAGGTATTGCCATGAAATCTAAATCTTTGCAAACTGCATTTACTTCAGTCACACACACCTATAGCGTTAGAACGTTCCAGTTTAAAATAGAATCTAAAGTCCCCACAAGGCTTGCACTGATCTGTCAGCAAGCCTTGTCATTTCTTTCTTTGAATCATCTTCCCCAGTTACCAACCTCCATCCTTCCCACTGTGAGCACAGCTGCCTTAACTCGGCAGTCTCTTTTGGCTGGTCTTTGTAACTCTCCCTTCTAACCATCCCACATATTTCTGTCTTATTCAACTACTCACCTACCTATCACTGATCTCCATTTCTTGGCCTCAATTCCCTAACCTGGCCTCCACACGCTACACAATTTGCTTCCACCCCACCCATCTGGGACCTTCCTCCATCTGTGTCCTCCCTCTGCCCTGGCAGGCCTTCCTTTTTCCCAAAAGCATGCCCTCTCCACCCCCCCCCGCCCCCGCACCCCATGCTCACTGCACTTCCCTGGGTTACCTTATACCACTTCCTCTCCATAACACCACCTCCTCCCTGTCACGGAGGCCATTCGGTTACTTCCACTTTCCATCGTGTTTAGTTGGAGGTTGGTCACTGTACTGGAGACTCCTTCAGGGCAAGGTTACGACTTAAGATTTATTTATATTCCCACAATGCTAAGTATGATCATGCATCAAATGTATGACTTGTGAACCCATATTCTTCTGTAAAAGCACAAAGCGTCAGTGGTTTTTTAAAAATCATTATTTTCCTCCTGCAGCAGCAGGAACAGAAATAGGAAGGTGTCTCTATGCCCCACAAGTGGCAAGGAAGCTTCCTAGAGCACGGTAAAGTGTACTCACTAAATCTGGAGCTTTACAGAAGATGGAAGAGAGCAGCGGGAAGAGGCACGTGAGAAGATGGAAGGAGAAGAAGAATGCTGGGAGGGACAAGGCCCACCTGATGAGGCTAAAAGGTCTTTCGTGATTAGGCTAACTAGGACTCGTGTTCCAGAACTCGGACCTGTAAGTAATGGGCGGTCACTTATAGGTTCAAGAGTATAAGGAAGGGCTTTAAGAAGATTATTCCTAAAGCAATGAAAAATGCGTCGAGCAGGAAAATCCTGAAGGCACGGAATTCTTCAAAGAAGTTTCCTAAGTGTTTGAGATGTGTGGCACAGACTTCTCATCCCAAAACACCTCCTCACCAAGCCCCCTCCCAGCACATTTTGGTACTAGGACTCCTCCAGTGCGCACTGCCTCTCTTGCCAGATGCCTAGTTCAGTTCCCGAAGAGAGGAATGAATATGGAGAACAAGGTCACATGGCTGGGGAAGTGAGGGCCTCACCATGACCTGGGGAAAGGGCACAGAAACAGCACGGTAGAGAGGATCCTGAAGCATTTTGTAAACTGGCAGATGGCATCACAGCATTGTCTTTCGAGAAGTAAAGCCGATTCCTAGAGGAAACGTGATGAAATAATTGAAAATGAGGGGAAAAAAAAAAAAGACCACAACTGTATTCAAGGACATGAAAAGTATGATAATTGAGCCCTCCTCTCTTCTCAGTGTGGAAGAACCCATACTCCTGATCCCCCAGAGAAGTACTTCCAGAATTCTCCCATTCCAAGTGGCCCCAAGAGTTTCTTCAGGCTCTGAGATTATATCAACTCTGATCTACTTTAAAGTATCCAAATTTCATATGTGCCCTCTTTTCCATTCCCTGCAGACAGCCCCGGTCATGTCTCCTTGCAGACATCCCCACCCATGCAGACTTGGAAGGCAACTGTATCATCCTATTCCAGGGATCAGTGCAACAGAGACATGAAAATCTTTGGTCCCCAGTAGCACGAAAAAGCCTAGACAAACAGGGCTCTGAGTCCCACACCAAACCTCTCTCCCAGACCAAAAAAACGTTTCTACCTTTTAATCTCTAGCTATAATAGATTCATCTGTGGGCAAAGTAGTTTAACGAGCTGCCTTCAATTTCTACCCTCCAGACTTCTCCCCAAGTTTGCCGCAATCCAAGATGGGAAATAACAGCCTCCCCCACATCAGGAACAACCTGGAGGGAGACTGGCTTTTGAGAGTCTCTGTACACTCTCTCCTGTATTCTCACACAAAGTCATCACACACAGCCCCCAAGAGCCTCATATTTCTGCTCAACTCTATCACTTATACATCCGGTGGGGGCACAGAAAGGGAAGGGAAGAGGGGTAAAGGAAAAGGATAGGGGGAAAAAGGAAAGAAGGGAAGGGAAGGGAAGGGAAGGGAAGGGAAGGGAAGGGAAGGGAAGGGAAAAGGGAAAAGGGAAGGTAAGGGGAAGAGGAAAAGAAAGACAAAGGAAAAGTGAAAACAGAAAAGGGAAAAGAAATGAGGGAGGAAGGAGGGAATGGAGGGAAACGAAGAAAGATGATAAGTAATTCACAAGTTTACTAAAATAATCTGCATTTAAATCTTTATTTTTTTTAAGATTTTATTTTGAAATAATCTCCACACCAGATGTGGGGCTCGAACACACAACCCCAAGATCAAGACACATGCTCTTCCGACTGAGCCAGCGAGGCACCCCTGCCTTTGAATCTTTTAAAATCTTTCTTATTTATTTATTTAGAGAAAGAGAGAGCAAGAGAGAACAAGTGGAGGAGGGCCAGAGAGAGAGGGAGAGAGAAAGAGAATCCCAAGCAGGCTCTGCACTGACAGCACAGGGCCTGATGCGGGCCTCGAACCCACGAACCATGACATCATGACCTGAGCCGAAACCAAGAGTCGGACCCTTAACCAACTGAGCAACCCAGGCACTCCTGCACTTAAATCTTTTAAATGGAACTTTGATTCACTGACTAGACTTCCACATTTATGTCTTCACCACCGATGCCTAGGGTATAGGTCGTTAATCCACTGTTGGATACAATCATATTCAAGTTGACCCGCAATCCCCTAAGGAAACAAAAGTGACAAATAATCAAGACTATATCTGTGGGTCCCAAAGGACAGCTGTTACGGATGGTGCAGGTCCAGTGGAAAAGCAGACAGATGGACCAAGATGGGCCAGAGACCTACAGAGAAGAATTGAAAGAGAAGAGACCAGAGCTCTGGAGGAAGAACTTGTTCCCTTCTACAAATTATTACAAGTTATGCTATTGGCTGAATGTGATAAAGTAAACCACTTTACCTTAAACTCCTAAATATCTCTCAGTTCCTTCCAGTCCTTAATTACTCTCTCTCTCTCTACCTGAACTCAGGACCTCACTTTTTTTTTAAGTCCAAAAAATGCTCCATGCTTCCTACTTCCCAATTTAACAGCCTAACATTATTCCCCAGCTCTCACTGCCTTTTGCACAATCCCAGTCTTCAGACTGCTGCCAGAGTAATCCTTCTTTAAGAAATAAAACAAGCTGAAAAGGCCACTCATCTGTTTTAAAAATCCTCCGAGGACTCCCCCATTGCCTGTTGCAGCCTTCAAATCCACGCCCCAGGCTAGGTTCATCAAGCTCATTTCAAGCCACTTCTCTTTCACCTTGGACTCAGCAACACATGCCACATGCTCTAAGCTCCACTTAACCTCACAGCCACGTGAGAGGACACTTTCCCTGATGGTCCCCAGAGATCTCTCCTTCCTTTGTTCCCACAGTCCCTCAGGCACAGGAATACTAAAGTCCCAATTATCTTGACTGCCTGCTTATCTTCTACCTGAAGGACAGTGGGCTCCTAGAGGGCAGGGACCCTCCTTGGGCATGTCCAGTGGGTGCTTAACAACAAACATCTGTGGATTAAAAAGCAGGAAGAGAAGCTCAAGGCTCACGCACTTATATTTGGTCAGCCAAAGAGAACAACTTCTCCTTCAGAAATGGCAAAACCTCCAAAGGTAACGCACATAGTGGCAGAAGAGAAGAGGTCCACAGGCTGTTACCTCCCCACAGGTACACAAGCACTTCGGTTTGGGGTACTGGCAAGCACAGCTGGGCAAAAGCCAGCTCCCACAGAGTGGCTGCATTTGTCTTGCTAAGGGGCGGCAGTGACAGCATCTGTCAGGATGAGACTGAACAGAGGAGTTCAGAACCAAGCAGAGCTGTAACACGATGCACCAGTATCTGGTTGGAGTGCAAACAAGGTACGCTTTCTTTCTCTAGTACACAGCGGGCACCATGCCAAACACACACAGTGTTTGCTGTTTTTGCAAGTCTAATACGGTCTGCAGAGGGGAGGGGTAGGAGATCGGCAGTTCATAATGACTCTCATTATGTCTGGTGCATTTTGAGCCAAGATTAGACACTAGACAATCCTCTGTCCAGTGTCAAGGGCTTTCAACTGCCCTTTCATCAGGGTAATTCCACTTCAAACTAATTTAGGTTTCTTATAACTCAAGCTACCAAAACTGATACACTTCACTGTTTTCAGCCCAGAAAAACAGGTCAATGTCTGCTCCAAATAGAAATCCAGTGCTTGGGCTCAGGGTCTGTGACTGCTACACAAGACCTGTGACAGAAACATGCCACCATGAAATCTCGCACTCTCTCTGCAGAGATCCAAGCAAGAACTCCTCTGAGAACCTCCTGCCCTTCTCACCTTCAAGTCAGCTTCTGTGGATTACAGTCCTTTCAACAGTTTTAGGAGGCTTCCAGAGAAAAGTTGGAACTTGCTCATTTCCACTAAAATCAACAAGGCTATGTGCATTTCAGTCCAGGATAAAAGCTAACTGCTTTTAAGTCTAAAGAGCAAAAATAATAAATCTCAAAACTAGATATTAGAGATATCTCTAAACTACTATTAGAGAATAGTACAAACCAGTGCTGAATTTTAACAATTATTCACCAAATTTTAAAGTAAGAATAGCAAGCTTTAATCTTCTAAGTGTGCAAAAAGTTTAATGACACTGCGAGGGAGAAGATACAAAGGATTCAAGAAAACAAGGATGAGATTTATACAAGTCAAGCACAGAACATGGGAAGGGAAAGTGAGAAGTAGATAATAAAACTGCCCACAAACCACTTTTCTGATTCTAAAAATTTATCATACTTAAGTTCTTTTTTTTAAGTTTGTTTGTTTGTTTATTTATTTATTTTGAGACAGAGAGAGAGATGCATGAGTGGGGGAGGGACAGAAAGAGAGGCAGGGAGAGAATCTCAAGCAAGCTCCACATTGTCAACACAGAGCCCAATGTGGGGGCTCGATCCCACAAAACATGAGATCATGATCTGAGCTGAAATCCAGAGTTGGAGGTTTAACTGAAAGAGCCACCCAGGCACCCCAACACTTAATTTCAAAAAGAACCAACATCACCATGACTTTCTAAGAAAGTTAACGTGTGTTATGTGGTCTCACAAAGAACACAGGTTAACAATTCACAGGGATCCTAAATCCTGAGAAAGATTATATAAAGAAAGAAAGAAAAAAAACTAAAAATCAATGACACTTACTAATTAAATAAGAATTTAACTCAAAGGTCCAAAACTTACTTTATGAATATGCAGTAACTCTAAAAGCATGGATTTATATTAATGTTCTGATGATCAATTAAATAAGAAGCATCTTACATACCTAGATGTGCATATGCACTTCCCCCTTTAAAGAAGACAAGAGGTAATGTGGTCTGACTTAGAGCAGGGGTGACTTTGCACAACAGGCATCCGTGTACTCACATGTGCTGTGGCTTATTACATAAACAGCACTTTGGTGAATGCTCTTAAAAAGCATTTAACATATGAGAAATAAACTCTATTCATGTGTAACATACAAAAGAAATGCACATGGAAGTATAATGTTTATACACTAAATACATTTGTGTGACCAGCACCCACATGAGCAAACAGAATACACTAGCACCCTAAAAGCCACCTTTCAATGGTCACAGTTTTGCTTCACTGAGGCAAAATGTGTCTACAAATTCTTCCCTTATTTACCTTGGACTCATTATAGGTCAACTTGGTTGGCTACTGCTTAAAGAATTTCTATTCTGGAACCCAGGGATCATGGTGCTGCCATTTAACAGCAGCTCTAGATTTATGGGGAGAACTAAACTCTCAAGAGTATGTTAAAAATCAGTAATTTAAAGTTAAAATGTCAAGCCCTAGCTAAAGTCACCTTAAATGTTCAACAGCCAAACCAACACCGAAAACCACATTACACAACTCATCCATGTGAGCAGTGCACTAATCTCCTGGGTGTGTCATCCAATTAAACAGGCCTGGAAAGGCCCATGGTAGCTGTAGGCTTCTACTCTGCAACTCCCTAATTTCTCAACAAAAGTTTACAGTAAACACCTGTAAGTAAATCAACCTCCTTACTACATTAATTTTGCAGCTGTGCTTGCCCATTTTGTGCCTTTTCTCCCTTCTCTCCACACCCTCCTCTCTATCTTCTCACCTCTTGGAGCTCTCCTGAAATGTGTCTTCAGTCTTCAATAAGCCTTGCCAAAAAAAAAAAAAAAAAAAAATTTGCATTCCTCAATCTGAAATCTCAATCTGTACTTGCACACCAGCTGGGATGCTCTCTATTCAAAGAAAGAAGTCTGGGAGCTGGATTTTTCAGCAACAAAAGACAACAAAGCACTTTTCCATTTGGGGCTGCAGAGGGAGCCAGAACCATGCAATGCAAGCAAGTTATAAGCATTTCTAGAACTGGATGAATCTGAGGATGGAGAAAATATAAACACATACACACACATCTCACATACCACACACTCAGGCACACAGACGCCCACCCAGATCTCAGGCCTGAGGAGACTGAAAGAATACTTGTGCGTTCAGAGAGGAAACATCATATAATTTATTTTGTGAGGGGGAGAGGAACAATAAAAGGAAAATAAAGCTATTTTGTTCCATCAAGTGAAAAGAGAATGAATTTTAAAGGGAGTCATCAATTCCAAGATTCCTCAGCCAAGGTAAGTAATCAACATCTCAAATTGGCAAGGTTATCTGACAAGGGGGTATATAGCCTTTTATCTTCAAGAGCTCTTTATTCAATTTTTCTGGAACAGAGTTTAATAGAAGCTGACCTCTATGTTTTGTTTTGTTTTGTTTTGTTTCCTCTACAACCTAACACTGGGTCAGAGCACAGATGGGAAGGACCAAGAAGTAGGGCAGAGAATGGAGCAGATATTTTCAAATTATGAAAGACCAGCAAAACAAAAACAGAAGTAAAAAATACCTGATTGATCCCCACCGAACAGTGATGTTGCCACAAGGTCACAATGGGAAATCCAGCAAGACTTTCACCTCAAGACTACCTCCAATTACAGTAAAATACCACAATGAATACAGTAGAGTGAAAAAGATATTCTGATCAATGGCAAAACAACACTTAACTAGTAATTCTAAGTAATAAAGCACTCATTCTCTGACAGCTCTTTCACAACATACCAAAGACATGTAATAACAAGCTACAATGAGATAGATGTGGTTTATACTGTAATATAGAGATAGTTAGGAGTCTATGATATAGAGATTCTAGGTAAAGCCATAACAATGTACTTAACGCCTTAAACACTAGCCCCCTCAGTCCAAATCATAAAATATTAATTGAACACCGCTATGCCAAGGGCTCTTTGAGGTTCTACAGATATAAGAATGACAAGTATGGTTTCAAGAAGCATACCAAGAAAACAGAAAACAGAAAAACATTCATACATATATGAAAGTGAGGAAGTAGAATAGAGTTAGAACCCAAATCCAAAATACACCAGGGGCATTAAGTCTCTGTCTAAAAAAGTATAAATCCTCCCAAAAGGTATTATTTTCTTTAAAATACTTCAGAATATAGACTCATCATGAAATATTACTGCCCTATCGACATTCAAAACATGCAAATTTTACACCGAATTAACATGTAAGAAATATTCCCTGAGTACATACTTTATAAAGGACAGAGTATTAGGATACTAGAATTTGTGACTATTCTGACTATATTCCCTCCACTTCAAAGATGTATCTTAGTTCTGGTAAAGGTTAATGATGGTGGTACCTCTGAAAATTTATAGTGTCAAATACAAAATGATTGTCAAATATACTAGGAAGCAAGAAAGGACTTGGAGGAAGAGTCAATTCACCAAAAGACAAAGCAGGAAACACGAATTATGGTCTTGACCTTGGCTAAAAGGAGATGAGGATATCTTTAAGGGGATTGGCCATTTCTGGGCAAGATACTGTAACAGACCCCAGCTTCACCTCCTTGCCTGAAACAACAAAAAACAGCCATCAAAATATATGGAACAATGCTTGTTGAGACACTGGCTGTGAGGCAACTAAAAACATAATCCTCAAGAAACAGGAAACAAATGAGGAAATCCCTATGCTCCAATTTACTGCCTGGAGTGTTCAGAGTGTAATGCAAGGAGGGGAAACTGAGGCAGATCCAGGAAGACTCCATGAGTTGGAAGTCTGAGACCAAGGCAGCTACAGTTAGCATGAGTGAGGATTACACAGAGTGAGGACCCTGGAGATCTACAGAGAGTTCCCCTTAGGATGCAGTAGAGGAGAGATCAACACAGTGAGAGGAAACTTCACAAGGCTGGGGGGGAAAACACACACAAAGGGATTACGAAGGCACACGTCCTGGCATTCACACAGACTGTGACAGGTGCCTGCTCCCAGCAGCAAGACTGGAAAACTCATACTTCATGAAGTATTGGAGAGAATGTTCTGGAAGGTGTTGCAAAAGCAATGGAGAAAAATCAACCCTAGACTGAGCTCTTTTCCAGAGCCTCCTTAACAAATCATAACTGAAAAACTCAAAAGAATCAAACTGTTGCCAAATTATTTACTGCGCCACAGAATGAAACTCAAAAAGACTTAAAAAAATATAAAGATATCTAACAGCCAACAAAGTAAAATACACAATTTATAGTATCTAATCAAAAAGTACCAGGCACACAAAAAGACAAGAAAACATGACCTGTAATGAATAGAAAAGACAGTAAATTGGAACTGAACCAGTACAGGCACAAAAGTTACCTGCAAACAAAGGCATTAAAACAATTATTGTGTTCAAATAATTAAGTAAAGATATGGAAATACAAAAATCAAACTTCCGGAAATTAAACCATGTTTCAGATGAAAAATGCACTGAATGAGATCAGTAACAGATTAGACATAGCAGAAGGAAATTTAGGCAAACCTGAAGGCATAGCATTAGCAACCAACCAAAATGAAACAAAGAGAAAAAAGACTGATGGGAAATGAAAACAGCACCAGTAAGCTGTGAGAAAATTTCAGAAAACCACAGTAACTGGAGTCCCCCAAAAAGGGGCAGGTGACAAAAAAGAGAGAGAGAGAGAGAGAGAGAGAGAGAGAGAGAGAGAGCCTGAAGAAAAAATGACCACAAATTTCTAAATTTGATGAAAACTATAAACCAAAACATCAAAGAAAGTCAACAAATTAAAGCAAAAGAAACGTGAAATAAACTATACCAAGGCACAACATAATCAAAGACTGAAAAGCAATGATAAAGAGAGAAATCTAAAAAGCCCTCAAAGAAGACACCTATGACATTACAAGGAAATAAGTTACCAATGACATTAAATTTCTCACAGCAAACAATGAGAGAACGGTAGAGCAACAGCTTTAAAATACTGAAAAAGCAAAAACTGTACACCTAAAAATGTGCAGCCAGGAAAATCCACCTTTCAAAAACAAAGGCAAAGTAAGATGTTTGCAGGCATACAAAAGCAAAAAGATTGCATTACCAATAGACCTCCACCAGCAAGAAATGTTAAAGGCAAAAGGAGAATGTCGACATGTAAACTGGATCTACAGAAAGGAATGAAGGGCACCAGAAACTGAACCACTGGAATTGTTAACCATATGGTATACAGTTTAAGATTTGCTTCTTATTCAAATCTCTTTAAAAGACAATTTCCCATTGGAGCAAACAATAGCAATGTACTGTAACATTTTTAACATGTAAAATTAAAACTCACGTCATCATCAATATAATGGCTGGAAAGGAGAAAACAAATAAATAGAATGGTAACTATAACATTATTTTTTTAATGTTTATTTATTTATTTTTGAGAGCAAGCACAAGAAGGGGAGGGGCAGAGAGAGACAGGGATACATAGAATCTGAAGCAGGCTCCAGGCTTCACCCTGTCAGTGCAGAGCCGGACGTGGGGCTTGAACCCATGACCAAGAAATCATAAGCTGAAGTCGGACGCTTAACCAACTGAGCCACCCAGGCACCCCTAGTATTCTTACACTAAATATAACAAGATATAGCACTTCAAGGTAGATTGTGATAAGTCGAAAATATGTAGTATCAACTCTAAAACAACCACTAAAAAACAGAAGGAAGAATTATATATCTAAAAAGCCAACAAAGGAGATAAAATGGAATATTCTTAATAATTTAATAATCCAAGAGGCAGTAAAAGATGGAAACAGAAAACAAATGGCAACATGACAGACTCCAACATAACGATATAAGTAACTGTCTTAAATGTAAATTGTAAACATCCCAATGAAAAGGCAGAGATTATCAGACTGAATTCAAAAAGCAAGAATTCAAAAAGCAAGACCCACTGACATATGGCCTATAAGAGGTGCACTTTAAATAAGAAGATAGAAACAGAATGAATGTAAATAGATGGAGAAAAAATAAAACAAGATTCCTAACACTACTTAAAAGCAAACTTAAGTACATATACATATATATATTAATATCAATCAATATATATATTAATATCAAAAACTATTACCAGAGATAGAAATAATCATTTCATAATAATTAAGTGATCAACCAAGAAAATATAACAAACCTAAATGTTTATGCATCTACAGCTTTACAATAACGATAAATCAGTAAGAAAGAGACAAAAACCACAATTATACTAAGAGATTTCAACATGCCTCTCTAGATAGAACAAGCAGGCAAAACAAACAAACAAACAAAACACAAGGAAATAACAGAACTAAAAAATACTATAAACCAACCGGACCTGATATTTACAAAACACTCTACCTAACTACAGAAGAAAACTGCATTCTTCAAAATTTCACAGGGACAATCTACAAAAACAGACTGGATTCTCAGTTATAAAACAAGTGCAGAAAAATTTTTTTTAACGAATTTCAATAATACAAAGAATTTTCTTTAAGCAATGGAGCTAATCAACACCATAAAGATGTCTGGGAAATCCTTAAATATTTGGAGTAAATAACATGTCTAAAAAAAAAGTATAAAAAAAAAGAAATCACAAAGGAAATTAAAAGTATTTTTAAATAAATGAAAACACAATGCATTAGGATTGACAGGTGCTCTTAAAGTAGTATTTATAGGGAAATTTATAATGTTAAATGTCAATATCAGAAGGAAGATCTTAAGCCAATGAACCCCCACTTCCACTGAGAAACTAGAAAAACAAGCAAAGTAAACCCAAAGTAAGCAGAAAGAAATCTGTGAAATATAAACAGAAATCAACAGAGAAAATCAATACAACCGACGAAGCTGGTTCTTTAAGAAGGTCAATAAAATTGATAAATCCTGTTATACAGATAGAAATGAGAGAGAAAAAGGAAGAGATACCAACAATAATTGATGTAGAATCACCACAGGTCATAAAAATATTTTTAAAAACATTAAGGAAATATTATATAAACAACTTTATGCCAATAAATTCAACAAGTTAAATGAAATGGAAACATTTCTTTAAAAACATAAATAACCAAAACTATCTCAAAAAGAAACAGATAACACAAATAGTCTAATATCTAGTTAAGAAAATGATTATTTAATCTCTGGGGAAGATGACAGAATAGGAGGACCACGGGCTCACTTTGTCCCACAGATACAACTAGATAACACTCACATCACTGTAAGTAACACAAAAAGATCTGAAGACTGGCAGAACAGACTCCACAAATAAAAGTAGAGAAGAGACCACATCAAAGAGAGTAGGAAGGGCAGAAACACAGTGGAGAGAAGAATGGACCACCACCTGCTGGCAGTGAGGGGAAGGGAAGGCCCCAGGCAGGAAAAAGGGTGAGAAACTATCACACTAGGAAGTCCATAGGAGTTAGATGAACCTTCATAACATTTGGATTTGAAAGACAGAGGGCCGAATTTCGAATTTTGAATTTCGTGAGTTCTTACAACCAGCGGGACATAAAACCTGGGATTTTTAAAAATCAGCAGACTTGGCTCTGGGCCAGTGACCAACAGGAAACTGAGTCCCTGCCCTTAAAGAGATAGCACAACAAAAAGCCCATAGAGAAACAGCACAGAAATAGCAGTTTGAAAGGTGCCTGAACTTACCAGGAGAAAGCTATTTACTAATCTCAGTGCATGTTCTGCAGGAACAGAAATCACAGGGGAAATCTTCCAGGAAGAAAGGAGCTGGCAGGAACCGTTTCCCTCCCTAGACCCCAGAATAAACGCAGGGCCACCTGCAGGACTTGCCAGCTACTCCATGGGCCCCTCGACACTGAACCATGCTCCCCCCAAAGCACTCCTCCCAACAGCCCACCTCCCTCAGAGGACAGATTGGGGGACTCAAAGCTGGCTAGCACTGTCATCCTGCTACACTGTCCCGAGCCCCCAGAACGGTTTCTGCGGATCCGATCTAATTTGCTCTTGTACCTAGCCCAGGTAAGATGATGCCACAGGTCTGGCACTTGTGCAAGCAGCTCCTAAAGAGGCCGGCACCATTCCAAAGTGACTCTTTCCCCAGAGAGTGGGAAAGAAAAACACAACAGTCAGAAACAGGCCCCAGCAGTGGCCTGGAGGCAACTGGTTTGACTGCAAGCCTGCCCACCAACAAAAGCTCATCAGGGAACAACACAAGGAGAGCACCCTGCAACAGTCTGATGCTACTACATCTCTAGCAAATGCCTGGTCTGACTCAACTCAAGCCCAAGGTGTCCTGAGACCCACCTACTAACGCCAGAGGGACATAACATTGCCCACAACAGACAGAGAGCCATTGCAGATGACTGGACTTGGGTAAAAAGCGGCTCAGGCACAACAGGATGCGTGTTATCACATATAAAAGACATCCCTGGGGGTGCCTGGGTGACTCAGTCAGCTAAATGTCTGATTCTTGATTTTAGCTCAGGTCATGATCTCACAGTTGTGGGACTGAGCCCCACATCCGCCTCTGCACTGGGTGTGGAGCCTGCCTAAGATCCTCTCTCTCTCTTTTCCTCTGCCCCTCCTCAGCTCAGGCACAAGGAGCAGACATGTGCTCTCTCTCGCTCTCTCTCTCTCTCTCTCTCAAAAAAAACAAAAACAAAAACAAAAACAAAAACCACCCTTGAAGCACCCTGTTCTGGTGAACAGAGGAAATTGCACAGCAAGACACTACAGGACCTCCTCTTCATAAGGTTATCCTTCCAAGTGCAGAAGACTTAGCTGTCTTTCCTAATATATAGAAAGAGACACAGAATTAGACAAAATAAGAAGACACAGGAATATGTCCCAAATGAAACAACAAAACAAAATCACAGTAACAGACCTAAGCAAACCAGAGATAAGTAATATGCCTGATATAGAATTTAAACTAACGATCACAAAGGTACTCACTGGACGTGAGAAAAGAGTGGAGGACATAAGTGAGACCCTTAACAATGAGATAAAAATGAACCAATCAGAGATAAAGAACACAATAAATAAAATTAAAAATATACCAAATGGGAAAAACAATACACTAAATGGAATAAATAGTAGACTACATGAAGCAGAAGAACAAATCGGCAACCTGGAAGACAGAGTAATGGAAAGTAATCAATCTGAGCAGGTGAGAGGAAAAAAACATTATGCAAAACAAGAATACACTTAGGGAACTTAGCTACACCATCGAGCATAATAACATTCACATTATAGGAATCCCAGAAGGAGAAGAGAAAGAAAAAGGGGCAAAATTTATATTTGAAGAAATAACAGCTAAAAACTTCCTGAATCTGAAAAAGAAAACAGAAATCCACATCCAGGAGGCACAGAGATCCCCCAACAAAATCAACCCAAGGAGGTCCACATTAGGACACATGGTAATTTAGATGGCAAAAAGTAGTAATAAAAATAATTTTTAAAGCAGCAAGAGAAAAGAAAGTACTTACATACAAGGGAAACCACATAAGGCTATCAGCTGATTTTTCAGCAAAAACTTTCCATGCAAGAAGGGAGTGGTATGATACATTCAAAATACAGAAAAGAGGGGTGCCTGGGTGGCTCGGTTGGTTAAGCATCCAACTTCAGCTCAGGTCATGATCTCACAGTTCGTGAGTTCAAGCCCCTCATCAGGCTCTGTGCTGGCAGTTCAGAGCCTGAAGCCTGCTTCAGATTCTGTGTCTTCCTCTCTCTCTGCCCCTCCCCCACCTCTGAAAAATAAACATTAAAAAAATTTTTTTTAATTCTGAAAAGAAAAAAATGTGCAGCCAAGAATATTCTATCTATCAAGGCTATTATTCAGAATAGAAGGAGAGATAGAGTTTTCCAGGAAAACAAAAGTTAAAGGAACTCATGACCACTTAACCAGCCCTACAAGAAATGTTAAAGGGGACTCCTTGAGTGGAAAGTAAAGACCATAAGCAAAAGTAAGGAAAGTGTGAAGCACAAAAGCAGTAAAAATAAGTATATTTGTAAAATAATAATAATAATAATAATAATAATAATAATAATATGTCTATTTTTTTAAAAATCAGTCAAGGGACTCATATCTGATTCTTGATCTCAGCTCAGGTCTTGATCTCAGGGCTGAGAATTCAAACTCTGAGTTGGGCTCCACACTGGATGTGAAGCCTACTTAAAAAAAAAAAAAAAAAAAGTGAAAGGACAGAGAATCATTTACCATACAGATGGATGTGAAAAGAAAGCCAGTATAGCAATGCTTATATTAGACCAAACAGACTTTAAAATTAAGACTGTAACAAGAGACAAAGGACACTACAACTACATAATCAGCAAGAGGACAATCCAACAAGACATAACAAGATAAATATTTATGCACCCAACACTGGGGTACTCAAATAATCAAAACAGTTAATAACAAATATAAAGGAAGTAATCAATAGCAATACAATAATATCAGGGAACTTTAACACCCCACTTACATTGATGCACAGATGATCCAAACAGAGAATAAGCAAGGAAAGAGTGGCTTTGAATGAAACATTGGACCAGATGGATCTTACAGATATATTCAGGTACAAAAATACTCCATAAAATACTAGGCAACATAATACAACAATAAATTTAAAAAATCAATCAACTAGCTCAAGTAGGATTTATTCCCAGGATTCAAGAGTGGTTTGATATTCATAAACAAATCAACATGATAATCACATCAACAAGAGAAAGGATAAAAACCATATGATCATTTCAATAGATGCAGAAAAATCATTTGACAAAGTACAACATCCATTCAGGATAAAAACCCTGATCAAATAAGTTTATAGGGAATATACCTCAAAATAATAAAGGTCATATATGAAAAATGCACAACAAACATCATACTCAATGGTGAAAAACTGTAACCTTCCCCCCTAAGATGTAAGATAAGACAAGGATGTCCACTCTCACTCAGCACTTGTATTCAACATAGTACCGGATGTCCTAGCTATGGAAATCAGACAACAAAAAGGAATAAAGGCATCCAAATTGGTAAGGAAAAAATAATATTTGCATATGACATTATACTATATATAGAAAACCCTTCTGACTCCACTAAAAGACTTCTAGAATAACTGAGTTCAGTAAGGTTGCAAGATACAAAATCAATGTACAGAAATCTGGCATTTCTATGTACTAATAAAGTAGCAAAAAGAGAAATTAAGAAAGTGATCCTGTTTGTAATTCTACCCAGAATAATAAAATATCTAGGAATAAACTTAATCAAGGAGGTGAAAGACCTGTACTCTGAGAAGTATAAAACAGTGAGAAAAGGAACTGTAGATGACACAAACAAATGGGAAAATATTCCACGCTCATGGATTGGAAGAACAAATATCGTTAAAACGCCCATGCTACCCCAAAGCAAACTACAGGTCTAAAGCATTCCCCATCAAAATATCAACAGCATTTTTCACAGAACAAGAACAAATAATCCTAAAATTTATATGGAGCCACAAAAGACCCCAAATAGACAAAACAATATTAAAAAAGGAAAACAAAGCGGAAAGTGTCACAGTTCCAAATTTCAAGTTATACTACAAAGCTGTAGTAATGACAACAGTATGGTACTGGCACAAAAACAAACACACAGATCAATGGAAGAAGACAGAAAAGACAAAAACAACCCCACAATTATAAGGTCAATTAATATTCAACATAAAACGCAAGAATATGCAATGAAAAAGGCAATCTCTTCAACAAATGATGATGGGAAACCTGGACAGCAACATGGAAGAGAATGAAACTGGACCACTTTCTTACACCCTCTCCCCTACACACACACACAACTCAAAATGGATTAAGGACCTAAATGTGAGACTTGAAACCATAAAGATCCTAGAACAGGGCAGACAGTAATGTCTCTGACATCAGTCATAGTAACATTTTTCTAGATATGTCGCCAGAGGCAAGAGAAATAAAAGGAAAAATAAACTATTGGACTACATCAAAATAAAATGCTTCTGCACAGCAAAGTAAAAAATCAACAAAGCTTAAAAAAAAAAAAACAAACTATTGTCTTGGGAGAGGATATTTGCAAATGACGTATCTGATAAAGAGTCAGTACCTAAAATGTACAAAGATCTCATACAACTCAATGACCAAAAAACAAATCAAATCCAGTTAAAACCAAGCAATTTTAATCCATTAAAAAATGAAAAGACATGAATAGGTATTTCTCCCAAGAAGACATCCACATGGCCAACAGACACATACATGAAAAGATGCTCAACATCACTCATCAACAGAGAAATGCAAATCAAAACTACAATGAGATATCACCTCACACCGGTCAGAATGGCTAAAATAACAACACAAGAAACAACAGCTGTTGGTGAGGATATGGAGAAAATGGAACTCTTGTGCTCTGTTGGTGGAATGCAAACTGGTGCCACCACTGTGAAAAACAGTGTGGAGGGTCCTCAAAAAGTTAAAAACAGAACTACCCTATGTTCCAACACTCACACTACTAGGTACTTACCCATAGGATACAAAAACACTAATTTGAAGGGATACTTGACCCCTATGTTTATTGCAGCCTTGTTTACAATAGCCAAATTATGGATGCTTCCCAAGTGTCCATCAATAGATGAATGGATAAAGAAGATGTATACAATGAAATATTATTCAGCCATAAAAAGAATGAAATCTTGCCAAATGAGAAGACACAGATGGAGCAAGAGAGTAAAATGCTAAGAGAAATAAGTTAGAGAAAGACAAATACCACATTTTTTCACTCATATGCAGAATTTAATAAACAAAAAAACCCACAAAGGCAAAGAGAGAGAGAGAGAGAGAGAAGAGAGAGAGAGACAGATAGATAGACAGACAAATCAAGAACTACCTCTTAACTATAGAGAACAAATTGATGGTTACCAGAAGGGAGGTGGGTGGGGGGACTGGGGAAAATAGGTGGCGGGGATTAACAGGTGCACTTAACATGATGAGCACTGTGTTGTACAGAATTGTTCAATCACCACATTGTATACTGGAAACTAATACAACACTGTATGTTAACTGTACTGGAATTAAAATTAAAAAGTTAATTTTAAAAAGTACAGAAAAAAAATCCTTGATTTCAACAGTGTTCAAATAAAAAAGATTCAATAATAAATTATCATGGACACATACACACACCAGAAGAAAAGCAAAAGGAAAAGAGATTGAATATTTAATTAAAAATCTTCCACAAAAAGAAAACTCCAAGCCTAGATGGCTTCACTGATAAATTCTACTTAACATTTAATAAAGAAACAATTCTAACATGAACTCACTCAAGAAGTTGATTAGGGAGAAATATTTCCCTAGCCATCCTTTGGAGCCAAAATCACCCTGATACCAAAAACCAGACAATGACATCACAAGAAAAGAAAACTGTAGATGAATTTTATTCATGAACATAAACGCAAAGATTCATCTAAAAAAATGTAGCAAATCAAATCCAAGAATATATTTAAAAAGTTGGGACACCTAGGTGACTCAGTTGGCTAAGCTTCCAATTTCGGCTCAGGTCATGATCTCACAACTTGGTGGGTTCAAGCCCCAGTTGGGCTCTGTGGTGACAACTCAGAGCCTAGAGCCTGATTCTGTGTCTCCCTGTCTCTCTGCCCCTCCGTTGTTTGTGCTCTGTTTTCTCTCTCAAAAATAAATTTAAAAAAACATTGAAAAATGTTTTAAAAAATCATCTATTTCAATAAATAAATAAACACAGTGGCCAACATAAATAAACAAACAAACAAACAAACAAACACGCACACACACATATATACACACACACACAGTGGCCAACTGGGGTTTACCCAGGCACAGGAGGTTTAACACTCAAAAATAAAATCAGTGTAAATCACTATAGTAACAAAGTCAAACAGAAAAATCACATGATCATCTTGATAGACACAGAAAAGGCATTTGGCAAATTTTAACAATACATTCCTGATTAAACCTCTTACAAACTAAGAATATAATGGAACATTTTAAACATAATAAAGGACATCTATGAAAAACCTACAGCTGACATCATACTTAATGGTAAAAGATCAGATACTTTCCTCCCCTAAAACCAGGAATAAGGCAAGCATGTCAGCTCTTACCACTTCTATTGAACATGATCCTGGAGGTTCTAAGCCAGTGCACTCAGGAAAGAAAAGGAAAAAGAAGGTATCCAGATTAGGAAGAAAAAAACAAACTGTCTTTATTCACTAAAAATACTACCATCCACGTGAAAATCAGATGCAATCTAAAAAAAAAAACTACTAAAACTAATAAATGACTTAGCAAGACTGCCAGATACAAGATAAATATATAAAAGTGAGTGTATTTCTATTAACTAAAAATGAACAAAAGGAAACTAAAAGGGTAAAAATGATGCCATTTATTATTACATCAAAAATATGAAATACTTAGGAATAAATCTGACAAAAGATATAAAAGACCGGTATACCGAAAACAACAAATATTGCTGAGAAAAATTAAATAAGACCTAAATAAACAGGGATATATACACTATTCAAGAGTTGGAAACTCAATATTTTTACATTGTTCATTCTCCCCAAATTGATCTATAGCATCAACATAATCTCAACCAACATCCCAGCAGGATTCTTTGTAGAATCTGAGAAGCTGACTCTAAAATTCATGTACAAATAGAAAGGACTCAGAAAAGCCAAAACAACTTTGAAAAAGAAAAAAGTTTGAGGGCTAAACCTACCTAATTTCATAAATTACTATGAAGCTACGTTATTGGCTAAAAGAAAGATAAATAAATTAATGCAACATGATACAGTAAAGAAATATATCCACACATATATGGATATTTTTTATAAAAGTGTAAAGGCCATGCAGTAGGGAATAGATAGCTCATTCAAAACTGACTCTGGGGGCACCTGGGTGGCTCAGTCGGTTAAGCGTCCGACTTTGGCTCAGGTCATGATCTCACAGTTCGTGAGTTCGAGCCCCACGTTGGGCTTTGTGCTCACAGCTTGTAGCCTGGAGCCTGCTTCGGATTCTGTGTCTCCCTTTCTCTCTCTGCCCTTCCTCTGCCTGTGCGCTCTCTCTCTCTCTCTCTCAACCTCCCTCTCTCTCTCTCTCTTAAAAATAAAATAAAATAAACATCTAATTAAAAAAAAAACCTGATTTTGGAAAAACTGGATGTCTTTATACCAAAAAAAAAATAAATACATAAATGAAAATTTTAAAAAAACTAATTTTGATCTGTACCTCCCACCATACTTATAAATTAACTTGAAATGGAACATTTACCATCTATTTTATGTTAACTGTGCCTCTTTATTTTTTATTTTATTTTAATTCCAGTATAGTTAACATACAGTGTTTTATAGTTTCAGGTGTACAACACAGTGATTCCGCACTTGCATACATCAGCCAGTGCTCATCACCACACGTCCACCCTTAATCCCCATCACCTATTTAACCCATCCCCCCACCCACCTCCTTCTGGTAAGCATCAGTTCGTTCTCTATATTTAAGAGTTTGTGTCTTAGTTTGTCTCTTTCTTTTTTCCACTTTGCTCATTTGTTCTGTTTCCTAAATTCAACATAGGAGTGAAATCATATGATACTTGTCTTTCTACGACTGACTTATTTTGCTTAGCATTATACTCTCTATTCTAGCTCCATCCACATCACTGCAAATGGCAAGATTTCATTCTTTTTATGGCTGAATAATATGCCATTGTATATATTCACCTCATCTTCTATATCCATTCATCTATCGATGGACACTTAGGGTACTTCCATAATTGGGGTGTTGCAAATAATTAACCATGACTCTTAAAAAAAAAAAAACATATGACAGGTAGGAAGAGATAGTAGCTTGGCTCACAGGGCTGATTCAGACAGGCTCAATGTGTACCAACTTGTAATACCTGATGGTCAAACAGCTGGTTAAGCACTGTAAAGCATGTTAATTAATTTATTCTTTAAGAAAATAAAAATTCACTTCTCTCATTTCTTTTTTGCTTACTGTATAAATCCTCAGGGAAACGATATCAACATTGTTTCTTCTGCTACAAGAAAAGAAACCAACACCTAAGGAAGGAAAGGTACAAAAAAATATTAAAAACTCTGTAAGAAATCAACGAAGAGATAACGTACTGCCAATATCCTTGTCCACAACACCAGGGTTACCTAGAGAGTATTCTAATGTAATATACCCAATCTGCAGGTCAACAGTCTTCATAAAGAAGTGGGGAAATTTGTAAGGAGAAAAGAACTGTTCCTGACATATAATGTTACAATCTTAATTAAATCAGGAGTTTCTGGCTGGCCACAACCAAAAATCACCCTGAGAAGTGAAACGGTTATGCGTCATGCAAGAGCATGAAATGTGGTTTTTCTTGCCGCATTAATGGTTACTGCACATGTCAATACTGCACAGCAAGGTCTCTATAGTGAAAGTGCTAAGAAAAAGGAAAAGGTTAAACAGTAAGTCATTTCTAAAGTTTTAGAAGAGGCTGAGTTAATAGTTAAGTCAATCTTGTGCTACTTGTGTTACCAGATAACAAAAACATCTTTCATAAGAACAGCCAACTGATTCACCTCATGTTAGGTGAATAATAATGCAAAATGATTTGAACTGCCCCGATCAATCTCTCTAGGCTTAGAAAGAGGACAGGGCTAGTTGGTATTAAAACTTACCCCCAAACAATGTGGGGGTCAGGGGTCACTGACACCCTACACAGTCAAAAATCCACCTATAACTTCTGACTCCCCAAAACTTAACGACTAATAGCCTACTGTGGACTAGAAGCCTTGCCAGTGATATAAGCAGTTGATTGACGCACATTTTTTGTGTTGTATGTATTATATATTGTATTCTTACAATAAAGCAAGCTACAGGAAAAAAGTGTTATTTAATCATAAGGAAGAAAAAATGCATTTGCATTACAGTATTGTAATTACCAAAAAAAAAAAAAAAAAAAAGTAAGTGGACCCATGCAGTTCAAATCTGTATTGTTCGAGGGTCAACTGTAGTTTGTATTTAAACACAATGCTGACCTAGCCAGAGATCCAAGCCATTCACAGACTAAGTGCATGTGGTCAAAAAGCCAAAGATGATGCAGTTTGATGTGTATGAATTCTACAAATGCAAGGTAGCCAGCAGAATGCCACTAAAACGTCCTTGGGGTCAGTCAACATTTACTAATCTCCCAACATTATCAGTAAGATCCAGAATGGTTTTCTTACATGCCCTGAATTATTCCTTCTACTTCCAACCACAATGCATTTTTGTTTCATTTTTACTTTTCCATTTGCCTTAGTTTTAACAGTCAAGTTAAAAAAAAAAAATCCAACTCTAATGCTGAAACCAGAAGACATACATTTCTTTAGACAACCACAATGCATACTGCTTTGGAAATTTTGTCTTTAATCTCAGAAACAAATTTTCAGAATTCACACATTTATCTTAATAAGTCAGTCCAAAAAAGACAAAGTCAAGAAAAACACTTATGCATTTATTTTGATTAGGAAAAATTCTCACATATTAACAATAAGAAAACAAACCACACACAACCCTCCACCTCTGATGACAAAGCCAGAGGGAGACCTTAATGGTGGCAGCTCATAAATCCTAGCCCAAGATCACAAATACAGCTGCAAGAAAACTCTCCCAAGAAAAATATATGGCATTAGAAAAGCCACTAGGGAGATTAGTGAGAAACTAAGAGCATATCTATCATTCAACAACTTTTCAAAGAGTATTTTGCACAGTTTATTTACCTTAAACTGTTTCAAAGTAATTAGGTAACCCGAGGATGAAGCCCTGGAAAATAGAGACCTATCTCTTATATTCCTCTTAATGTCTCTATAATAACAACAGGGTTTGGGACATATGTAATTCACATCAAACATTTACTGAAGGAAGAGCACTCATCTAGAAGAGGCGAGGAAACCCAGTACAGTGAGCACTTCACCCCAATGACTGTTGAGAAGTCCCAGTGAGGTGACACTAGATACAGGGGAGGATTTTCCAAAACCAGAGGAATCAATACATTTGCTCCAAAATTTACTTGCTGCAAAATTAGAAAAGTAAAACCTGACATGTCCATGATCATGAGTCAGTTGTTGGGAAAAAAAAAATTTAGAAATAATTTCATTACATTCCTTCACCACGAATTACTCGGAAGAAACAGATTTCCATGATTTCAACTTGAGAGATCTAAAATTACAATTCTCAGATAGCTGCCAACAGGTATGGCCCCCAAACAAAGAGGTCTTAGCATTTCATACTAATCTCTTCTCAGCAAAAGGCTTTTATCATCTGCTAAAAACCATATGCATGAGCCCACTCCATTTAAGGTTTTTCAATCTAATGTACCCACTGGGATCTACAGTAGTCTCATAACCATATGCACATCATAATTTTGCCAAAGTGAGTCATTACTGCCAAGTAGAAATCTGAGGTCTTGTTCTTTGTACTTATTACACATTTAAGTGCAGGTTCACCTAAAATTAGTCATACCACCAAAGTCCAGGTAATTTGTGATTTCTGAAATCGATTTTTTAACATTTTTAAGGGAAAGGGAGTTCTAAGCATTCCAGCACATATAACTTCTTCACACATGTCATAGCTCCCCAATATTAGAAGCATCCCTCCATATGCATTCTGGTTCAACCACAGAAACCGAGGGTCAAACAAAGACAGCCAAAAATTCAGTGAAGGACAGACAATGTGTCAGTACCAAGGCAGAATCTACAACCCAAGACTCCGGATTCTCAGGCTATTTCTCCAATAAAGTATCTCTATAGCCTGAACAATACAACAGCAGACACTGACATCCTATTCTTCACTGAATATATTCACAATGAAACTACCCCTTTTCTTGTACTTAATTGTAGTGCTTAAAATATTGCTTAAGCGAGTTCAAAGCCATGGCTATAAAACAATATGAAGACAATTCTCTTCTTGGGCTGCCAACATGTGACATCCAGAAGTAATAATTCTACTGCCCCAAATGAAGATCCCCATAATTGTTGAAAGAGGAACCTAAGGAGCAATTCTCAGATCAATAACTGCAATTTGTCCTCAGTTACCTACATGTCAACACAATATTCCAGGTAGTCTAAACTGACAAAGAAAAAGTGCAGAAGAAGCCTGACTACTGTAGTATTCAATACACAGTACTTTCTGCTTGTGTCTCACTCTGCATCACAGCCCTGGTCTTTTACCTGGTTGTCAAGGAAAGAAGATGAGCTAGGTTGTCATGTAAGAGAACAGTCAAGGACCATACCTCAGGAGTATAAGACAAAAGTATTCCTTGGCTCAGCCTTTGTATCAACAGCTGTATTTTTACCTCCGAGAGCAGTCTTTCAGAAGGAATGTGGAAGTAGGCAGGAAAATAGGACGTATTTTAAAAATGACTGTTTCGGGGTACCTGGGTGGCTCAGTCAGTTGAGCACGACTTCAGCTCAGGTGATGATCTCACAGTTCATGAGTTTGAGTCCCTCTTCGGGCTCTGTGCTGACAGCCCAGAGCCTGTAGCCTGCTTCGGATTCTGTGTCTCCCTCTCTCTCTGCCCCTCCCCTGCTCGTTTGTTCTCTCTCTCTCTCTCTCTCTCTCAAAATAAACATTAAAAAAAAAATCAATGATAAACAAATAAATAAAAATAAATGACTGTTTCATTTTACTAAACCAGTTCACCTATGCTGTAAAAGCATCCTAAGAGCTATTTTAACCTGGAATAATGCAACTCTGGAAAGAAATAATAAAGGAAATGGCCTGCTTTTTTTTTTTTTTTTTTTTTTTTAAAGGCATTTCCACCAAAGCTGTACAAAAGGAAGCCAGAGCAAGACCAGTTCTTGGGGCTGTTTTCTACATTACCATTGTCCTTGCTTTGTGTCTTGACTCACCAAGACAAAATATGGAATAATTGTGCCAAGGAACTACAACACTGTGTTTACTTCAAATAAACCTTTTAGCACATCTGTGGTCACTTTTTCAGGCATCTTATTTAAAAATAAGCCAATATAAATCACATTTTTAAATCTTCACTAAGTTTATACAAATTGGTAATAAAAATGCCTTTTCATCAATGAAGTTTCATTTCAATATTAACTTATGAGAATGAAAAGTTCAGATAAGGTCTACTGCTCCTTGGTTTGAACCTTCAAAGAATTCACTCACATAGAAACACAGTCAACACTTGTAGAGATGAAAAGCCCCAGAGAACTGAGTACAGGCAGTCCTTGACTTACAACTCCTGTGTCTGACAAACACTTCCATGAACAAAAAACCTTCTGTCATTCCCAACTGCCACCCCAATATAAGTGCCCAGCAACAATCATCATGGAAAAAAATCTTGTCTTTTGAACACTTCTGGACTATCACTCCACAGTCTACTCTCAGGATCCTTTAAAAACTTTTCTTTTTACTTATCCTGCACTACATTAAATTTTACCTAACTGGAAGTTTTCTCAGTTAAAGGTGTCCTTTTCAAAATATAGGTATTCTCACAGATGGAATCAGCCGTTTCTGACTTCATGTGACTGTGTTTCTCACACGTAACTAAGATCAGACTCACCAAGGCAAAGGACAGTCAGATTTGCAGGGGTGGATGGAGGAAGCCATTTTAAAAAATAGATAAGGCTGATGTGACAGGGGTACACACTAGGGTCAGGGAGCACCAAAAGGAAGCCAGGGGAGTTCCAAAAGGTATAAAACGTGCATGCGCTTCTACGCCATGTAAAGAAGCTGAAGTTGAGCTTGAAAGGAGAGTCCGTGAAAACTCCTCAAGCAAGCAACATGATTCAATTTGCACGTTGTCAAAATGACATTAGAAGGGATTTGGAGGATGGATCGCAGAACAGCGAGACTGGAGGCTAGGTAGAAAGCTACTGTCATAATATAGTCAAGAGAAGGGAGACCTGACCAATGCAGTGACAGAAACGGTGCAAAGTGGTAAATGCAGAGAAACAGACGAGAAACACATGGGACATGAATCGACAGGATGTGCAGATAGGAGGAGGAAGAGGAGTAGGGCTTCCAGGTTTCCGGCACGAGCAGATTAATGGCTTGGATGTCTAGTGGATGGTGCGCACATCAACTAAGGGAGGAAATGAAAGAGAAACAGCAAATTGAGGGCAGCTACTACAGTAGCTGTCAATGAGACACATGTTGAGTTTGAAATGCTTGCAGATGTTCCAGGTGGGAAAAAAAACTGTGATAAGCACCGGGTTTACGAACCTCAAAGCTGAGAAGAAAGGTCTGGGTTGGACATTTAAATGCATTTGTCCATAGCTATAAGGACCAGAACATAAATTCCTCCCATGCAGAGACTTCTGTCATTTTGTTTGTGACACGCACCTAAAATTATGTCTGCCCACAAGAGTGTATTATGGTCAAGAAATACTTAATGACTGGATGCCAAGGGGAAGGGAGGAGCATGAGAGGAGGAGTAAACCTTACAGAACAGTTTTTTGAAAAATTCACTGGGAAACCACCATTTCTAACACTTGCTAAGAAAGTTAGGATTTCCAAACCCCAAAACAGCAATTTACAAATTATCTTTTGCGAGAAAAAATAACTTGCTAGCAAATTGGGAACGGATCTATAATCTATACCTGGGATCATTCACTTTACACTCACCGTCAGTGTTTGCACTATAAGTGTTACGATCGCAGTGTCTATGCAAATATTCCTTTTGAATATTTTAGAATATCTGAAGCTCTACTTGCATTAAAAATGACTGTCTACCTCCAAGTAAACAGGAATGACAGAAAGTGAGAGACATTTGGTTTCTTCTTTGTACAGATTAGCTGCACCTCCAGACGGAAACAGGACTTTCCTATACCATGAGTTCCCAGAGTAAGAGGTAACAACTGGGTTTGTAACCATAGCACATCCATTTCTAAAAACTGTACCTGTTCTGGAAACAATGGGCATCCATTAGGATTTTGATAATCTAGTTCTCTAATAATAGTTATTTAATAATAAATAACTGGGCCAGGTAATTCCCAATAAATTGCAGCCGAGACTGCCAAAGCCTGTATTTGTAAAACTAAGAACCCAAGACAAGACAACTAATAAAACAACACAGCACTACATGTAACAGTTACTGATGCCTTTAGTAAGACAGAGTCTTATTCTCAGAAGTTTCTTAAAAAAGCAGAGAGGAGGTCAAGAAAAACAGTGTGGTGGAAAAGAAACCATTTCAAAGGGCCTTCCTACACATATCTGAAGGTATCCATTCTCTAAGAGACGCTCAACCGTGTCTCCCTTCAAACTGCACTTTATCCACCCAGATGCCTCCCTCACGCTAAGACTTCTGCACGAGGCCAGGGTGGCTCTGCCAAGCTGTGCACGCATCAGGGGCAGCCACGGTACACACATCCTTTCTGTTATGTCAGAGTCTCTGGTATAACGTTCACACACAAAGGATGCTCAGTAAATGTTTGCTGACCAAGCAAGTATGTGGAGAACGAATTAATTAAGCCACCTTATAAAGGACATAAAATTAAACTGTTTTCTAAAGTCAAGATATTTTAGAGAGAGGGCATGTGGGACAACAATTTATAGTGCAAAGACTGCTGTTCATGCTTTGATGCTAAAAATAGTTTGTAAGTTTATGGTTAAAAAAAAGAGAGCCCCACACAAATATTTGCATGTACAAGAGTGCTCAGAAAACTCCACCTCACACCCACCCAGCTTCAGCTGTGTCTCTGCCGCTTGGCAGGCTGCTTTCAGATCATCTGCGAAAGGAGGAAGGCTGTAGTTTCCCAAGGCCAGGTCTTCCTGGCTGCCCCAGCCATGGTGCAGCTATCCTGATGGGCTACAACACTGGGAGGACAGACTGCTGATAGCGCCCAGGGGAGAAGAGCAGACAGCATCCACCAGGAGGGCAGTGATATCTTGGAATAAGTTTTTGCCTGGTGTGTATGTGTTGATCAGTATCTCATTTTATATTCATATCCCCCAAGAGGGAAACCAAAGGTCACGTTAAATGGGCTTTTTTTTTCCCCGTAAGCAATTAACATTGGAATACAACAAGAGAATGTGATTGGCAACGTCATCAATCAAAAAAATAGTAATCATGCCAAACTTCATTCAATTATTAAGCACTTTCTTAGGTGCCAGGCAATGTCCAACAAACAGACAGACATAAGGGTGGAGAAAATGGATACAATACTTTCTTTCAGGAGAGCCAGGATTCTAGCAGAAGAGGCACACACGAAAGAAGAATACAGGAAAAAAAAAAGTGTAAATTATGCTAAGCGTTAGAAATAAAAAGGATGGGTGTAAAGGACAGAGGACTAAAGGCAAAACCTGGGGTGAATAGGGTCAGGAAGAGTCCCTCTGAGCAGATAACATTTCAGCTCAGTACCAAAGGGCGAGAAAGAGCTCATGATGCAAAGAGCAGGGGAAAGACCACTTCAGCTGGAGGGAACAGCACGTGTAAGGTAACCACAGTGGCAAAGAACCTGACGTGTCAGACGAAGAAAGGTCCGAGGGCAGGCGCCAGTGAGAGACAGAGGCTAACAGGTGCTGCAGTGAAGAAAGGGAGTTGCAAAACCAAGTGCTGTAGCTCCCAGGAGACTGAATTTTAATTTGAATACGTGGAGAAGCCAGTAAGAGGACTTACATCTGGGAATAATATGATCCAATGCTTATTTTTAAAGGATCACACTGGCTGGGATATAAAGAATACATTGAAAGGGTTCAAGAATGAAAATGGGAAACATGAGTTTTTTCAAGGCAGGGACAGCTGAGGATTTCAAGAGTTTTACCTTTCTACATGCGACACAAGCCTGGACCCCTCGTGGAGTCACAGAGCAATATCCTCAGACAGTTTGGGTTTAGGTGGGGACAACGACATGTACACAGCCACTCTAAGAGTACAAAATGAAAAAAGGTCAAAAGCGAATGAATTATAAATAGAGTGACCACACAAGCCAGTTTTCCAGGAAGTCCTGATTCGTGCTTATGGTTCCTAGGTAATTTTTTTTTTATTATTTTTTATGTTTTTTTTATTTTTTAAACTGTTTTCTTTTTTTTTTTCCTTTAACGTTTATTTATTTTCGAGACAGAGACAGAGCATGAACAGGGGAGGGGGCAGAGAGAGAGGGAGACACAGAATCAGAAGCAGGCTCCAGGCTCTGAGCCATCAGCCCAGAGCCCGACGCGGGGCTCGAACTCACGGTCTGTGAGATCGTGACCTGAGCTGAAGTCGGACGCTTAACCGACTGAGCCACCCAGGCACCCCGGTTCCTAGGTAATTATTAATTGTGCCCTCTTTCACGCTCAGAAATGTCCTATATTAGGTGAGAAATTCTGGGGTCACCCTAGTTATAAACAAAGGATTGTGGGAGTTTTGAAAAAAATACATTTAATTCTGAAGGAAAAAATCATTAAAAGCTTCAAGCAATAAGCGTCTCTGAGGCAGTTGCTGAAAGACAAATGTGACAGTTGGAAAAGGCTGTTCCAAACAAGGTGAACAGCATAAGCACAGCGTGGAGAAAGCACGGGGCTCATGCAAATAACGGCAACCGTAGCTGCAGTGTGGTGTTCATGGAGCGCAGCGGGGTAGGACAGAAACAAGAACAGCAAGCCGGGCACACTCAGTTAGGACCTAACATCTCCTCCTACAGTAATGGGCTGATGTTTCATTTAGTTGGCTCTGGATGTCCCCTGAAATACCTTTAATGAGAGAGTACAACGTCAATGAGTGAAACATTGCTGAACCATCTTATCGAACCACCCGATAAGATGATAAGCATAAATGTTGACTGAAAAGGGCCACCACGGTCAAGAGAGCAGGGAACCGGGAGGTGGAAAGGGCACTTGTAACTTTGGGAGCAAACCTAAGTGGTTTCCCACGCAATTCTGTCTGTCTGGGTCGGGAAGCAGGCTCCAGATGCTGTCTGGAAGATGAAAACCAAAGAGCTGAAGGTCTAGCCTGAAGGCAGGCTCAAAGGCAGGAAGGGAAAGAGAAAGATGAGCTGCTAGGTTGGAAAAGGAGGTGGAGAAGAGCAGGGTCAGAATCCTGGGGAAAGGTTATTTCAAGTCCACATCCTTCCCTTAAAACAGTGCGGTCTGTCAGTGCGTCTCCTCACTCAACCTGCGGAACCCAGGGAGCAGGGGACAGATACCCCCATGCGGTTGGCACACATGACTGACTGCACCCCTCCATGCCTCTGTCCGTCCTCCCCCCTGCTCTGTTCACGTGACAAATACAGATTTAGAGTTTTCATATGCGGACGTGAGAAGCAGGTGACGATAAATTTTGCAAGCGGGCTGCTTAACTCTTTATTATACCACCTTTCCATTAGAAAATAGACTTGTCTGCTTTAAAAAGCTTGACAGCGATCATCTCTATGTTGCACAGGGGAACTCTAGGACGAACTCTGCGTGTTTAACGGAAAGCGTACCAGGGCTGCTTCGTTTTCAAAAAGCACCATTCAACCTTCCAGCAATGCGTGCTGGCCCGTTACCCCGCTTTATATTCCACCTGAGCGTCAGGGGCTCTTCTCATCACTTTCATTACTTCTCAGGGAAGCCAAAGGATAGTACTTCTATTTAAAATCCAAAGCTGTTACTAGGGGTCTTACTCGTACAGGGTGGCAGTTTCGTTAGCAACTACTCAGTAGATCATTCGGCACTCAGCTACAGGGGAACAGCCTGTCTGGCCTCAGAGCACAATCAGTGCATTAAAAACAAATACTACCTACTGTTGACACACCTCGGGCAGCTGTTAAATCCTAAGTGTAGGTTCTGCTACTTAAACAAAAATTCTTCGGAGGACCTTCATTCTGTTTGGTTTCAGGAAGGAAAATATTTCCCTTTGAATTTGTTGAGCCCAAACCAGAAATTCAAGTATAACATTTTATTATACTGAAGCTTTCTTGGTAATGGAGAAAACAGTTAATGGTCTTCAGCCCCCACCAACGCATAGCCAGAATTATCAGATCTCACTCACACTTGCCCCCTAACACCACCAGTTTTTTAAATATGGAGTACTCACACAACTTACAGACCAATGTAGTGCTGAAAACAGAGAAATATGCAGAATGAAAAATGTCCCGTTACCATATGTATAAAAAGCTGCGTTATTTGAGGGAGCTGGTAGATTTACAGAGAAAGGAATATAACATAATTGTTCTACCAAAGGGATATTCCAGTACACTCCTACTAAAAAGCAGTCATTTTGAAAACCTAATTTTTTGTAATATAATGTCTATAGCATTTAGAAGAAATATTTCTTTTTGCCAGTTTGGGGAAAAAAAAAACACCTTAATTGGCAAATACATAGAACATGAATAGATCCTAGTATTGATAAATTATTTTCACACAAGAAGTGGTTTAAAAATTTAAGATTTGTTACCAGTTTTGCAAACAGCATAGTACTGTTCCTTTTCCCTTTTCTAAAAATAAGCAATAGGACAAGTCAGTTCACTTGCAAGTCTGATTCTCGGCAGCACGTGCACTGGAGTCACCCGAGGAAGCTGGTGCCACATTCTGGCCCCCACCCAAGGGACTCTGGCTCCACACAGGGGTGATGCCTGGGAGTGTGTCTGCTAACAAGACCCCTGGAGCTGTCCCGACATAGGTGGTCCAAAGACCACCCTTCGAGAAACATTATTCTGTATGTTCCCTATCCACACAGCTAATTGCCTCTCAATCTAATTACAGCCAATCTCAGCCACTCAGAACCATCACCAGCAATTAGGACCTGTCCAGGTTTGTATTACATGATTTCAAGACCTATGACACGAGCACTTCCTGAGCAAATGCAGGTGCAGCGGTCACAGAATGACCCGCCACATCTGTGTCCCTGGAGGCAGACGCGAGGGCAAAGTGGCAGCTTCTGCAGAGCTGTGACCAATGACTGCAGGCTGTGTCTCAGCGGGCCACAAGGCAGGGCTCCTAAAAGATACCAGGTGGGCCCTGACAGACTTGCCCGTGTTTGTGAGCCACTCTGGTGTCCTCTCCATGTGTGTTTATGAGTACTAGGGTAAGGATGTGCACAGAGCCCTACGTGGGTAAAGACCCAGAGCTCTTGCAAGACTTTCTTATATCTGCTTGACATAGAAAATTTATCAATACTTGCATCAATAGGCAATGCTCTAGAATCATTTAGAATACCAAAAATAGGTTCTTTAAAACATCATTAGGACCCAGCAGTAACTCAAGTACATTAAAACAGCTGGGTTCCCATGGTAAAGGCAGGTCTAGTGGGACTGAGGGTTAAGCACAGCAAAGGGTGTGCCATCAGGTCCCCACAGCCCGAGCTTCAGGGACTGTCTAAAAGCAAGTATCAGTCCTACTCAAACAGAGCACAGAATTTAGTGCAGTTCTGTCTCAGAAAGTATTCACTGAAATGAAATGTTCAAGGGAAAGCTAAAAAGAATGGTAATATTGTATCTATCTTCATATTTAATTAAAAAGATAGCTAACAATACTTCCAAGAGGGAGGTCATTCCTTGTTCAGCACAAGATTCCTCTGTGCAAAACTATTTTCAGAATGGCCAATACAATAATTTGGCATATCAACACTTACAAAAGCTACCATTTCAGAAATGCTACTGACGCTTTAGCTGACAACTCTGAAGATGAGGTATAAATGACAATCCCACAGCTGGAAGCAGTCATAAGAGAATCAAGAACATCATCCACTGGCAAAGTCCAATCAAATCAACCACCTTCCTCTTCCCTCATTGTGCCGGGAGGCCCCCAAATGCCCTCAACAGAATGGTATCATAGGAAAAGGTTTATAGGAAGGAAAGTTCTATGCGAGACCTTGTATATAATATCTCAAGGTTCAAGAGATCAGATAATCATTTTCTCCTGCACAGAGAAGAGCAGAGGAAAAAGGAAGGATGATGTCCTACAAAAAACTAACGGAGAGAACAAGATGTCAGCAGACTTAAAATAAGAACCTTACGCAGTTATTCACATTTAACAAGAACCACACAAAGGTGAGCCATGGGCAGATGGCTTGGTTTCCAGCCCAGTGAGTGCACATTTGGCTCTCTGGGCAGGATGAGGCAGTCAGCTCTGCCTAGGAGCACACACCGAGTCTTCAAATGCACCTTTGGCTTTTCCTCCTTGGAAAAAGAATTACAAATTGGGCATCAAGACATCCGACAGTTCTCAGGCAACATTTACCACAGAGAGCTGCCTGTGCCTGCCTTAGAGCCCACCCACAATTTCATTTTCAATTAGCAGCTCCTCGAAAGGCAGTAATGAAAGCAGTTGCTAAAGAGCATTCAGATGTCACTGAAAGACTGCAAACCCAAACTGTAAATAGCACATTGTGAGTCGCCTGTCACCACCATCAACTCCCACGGGAATCTCGCAACATGTGGCTATCACAGCCATCTGCTCGGCTCCCCACCACCACCACTGCAAACCACACAGCCACCCACCCACTCCCACCTCCCACTCACTACCTGTCATGTGCAGGCTTGTGTGGAGACGGGAGGGCTGTGAGCGGAGATTAGAATGCAGAACGCATGGAGGCTTGTTTCACATTTTTGCAACTAAGATCTGGCCATGTGCGGATAACATCGTATCATCAGAAGAGGGAAAAACTTAAAATTAAATGAACACAAAATGCAGTCTTAAATAAAGAAAGGAAGTCCTATCAGCCCCCAGCAACTATCAGAAGTGTGGTGTAAAGGGAAAACACACTCCCTCGGTCTCCGATCACCCACACCATAGGAATTTATGGTGGACAGAGCTGAAAACCATTTCTCTGGCTTGAACCTTCTTACTCCTCTAACAACATGTAGGATTTAAAAAAATTTTTTTATTAATGTTTGTTTATTTTTGAGAGAGATTGGGCATGAGTAGGGGAGGGGCAGAGAGAAAGGGAGACGCAGAATCCGAAACAAGGTCCAGGCTCTGAACTGTCAGCACAGAGCCCGGCGCGAGGCCCAAACTCACCGACCGAGCCACCCAGATGCCCCACGACATACAGAATTTAAATGGGCCTTAATAAAGTTCCGTGCATACACACATATAACATATTCTTACTCTGGGATTTAGAGAGTACCACTGTTGTTTCTTTTTTTTCAATGGAGCCATTTCTATAGGTCTCAGGATCACTCAACCATTTTTCAAATTGCATGCAGATCCTTTTCCAGTTTAGCCTGTCTTGTCTCTGTAGGTTTTGTTTTATGAGGTGGTAGTCAATGTGCTATGTCCTCTTTTAGTCCATTTTTACCAAATTTTTAATTAAATATTATCTATGTCACTTGGGTTTAGATTTATTCCTGGTCACATCACTCCAAACATCTGTCTCACTGAGGTCAAATGACGCTTATTATCACTCTTACCAACATCCAGGACTGGTGGAATATATCCCAGACAACAAGCTAAGGAGACAGGAGACACAAAACCAGAATTCTAGATCTTAAAAAAAAAAAAAACAAAAAACCTGTTGCTGTCTCCAAATGCCCAAATTAAAACAACAAAAACATTCATGTAACTTGCTACTGTGTTAGTCCCATGTTTTCCAAATACCTCCAATACAATACACACCTAATTCTGAACAGAGACAAGCCTGGATTGTGGGTTCCTCGAGATATCAAAATCTGACATCTTACCCTTATTTCGAGTTAATCAACATTCCAAGAGCAGTTATAAGCCAGTCTTTCTCCTCCCAACCTTTTATTAGCTGTTTTTATTCCTCTTTCTGTAGTTTAAGCAAAGGGGAAAAAAATAATGTGCAACTTAAATTCATCAGCAGGAAAAACAGAGGATTTTATTTACTATCTCAGTTTGTAACCTTCATGTGACAACACAATTTTTGAAAAAAGCAAATGAAATTCCAAGAACACACTGAACATGAAAGTCCCAAGCATGAAATAAAAAACGGTTTAACTGCAGCTCAATGTCTTGACACTAGCTCAATGTACCTCCAGTCATTTAACCGCTATAACGAATGTATTTATGAAAGAGGACCTCACGAGGTTCACAGGTCTTTTCATTACCAAAGTATAATCCCTAATTGCATTAGTGTTTCAAATGTTCTGATTTCCAGAAATTTGTAGGCTCTTGAGTCAAGCTGGATAAATACCTGTGTGATTTCAGGCTGGATTTCTACCCAAAACTAATTAGCCGTCTTCCGAAATAGGACTTGAACTGGATCTGTTTAATCAAAGTTGCACGTTATAAATCCTCCTTTGCAAGTTAATTTCTACTAGTAACAATGTCACAAAGCAGTCGTCACACAACCTGAGTCAGTCACACTGAAATAAAGGATCAGCTTCCGATAGTGAACGCTCTCATCGGGACCGAGCATGGGCAGAGACAGACCGCTCTAGCAGGATGGATGGAAGCACAGGTGATGGCTCGGTCACCTGAGCCCTTCCGTGCCACCAACACAGCCACCTTATTCCACATAAGGCCAACATGCAAAGGCAATACAAAAAGCAGATGCAACCACAACAGCTCTAACTTTAAAGACTCGGCATCGGGATCAGTCCCTCTTCTTCCTAGACATCAGAATACATTTTTGGTTTCTACAGTGTCAGCTATAAATTCTCCACATAGTCTGATTCCACCATACTAGATTTTCAAAGAGAGGACCCAACTTCCACTCCTTACAAGCACCCACATCAACTTGTATAAAGATTTTTAAACCACACAAGCCATTCTCATCAGCAAAGTTAGAGTCTACCTGCTAGGGTCCTGAAATATTCCCAAATCCCTTTACTTCCCTCTCAAATGGTATCCTCCTGTGGCGAGAAGCAATCTCAGTAGGTTGCCTCTTTGTCTCAAAAATCCCATCCTTAGCTGAACGCCTTTTTAGAAACTGAAATTCAGTTAGGAGGGAGACTCTGTGGTTTATTTTGATGATCCATTCTGGTATCTGTTTGTTGTAAGAGTTCATATGGCCTAAAAATTCCTCCTAGTTCATTTAAGCCTATTTCCTCTGGTTCAGTTCCTACTAGAGAGAGAAAAGGCAGGCTAATGGACTAAATGGAAGTTCAGGAACACCGATTCTGAGCCAAATCTGAGAGTTCTCCTAACTCCCATTAACTTTTCCTCATTGCTTCTCTATTTTTAAAACTCCTTTGCTCTCTGTGTTTTCAACTACAAAGTAGTAAAATTTTAAATCCTCTCCTGTGGTCTAGAAGTGAGATATACTGAAAGAAAACTCAACGCCCTGGGAAGAGTTACATTTTCCAAAAATGCTTCTGAGGAAGTCCTAAGTTGGCTAGAGGGTTTGGCCGTGGGTCACTTCATTGTGTCCCTTAGCAGTTTCACTGTGACTTAGTCTGGCAGGTAGAGAATCAGGCTCCTTACACAGACAACCTGGGCAGCTCTGTTCTGGTTTCCCAGTGCCAAGTCTAAGTAAAGAGGGGGACAAAAACTCTACCACACATCTTTACTAGTACTTTTTTAAAAGTACTAGTTAAAAATTAAAAGCTAAAACTGTTTAAATATAATGTCTGAATGTTCCCATCATGAGCAAATAGTTCTGTGCAGGATATATATAAGGCTAGGGGGTCAGAAAGACATGCATTCTTTTGTAAAAGTTAACTTATTCCTCTTTTCCTTTTTAAAACCCCCTTTGGAAATTAAGGAGAATGTTCAAACCTACCATATAAAAAGGTGCTGCCATTTTAAAAGACAGCTGCCAGCGCAGCATCCTCTACGTGAGTATGTATTTATACTTAACAACATAATCCAACAAGTAAGTTCCACTGGGGTGGTTAAGTGCCAGTTAAAAAGCTTTCTTTTCCCAGTATGAGAAAATACCACAAGAATTGAGGTTTCATAATCAGGCAAGAGAAGGAAAAAGCAGCTTGATTTTAGAACTACGCATCTCTCTTATAAAAGTATATAATTGCACTCTCCTGGTAAAAAGATTAGTTGCCTTCAACGGTTTTTCAGAAAAAAAAAAAAAAAATCTTATTATTTCCTCTCCATGAAGGAGTAACATCTTCCCATAATTACAGGAAAGCTGTGCATTAAGGTGCCTGCTCAGGAAGTACCATTTCCTAATAAGATGCAAACCTAATCCACTCTCACCAAGTCAAAAATAAAGACGAAATTCTCACCTCCTACGGCCCTCTTTCCTCTGTAGTTCTTCCGATTATAACTCCCTCAGTAAGAGGCACTAAGCAACAATCCATTAATTTTGAAATTCTCCTCAAGGACATTCTCATCTCAAGGCCCCCTCCCAGTTAAGATGGTCAGATTCAGCTACTTTATCTGGTAGGAGGCAAAGGCAAGGGAAAAAGTAACTGTGATGTGTCCATGCATCTAGCACAACAGGAAAGCAACGTCCAGTACCGTTAGCACAAGCTTTTGAGCATGTGCTGTGGCCCTTAAGCACCTGTGTGTGTCATCTTTTACCCATGATCACACAACAGAGAGCACCTGTCTGGGCAACACACACGTAGCCATGCCTCTGCCTCCCACTTTTCTCTTTTAAATGACTTCACACAATTATCAACTAGAGACTCCGAACTGAAATACACTCAGACCTCCTGCAGTCTTCCTTTATAGACCATGAAAACATTATGTGTCTCTGTGTTGTTCATCAATTTAAAGAACCATGGAACTCAGAGAGAGGAGCTTGAGAAATCACCTAGGCCAAACCCCTCACCTTCCAGCAACACACAGCGATTTGTTCAAGGTTTCGAAATAGTACATGTGATTCTAGGAAGACTACAATTGAAAAGTATTAGAGCTTTATTTCAGTTATCAACTTCTGCTTCCCTTCCTACTAGAAACACAACACTCGATTTGGGGAGTATATTTTGGCATCAACACTGAAGATAAGAAAAACACCACTTGTTTTGAAAACTCTTACATTGACCAGAAAGGTACGATTCATTCTTTCCTTCTCCATGATTCATAAGGAGTGAGTCAAAATAATTGCTTTTCAAATATTTTGCCTAAAAGAAGGATAGCTTTGATTTCAAGTGCCATTTTGTACCAGAAGGATGACCATTAGAACCAAAAGCTACCTGAATCTGAGACATACAAGTCCTGGCCTTCTTTGATGATCACACGAGGACGAGGGAGAAAGAAGAATTTTGAGCACAGAGAGTGGAAAAGTCAAATGAAGTCTGGGATTAGAGAGTCAAGGATGAGGAACCAGAGTTTACTGTAGACTCAGGATTAAATTGGTTTCTTGTCTGGAAGGTAGGAAGCCTTCCTCCAACCCTGTTGGGAGGGAGGGCCTGGGGGAGTGGTAGTGGTCACACTGCAGCCTCTCTCCAGCGGGAAGAATGACCTTTCTCACATACCTCATACAGAGAAGCGTGGGTTGGGAGTCACATATACCACAGGAATATCACCTTTTATAGACCCTAGCCCTTCCTCCCTCACTCCACTCTTTCCACAATTATTTTTAAAATAAAAAAAAGAAATCTTTATACAAATGTGGTTGCGTTCAAGCTTTCCAGCTCTTTCTCTGCCCTCTGAACTTGGTAGTTTATGTTTCTTCTTATGCCTTCATACACCATTTCTGTAACCAAAGTCACTCCCTATGACTTAACTACTCACATAGTTCCTAGAAATACTTGTAAGACCCCCTCCAACCTGTGACCTGGAGTTCTCTTTCTCTTCATGCACAATCCTTATCTCAAACAAAGGAGGCAGAACATACAGGGAAAATAGAGCAATACAGAGAAATCTGGGTCTAAACCCTGGCTCATATCTCATTGTGAGAGGCCTGAGATAAGTCACTTTACCTCTTTGAGATCCAGTTTCCCCATCTGGAAAGTAAACATCTTATCACCCACTCCCCGGGGTCATTGTGAGAATGACAGATCATACTCCCTTGTTAATGACTGTAACATGGTATGCATCAGATAAATGTTAACAGTCACTATTACAACACCATTCTGGCATTTCATTTCAGGACACATATGTGCCTTCAGAAAACATTCCCTGTGTGTCGGATGTGGGGACGCTTCCCTGAGATCCTTCTGCATCCACACTGACTGACATCCATCACTTGAGATGTTTTCTCGGCAATATACCTCTCTCATTACCCATCAGGCTGAACTGTGACCCCAGCTCTAATTGCAGAGGCTACATCATATTGAGCCTTTTGCTCTTTCCAATCTTTTCACTAAAAATCACCACCAAAAATTCTCTCTTGATACTTTAGAAGAATGATTTCCAAACTGGCCTGGCCGTTATCAAATAGGAAATTTCTAAGACCACCAAGTTCTGTGCCTTGCCCCCTAGAGATTAGGTCCTAAGGAGGGGCCAGAAGTGTGTGTTTACTAACACTCATAATATGATTCTAATGATCTGTGAAGCTTTGGAACCACTGTTTTATAAGATCCCGGATTTCTCCCTCTGCAAAGAAACATCTGCAAACTGGAAATTACCTGTTTGGCTTCTAATTAGCGGCACCTGCTCTGTGAACCACATTCCCTTCCTCTGCTTCCTTCAAGTGATAGTCAATCCCACCCAGTGGTCCCGCCAAAAACAAACAAAACACACCCAGGACACAGGTAACTCAGCTGGCACTAAAGCCTCTGGATTTGTGCAGAAAAAATTGCTATAAACAGCTTCGTTTCTCATTATTAATCTATCTCATGTGGGGATTTCCACAGGCAGAAAGGCTCCCCAAATGCCAAGAGCTATATTTTCTTGTGGATCACTGAAACCTAATTATTAACAGACCAGTAGGCCCTATCACCAGACTTTCATACAATCAGCAGATCACAAAGACAGTCCTGAATTATGGACTATGAGAACAGCTGAAGAACTGAAAGGCAAATTCGTTTCTTTGCCACTGCTCTCCCACATGCCACAATACTTGAGCTGCTCTGGAAAGCAGAAATCTGATGTAAGGCACTGCCTGCGTGTGGACAAACATTTTTAACACCTCAGAACCTTGAAATCCACAATGTATGTGATCACACCTGCCCGTTCCATTGGTCCCAATTATGAAGATCTCTGCCCTGCCAGCCAGTCTGCCCCACACACCAGTAGCACCAGCATCAAGCTTTGTTGCAGTGAACACATCTGATGACAAGGATACCAACGCTGAAGTTTCAAAAGTAATAAAAACCCTGAGCTTGGCTTGTTTACACAACTCTGAGGGGCAACCCTCCAGCAGCCCAATGAGGACGTCTTCTCCACCTGTCAGGAAGAACCACAGAGGGGCAGGTATCTGAAGCAGGGATCTTCTAGCCACAGAAAAGGACAAACCCACACTTCCTCACCTGTCTGAGTCCCTTCGGCATCTTCTTCCTCTTCCCAAGGTGCTGGCAGAGGTTGCGGTCATTCTCTCGGTCTGAGCTGTAATGATGTGGGTGGCTGAGTCTACTCTTCTTAGAATGAAAGGCCAGGCCGTTAGTAAGTGCTTCTCGTTTCTTCTTGGTCAGAGGGGTCTGGCGTTTCTCCACACGTTCCTGAGGCTTAAGTGCTACATCTTTCTATAGAAAAGAAGAGAAGGAAAGGGAAATGATGGTTACACAGGTGTCTAAGGTCACATCCAAAACACAGGCTAAATGGGGTTATAAGAAGGGAGAGGAGAAAGCAGGAAAGCAGGATATGAGAATACCTAAAACTGAGAAACATGGCTCTCAATTTTTCTGAATCCCTAATGCCACCACAAATAGATCCTTTCTATTCTGGTTGGGCAGAAAAGTCAACAAAGCACAAAGCATCTGTCCATTAAAAGTGATTTCACTGCTTAGTGGTTTTCAGTGTGATTCTCAGCTAGGTCCAGCACACAATGACATTCCCCAAGGAGGCTCAATACACTCACTTTCCAAGTAGGTACGTCAATTATGTTTCAGAAAAGAAGTACTAAGTGCATGCGTGATTAAAAAAAAAAAAAAAAAAAAAGACTGACTATACCAGGCCAAGTGGACATGAGCCAGCAAGAAAGAAACTATCAATTCATACGATTAAAATGTTTCCTTAATGCATTATATATTTTTACCACAAGTTCCTCTGAGCATCCTTAATTCCCAGTTCTCTGCAAAATGTAACAACAATATTATCACCAAGATCTACAGCAACTTTTCATTTATTGTTTTGTGTGGTTGGGCGGGGCGGGTAGAAAGGGGAGGAGAAGGGTAATGGATGTCCTGGAATAGGAAGCAGCATCTGTAGAGCCTAGAGGCGGGCATTTGAGGCTATGAGATCTAGCAAGCTCTGGGCCTGCAGACAGCTCAGAATCTACTGAAAGACTAAAAGACCTGGGTCCACGGCCTGACACTGCCATTATTCCTTAGGACACTTGAAGTACTCCACTGGTAGGACATGAGTCAATGTCCTTTGAACCCTGAGAAATGTTGTACACATTAAGCACTGAAAGTAAAAGAGATTTAGCACTCAGTCACTTGTAAATGAGTAGACATGATCCTATTTACACAACAATGCTCCTTCATGGAGCCTCACCTCCTATACAAATAAATTGTTTCCGTGGTCCTAAACAAATGTACATTAAAACAAACAATAACTAAAAGGGAAGTTTCCCTTTACCTTCTCCTTAAAAATACCTCTCTCTCTCTCTCTTCCCCTTCCCTTCTCCCACCTCCCCTACCCCTTCCCCCTCTCTCCTCCTTTACAGTCTTCTGTCCCTGGGGAGTTCTCTATCCTACTGCTTCCCAATATCCAGCACTGCCCATTTGACATACACGCTGTTCCTCAAGCTCTTTCCCCAGATCAGCCAGGGCTGATACTAATAAGTACGGAACCTGGGACCTTTACATCTGCCTCAAAGCCCTACTGTCCACACACACACCCATTTCCTAAAGGACTCTTACCAGGGCTGCCCATTCAGGAAGACCTTTCTTATAATGCAAAGTGCTGTTCTCAAGCCATCACACATTCAACAAGTATTCTGTGTGCACCCAGTCCATACCAAGTACAAACTTAGCATTGTCCTAGAGGCACTGGGTAAACAATCCTGTGTGGAAAAAATCCCCACCTCATGGAGCTTAAAATTTAGGGAAAAATACTAATCAAATCACACAAATATTTCACTGCAAACTGAACTATCTGCTCTAAAGGAAAGAAAAAAGGAGCTAAAATTGGGGGAAATGGTCTCATCCAGCAGAGTGGGTTGGTGCTGAGGAGATGACTACCATTTGACCTAGTTCTGAAAGTCTCAGCAGAGAGAACAGCTTATGCCAAGGCCCTGAGGCAGCTGGCAGCATGACCCTTTAAAAGAATCAGGGCACAGACTAAGTTACCATTCATCTCAGTAACCCCAATGCTTCACATAGAGAGTCGGGCAAATAACAGGTGGTATATATGTTCATGTTTGCTAGATAAATAAGTGAGACAACTGGTTAAACTATCCAAACCTATGAAGCCACAACAGTGAGTTAACAACACCCCAAGCTGGCACTACCACAGAGTGAAGCAAACTAGAAAAGTTCACTGAAACAGGAAACCAAGGAACCTAGCAGGCATCGCTGAAACAAGATCACAGCAAACAGCAAGAAACCCCAGAAGGGGTAAAAGGCCTTATCCCTGGAGCAAGAAGACATCAAAAATACCAATCTCATAAGGCAAATGAGTGGCTTCTGGTCTAACTTCTAGCTGCTGTCAGTGCAGATGATTTACCCTCTGCCATTGAAGAGGCAGCTCTCCGGGCCAACGAGGATGTGGTGGTCAGTGTTTAGGGGACAAGTTGGGATCGAAGTGATCACATGGGCATTGATTCCACAGTCTCAGAACCTAGTACACTATGCCTAACACATGGTAAGTGTTCAATAAATGTCTGCTGTATTTATTCCTTTCTCCAGCGTCCACTACCACAGTCAGCTATGTCAGACATCTGCTCAGCTCAAACTACGCTGCGTTTAACATCACATGCAACCAAAACAGTCAGTTATCATGAAAAGACACTCAGGAATGACGCAATGCTAGCAGAAGCAGCCAGGTGAGTTGCATCGTGGACTGCTTCTAAGCAATGTGCTCAGTGGTACTATTTCTGCTAAGAGTAATGTAGCAACTCCCCACGGGGTTAAAAAAAAAAAAAAAAAAAACACTCCTCTCTTTGTCACACAACCCACCTACTGCCCACATTATATGCATGTAGAGTATCAGATTAATAAACAAATGATACTTAATAATGTATCAACTGCGCTTTTAAAAAAATTATGCCATTCTCTTTGGAGACCAAATCTCCTTTCATACGGAAGGTGCTCCAAAGTATATTGAAAATTATGTGCAATTCCATACAAATGTGAATTAATATTTATGAGAGTATGGTATAATTTTTTCCAAATCCATTTTATTTTCATGTAGCATATTAATCAAGGCATTCTCACCGCACCACAGAATAGCTACACAGAGCAAATGGACCCCATGCCGTGACATTAGCTTGTAAGAGACCTGCCGAAGTCTTAGCAGCAGCAAGTACAATCATCTTAGTTCCAATTAATATCGAGATTTTCAACTCTGGAGGGTGTTGGTGGGGGAAAAGGAGGAGAGAAAGGATCAAAGTGTGTGTAAAGGTGGTGGTTTAAGAGGTAAGAAATCAAGAGTCTTTAAAAGGTTTTTTATTATATAAGCAGTTTATATTTCCAAAGATGAGAAATTACCTTTATTCTCTCAAAGATATAATTTTATTTATAAATTGCTGCATAGACACTTTGGTATAATTCTTGAATAAACCAGGCTGCTGTTTATTCTTTCCCTCTGTAAACATTTACTGGCTACTTACCATGTATAAAGTAAAATAATCGTGTAATGTCTCACTGAATGTCTTGGAGGGAAAATGACAAAAAAATGTCCACTATGAGCGACAAGAATCAAAGACAAAAAGACTGATTATAAATTACTCACCTTACAACATTCTGAAGAGCTATGCACATGATTATACGCGTGTGTATGTGTGCATATATCCATTCACCAACAAACTATGAGCAACTAAATTAAGAATTTCCTGAAAGAAACCTGGGTGGTCTACAAAGCACCGCTACAATGTGGGAGCGAAACTGTGTGGTTTATAGTATAAATCTTTACCCTCAACGAATGATGACTTTCAAAGGCCAGTCGGCTCACTTGTCTACCACGATGCAGGCTAGCAATTCCCAGAGAAAATTAGTGTCCATCCAAATGACCTGCAGTGCTTTTGGAAAACAAGGTGACTGTGCCCCATACTTGGCAGAGGAAGCATTTAGCAGACAAACACTGGGAGGGAGAGTAGGGAGGTCGGAAGAATAAGGAAGATGTCTGGAAGAAAATGTTTTAAGGCATTCATTTGACAATCAGGGAAGCAAGCAAGAAAGCCAGCCAGCCAACAACAGAAGGCTGGCTAGGAAGTAAAAAGATTTAGACATATTTGCTGGCAATCGAGGGGGTAAGCACACAAGCCACGCATAACAGATGGGAATAGGTTTCATGAGTAGTTGAAATTATGTGATTTTTAGGTCACTGGCGATGGAGGGGAGGGTCACACTGGCACACACGCGGAGAGGCTCAGGAGACCGACTATTTCCTTCAACACCCAGGCTTCCACAAAACAGGTGATCTTGCTCTTGACTTTCCCTGCTCTCAAATTATAATCTCTCACCAAAGACTTCTTCTGCCACTCCTGAATTTCAAAATGAGATGGTTCAGTGTTGTGCAGACTAGGGGAGAGCGACAAACTGCAGATGAAGCACTGTCTCAGCGGCGGGGCTGCATTTGCTGATTACAGATGAAGCCAGAGACAATAGAAAATGAGGGCACAATTTGCCTGCCTTGCATGAAATGGGCTTTAGAAAGAGAGTCTCCATCTGATTTTTCCAACCAAACTAATCTGAGAGCAGCCTATCACTTACAAAGCATCTGTGGCATGTGTGTCTGCACAAGCCCATGTGTATGTAATGTGGGAAAGAGGGGTACAGCGGAAACAGCCTCTTCTGTAAGCTATCTGATCTCAGGGACTTGCGAAGAAATAACAAAGAAGCCAGGGGAAGGAAGTAAGAAAAAGCGCCTCGGCCTGTCACCATCAAAGAGCGTTCACGGCTGTGTTCTGTCATTTTGGTTTGTCAAGTCCTTTGTTGGCTTTCTGTATTGCATTTGCACTTATTTTCGAATGGTTTTACGAACACTGATTCCATCTCTTCCCTTAAGTGCCAATGAAGTAAGAGTGTTTATAGCGATTGTAGGAAGTGAAAAACTAGAAAGAAACAAAACACACAGCTCTTTCAAAACTTAACTCTGTCCGGACATGGTGACATTAGCCCCTACTCTAGCCTTCTGAACACACCTTCAGGAACTGAACTTTTTAGTAAGGAGACTGTGTGTGTAGGAATTTACAAAAAAAATAACCAATACAGCATCCAAAAACAATTCCAAATTCATGGGGCACCTGGGTGGCTCAGTCGGCTAAGCGTCCAGTCTTGGCTCAGGTCATGATTCCAGGTTCGTGGGTTCAGGCCCCACATCGGGATCTGTGCTGACAGAGCCTGCTTCAGATTCTATGTCTCCCTCTCTCTCTGCCCCTCCCCTGCTCATACTCTGAGAGAGAGTTCTCCTCTCTCTCTCAAAAATAAACATTTAAAAACTTTTTTTTTGAAACAATTCCTAATTAAAAAAAAAGAAACCTACTCTATACCAGACACTTTGCCACCCATTAGAAATACATAAGAAAGGATCCCTGAACTTAGTCTGTTTAGTGGGGGTGCAGGAAACAAATCAACAAGCTATCACAGGAAAGCAGGTTAGGAGAGGAATAACTAAGGGACCCAACGCTTCCGCCTTTCACACTGCCTTACAGTAACTGTAATCCTGTACTGGCACAAAAACAGAGAAACAGACCGATGGAACACAACAGAGTACGGGAATAGACCCACATATAACTGGACAACTGGTTTTCAGCAAAAACACAAAAACAATTCTGTGGAGAAATGCTGATGGGACAAGTAGTGTGTGTGTGTGTGTGTGTGTGTGTGTGTGTGTGTGTGTGTGTACTCGTGTCTATATATGCAAAAAATTTATTTGGATTCAGGGCATCCTGGCTGGCTTGGTTGGTCGAACACGTGACTCTTAACCTCAGGATTCTGAGTTCAAGCCCCACACTGGGTGTGGAGCTTACTTAAAATAATAACGACAACAACAACAACAACAATAATAATAATTCTGATTCACATCTCAGTCTAATTAGAAAAATTAAGTAAAAATGTGTCATAAACCTAAATGTAAAATCTAGAACTATACAACTTTTTTTTTCTTTTAAATGTTTATTTATTTTAGAAAGAGAGAAAGACAGAGCGTGAGTGGGGCAGGGGCAGAGAAACAGGGAGACACAGAATCCGAAGTGGGCTCCAGACTCTGAGCTGTCAGCACAAAGCCCAACACGCGGCTGGAACTCATGAACTGTGAGATCGTGACCTGAGCTGAAGTTGGACACTCAACCGACTGAGCCACCCAGGTGCCACAAGAACTACACAACTTCTAAAAGAAAACAGAGGGGAAAACTTGTGTGACTTAGGTTAAGCAAAGATTTCTTAGACATGATGCCAAAAGCACAATCCATAAAAGAATAAAGTGATAAATTACACCTCATCAAAAATTAAAACTTCTGGTCTTCAAAAGACACTGTTAAGAAAATGAAGAGACAAATCACAGAATGGAAAACTATCTGCCAAGTATATATATCTGAGAAAAGTTTTGTATCCAAAATATACTTTGGATACAAAATATCCAAAATATCCAATATCTCAAAACTACATAAAAAGTGTGGCACCTGGGTGGCTCAGTCAGTTAAGTGTCCAACTCTTGATTTTGGTTCAGGACATGATCTCATGGTCTTCAGATCAAGCCCCATGTCGGGCTCTGCAGGGAGCCTACTTGAGATTCTCTCTCTCCCTCCCTCTCTCTGGCATTCCCCCACCCATTCTCTCTTTCTCTCTCTCTCTCTCTCTCTCTCTCTCTCTCTCACACACACACACACACACACACACACAAAACAAATAAGTAAACATTTTTTTAAACCTACATTAAAAGAAAACCAACCCAGTTTTTTAAATGGGTTTTTATTTAAAGATTTGAGCAGTTAACTAAAGAAGACATATGGGTGGCAAGTAAAAGATGTGAAAAGATGCTTAACATCCAGCAGTCATCAGAGAAATGCAAACTAAAACCACAATGAGATGCCACTAGCTACATATCAGAATGGCTAAAACAAAAAACAGTCATCACACCAAGTGCTGGCAAGGATGTGGAGGAACATTCAAACACTAACGGTAAGAGTGAAAAATGGTACTGCCACTTTGGAAAAACAGTTTGGATGCTTCTTTAAAAGCTCAAAGTATACCTACCATATGATCTAACCATTCTATGCCTAGGTATTTTCCCAAAAACATCAAAGCACGTGTCCACAAAAAGATCTGCACGTAAGTGTTCCTATCAGCTTTTTACAGCCTAAAATTGGAAACAACTCAAATGTACATCAACAGGTGAATACACTGTGACATAACCATTCAGTGGAATATTACCCAGCAACAAAAAAGTAGCTTCCTGATACATGACAACTTGAATAAATCTCAAAATAATTATGCTCCGTAAAAGAAATGAGTCACAAAAGAATACATTTTGTTCGATTCCATTTAGATAAAATTTTAAAAAATGTGGCTCCCTGGGAGGGAGGGGCAGGAAGAGGTTATAGAGGAACATGAGGAAACATTTGGATGGATAAACCTACTCATGGTCTTGATTACGGCGATACTTTCACGATTATACACAGTATGTCTTATGTAATATCAATAGATACATGTACATGCTTAATATTCACGTGAAAACTTATCAAATTTTATACTTTTAATCCATGCAGTTTACTGGTATGTGAATTATATCTCAATAAAGCTGTTGAAAAAGAAAATGGCAACCCTTGCCATCACACAGCTGGCGTATCATCACCACCACCAATAACTGGATTGCATTCAACATCCATCCAAAGGTCATCTTTCAGATTCCTGAAACAAAGGGATGACCACACTGGAAGGTCTGGCCTTCGCCCATAGTGTGGCCATGAAGTTCCCAGTGGAGAAGACTCAGCTGTGGACATTAATGCCTCGTGCCATCTTCACATCATTTTCAGTGACAGGTGGAGTCCACATTGTGCCTTCTTTGTTCACTTCTATCAGTCAATTAACTCTCAGTCATTCACAGGCTAACCTTTGGTAAAGTCTTCCTAGCTTTCTTTCAAGTACTCTGGTTAGCTGTTTGGCCACAAACTGTCTCATGAACACTTCAATCAAAAAGCAAAGAAAGAAAACATAAATACATTTTTAATGTTCCTACATGTAAAAAAAATTTGAGGCAGCTTATCAAAATATATTTAATACATGATGGCACACAGGACATAAGGGAATCCGAATGGAGAGAGGAAAATGAGTTTAAAAAAAAAAAAAAAAAAGACCAAGTATAGAAAAATTCAGTATATAAAAACACCTATCAAAGGTACAGTGCCATGGTCAGAAGTGACAAGTAAAAAGGAAAAAATAAAAATAAACAACCCAGCCTCTTGAGAAGCTTTCCTAAATTCAGTTACAGGATGAGATCACAACCACCAGCTTAAGTGAGATTTTTGCACACTCTGTGAATTGAAAACGTCCCAGCAGCCTCTCATTCCCATAGATAATTGAGAGTTGGCTGCTGTTAGACCTTAACACTCTCAAAGTGGTTGAGTCCCTGGCAACTAGATGCTATTGCTTAAAACAGTTTAGGCTCTTAGCCCTGAAGGATTCCTAAAATTGGATTACAGTCCCTCCAGATAATCTGAGAAATACAGCATGACGAAAAGGAAACCTTTAAAAAAAAATTTTTTTAACTCCTCCATAACAGCAACATTCTGAAAGCTGAGCACAGCATGACTGAGGCAGAAAATCTCATCAGAGAAGGCTTAAGGGCGATAACGTACACAAAGAGTGAGTCCAAAAAGGGGAAGGGAACCACACAACAGAGGAGAGTATAATGGAAGCCAGAAGAGGAAGTAGGCACGCAATCCTCAGGCCTTTCCATGGGCAGGAGCCTGGTTTGCTACCTCAAGAGAGGCAGGCAGAACAACAACAAGCAAATTGTTGTTGGTTTTTTATCCACTCTGGTCACACGCACATTTGAGAGGATGTATAATTTTAATGCTGTATATAATTCTTTTAAATAGGCGTTATGCATTTTTTTGACTAGGCATTCCATGCAAAAAATGGGGAAGGGGTTAATTAATGTTCTTGTTGCATGTGACAAAATAATTAAATTAGTAATTGGGGCCTCCCTGAAATACAAACTAAGGTTTGGCTCCACAGGGACAGTGGCTATGACTCCTTCATCATCCCTGAATTCCCTGCAGAGAACACAGTACAAAGCACACAATAGTTGGGTTTCAAACAAAGGAATTAGAGAAATGAGGACACCATGAATGTTTCTCTCATTCCACAGGATATCCCACCAGCCTATGAATCCTACTACTCCTCTTGCCAGGTAAAAACTTCCCAACGTATTACTTAATGATACCCCCTCAGCACATCGTGATGAGACCATCACCATACCCCTATAATAAAAAGGGGTTGAGCAGATGCCTCAAGAGATCACGCAGATGACCTTTTAAGTCCGAGAGAAGACAAAACAACAAAGCGGACCGACTGGGAAAATGTCACGTCCTACATTCCTTTTTGTGGCTTCATATCAAGGCCAAACGACCATTTACCGGGTCTTATTACCTCCTACTTTTAGAAAAGTCAAGTGGTTGATACTATTATCCAGATATTCTATACGAGGACGCTGACGGCCAGTGAAAACTTCTTCATATCCAGATACTGACCCAAAATGGTAATAATGCTCCCAACTTCTCCTCCCCAGGAGGAGTTCCCCTCACACACTACCCCATCTTTATTTTAAATGACCAATGTCTCTAGAAATACTCAGCAATTAGCTTTCTGATTCTGTTGTAGTTATTGTCAGCTGTATGCGTACGGTGGTTACTTCCCAGTCCTGGAGGAGTCCTGGAATCAACAGGTATTCCAGCTTTGGTGTGGGAACATGACCTTCTCGGGGCTTGCATTACCATTATATAGAGAAAAGCAGAGGAGAGGATTACCGGCTAGAAATCCAACTTAAAACACAGATGGGTATCTAGCCCTAGGTGGATCTTTCATTTACTTACAGACAGACACAATGTATCCATTCATTTCACTTTTCTAGCAAGAGTGAAATGAAATTAACCTCAGAAGAAATAGAAAGCAAAATAAAGATTGGGATTCTAAGCCATGGAAGGGTCCTGCCTATTCCTCTCTGCCATGCTATACCAATTCTGATCCTCACTCTTCCCCTACATCTTCCCCAGAAGAGAAAAAACAAATTCCTGGTGGGATACCAGAATCTTAGGGAACACAAGGGGAGACCACTAATATCTAGCTCTGGTTTTATAAGTCAAATCTAAAAGAACAAAATAAAGCAAAAAGTCACATCTGCATTAATAGACAGCAGAGGACACCTCGGTATTTGCTTTAGTTTAGGGCTGGCCGTGCTGTCATAGAAGCAGGGGGGTAGCTGGAAGCGGGGAGCGGGAAACCACTTAGAGAGGCCCATTTAGGAAAAAAAATCACACACGCATGCGTGCGCACACAAAGAAGGCATATTCTGTCCACTCAGCAGACAGGAAACAATTTTATGAAAGGTAATTTAATGTTTAGGACCATTCAGTGACAGGAAAAGCCACTTCTGGCAAAATTCATGTTATGCGGTTCTGAATACAAATACAGTTTCATACAGCATATCGGGAAGGGTACGTGGATGAGAGACAGTCCCTTTATGGCTCAAGTTTGGTTCAGATAGGTTTCTGGAGAACGATGAAATTCATTATTACTTGAGTAATAATCTGTTCCTTTCTCCCAACTTCCCAGAAACTGTAGTCAACTTCCCATTGGAGATGAGCAGGCATTCCTTCATTTACAGAGAAGTGATCCAGAGAAGCAACATGAACATGTGCACATAACCCTTCCCACACTCCAGTAATAACTGTTACACCCTTTTTCAAACTAATTTTAATTGGCTTCTCAAGGGGCAGGAACCAATCTACTCCAAAATCTATGAATTTAGGGTCCTCCATGGGAAAATCTCTTAGGTTCCATCAACCTCTCTAATGTTATCATCCTGGCAGGCTATTTGAGCACATATAAAATGTTCAACAAATGTAGCTTAGAGTTCACGGATGGAGTTGAGGTTTTTCTCCCACAAAGTATTTTCATTTTCTAAAGGAGGAAGCTGAGGGCTGGTAAAGCCTACTCTCACTCCCTAACACCAGGTCATTATAACCTTATTTGCGTCAGGGTTATGACCTTTTTGTTTGAAGAAAATTTTACATTACAGTTTAGTGTTATCTCATTATACAATCCTTCTCCTCACCTCCACTTCCCCTCCAAATCATAATTGGAGAAAGGCTATACCTCTTATGTCAAATATGTGAACTCTTTCAGAAGTATTCAAATCAGCAATAAAAAAAACCTAGACAGAAATAAAAGCTTTGGTGCTTTCTCTAAAACTGACAATCTTTACCGTTTTATTTCAGGGGTGAAAAGTGACAGAGAAAGACACCTTTCTGACCTTAAAAAAAATACGAAGCTACACAAACATTCCAGACCCTGAATCCCACATGTTCTGCCTGTGTGGGTAAATAAATATTAGTGGATAATGATAACCGCTATAAATACCCACAGGTGCAAAATGTGGGACTCCTGTTTAGCGCATACTGCAAATGCTCTGTCACTAAATAAGACACTTATATGGGTTTCACGGAAAATTTTCCAAGTCTTGGAGCTTGTTCACACAGTTCCAGTCTATGACTCTGCACACACTCCCTCTCTCATCACCCCTGGTCTTCTATTTCCAGTTTTATCCAGAAAGGTTTTCTTTGCTTTAGCATCACATGGGTAAAAATAAAAAAGAACTATTCTGCAGGTATGCACAGAACCTAGGAAAAGGCTTGAGATGGACCCACTCACCTGAGACACAGACTAAATAAACTCCAGCTATTTCTGCAATGAGAAGAAAGAAGACCCTACAATTACAGTTGAAGGAAGAAAAGAAACTGTCCTTTCCATGGGCTATGACACTGACCTGAGAGATGAAGAGTTAGTGTCCATCCGCATAAGGGAATCAGATGCTAATTCTGAGGCAATTCTGTCATGCAAAGATGGTCAGACTTTTATCCAGCTTCTTGAACAAGCCACATGCTTGTCACTATAAGAAAGCTTCCTATAGATAGATATAGTGATGTTTAGGTACTTATTGGGTCTATCAGATTTGATAATGGAATCAATCTCTTCCTTCAGAAGCTGTGGGTTAATGGCAAAGTTTATTAAACTGCAGGCAGTCATTCAGAAAAGATCAATAGAGACATGATTACAGAGTAACCAGAGGATTAAACATGAGATTTATCACAAAATTAAACTGAATTAAATGTTCTCTGATAGCACTTGAAATGCTGTCGATACCTTTAACTCATAATCTAGGCTTTCTGTGTTTCCCTAATAGGCAATAGGGATGTCTGATTTGAGGAGATGACTGCTATATAAAAAGATAAGCCATGGAGATTTGCTGAAAGCACTGACAGTCTCTTCTGAAAATGTTCCCCCATTTTTACGAAGCAGCATTTAATTTATCTCTAAGAGCTGACCACAGTGAACTCAGCAGAGTTTTGAGTTACTAAGTGCATACCCCACTCGGTCCATCCCTAACACGTGCCTGTACATGCTCACAGGCATATAAGATCATATAAGATCAGTCTGCAGATGACACACTTTAAACAATTTCCTTCTCTTCTCTCACTGCGGTGACACACTGTGGTGTGACGCTGGCCCTTGGGCCCATGAGGAAAAGGAGCTGGAAAACATCTGATTGTAGGAAAATCAACCTTTCCTCATCCCGGGAGGATTTCTTGATGCCACCACAAGCTCAGCAAATTACATTCATAAAGGTGAAATCCCCATCGCAGCCTATGAAAGGGGAGCACAGCTAAACAAACTAGCAACGGCAGATACACTGGGAATCGGTGCAGGAGTCAATATACATGATGGCTGTTAAAACTGACATCAATACCACAGTGAGAGAGAACAGCTCCGCAGGACCTGAAATGATAAAGGCCAGGCCTGCTGTGTGAGCTCAGGAGGGTGTGCGCATGAGCAGATGGGCTGGTAGGGAAATCAGTCTTGGGGCCAAAAACCGAGCCTGTGGTTTTAAGCTATACCTTAGATGGCAGCGTCTTTGAGGGAGACTTCCTCTTTTCCCTTGTCCGGTTGCTATAATATTGTGAGTATATTTCATCCCACAGATGGCATCGCCCTGCCCTGATAAGCAAGCAGCAGGCTCTGGTGATTTCAGCGGTAATCCAATATGGCAGCTCTTTTGTAAAAGGGGGTAGAGCTGGGATGGACACAAGATGCTGAGGCTGATTTTATCATCCCCTTGTCAGCAAACGAGTTTACACCAGAGCAACCACGTTTCTCTCAGCAGTTACCCAACCTTACAACAGTGCCCTGGGTAGTCCCAAACGCTTCTCAATTCCTCAGGGAACACGAAGGCCACCTTGCCTGCTGAAAAAGGGACTCTGCGCCCCACCCTAAAAGCTAAGGCTGCTTTTAAGGACACAAAGCCAACATTTTTATGTTCGGACTCCTTTACTGATAGGGATCCTATCAATTTCTTAACTTATTTCCCACAATAGAAACTTAATTCCAAAGAAACGACAATACTTCACTGTTACCCATTCTCTGCGTTCGTCTCCCATTTCCTCCTTTGTGTCTTTGCTCAACTAGTCCTGACACAAGCAGGTGCTTTGGTGGCAGTGAGATCTGGCCTTGAGCAGTGGTGTTGCCATTTTGTGGCTTTGTGACTTTGAGTGAGTCTCCCAGCCATTTTAAGCCTCCATTTCCACTTGCAGAATACAGGGATAGAGTAAGGAGATAGATTTAAGGATATTTGTGGAAAGTGCCTGGTTATTTTCCAACATAAAGTAAACAGTAAATAAGTGATAAGCGAGGAATTCCTCTTCCTGACTAATATAGTCAGGTTCTTAGTCATTATAAAGGGAAACTGATAGTCATTATAAAAGCCTATATTTGGCACTGGGGGATTAATGGTGGGATCTGTTCTCCATCTATCCTCAAGACTGTGTTTACAGAGTATCTTTCATTGTACCAAGTAATGTGCTGCGTAGTGTATGTATAATACTTCTTTTAATTACCACAACGCCCTGTGAAGCCTCAGTATTCTCATTTCTATAAAATGGCAGCTAATTATGGCACCTAACTTACAAAGCAGCCATTAGGATTAAATAAGCTAATATAATTTCTGGAATATGCTAGGGTTAGTTATTTTATTACTGTGAATTGACCTGACCAAGCGAGTACTCATGATATATCCAAAATTTAAAAGACCCACCATATAAACTGTTCATAGAGACAGGCAGAAAGGGCCTGAGAAAGCACTGCCACTGATGACATCATAAATCTCTTTTCAACTGCTTTACCCCTGCTGGTTTTCCAAATGAGACATCTGTCCATTTCCAAAAGGAAAATAAATACACAAAATGGTTACTAGATGCAGTTCAGCATGAAGAGATTGCCTACAAAGCTTGCTGCCAGAGCCTAACCTTGAAAGAAATGGGTTTCTTGGACTCTATTAGGGAATCCCTCAATGTGCCATCCAAAACCTTCCTGCACAAGGCTTAATGGAACAGGGGGAGATGGAAAAAAGCAGGGGGGGAACTCTCCTTCCCAGCAGAGCACTGACACATACAGTACCGTTTGGGAGGCAACTTTATGTGCTCTTAGTAGTAGATTAATGAATGTAATTACCTAGCATTGTGGCTGTGAATGCTGCAAAAACTATAATTTATAGAGTGCTGTAAAGTTCTAATGTGTTTTTATGTCCATAAGCTGCTTAACCATAATCTAATGCATTTGTACAAGAACAGGCTAAGTGGCTCTCAGCTGAACAGTGAACACAAGTGTCTGAACCTCGGCGATTCTACTCGTACATCTTTATAACCCAACCCCGTGTGGTAAGCATCTGAGGGAAACAGCTGCTGAATTACACAAATAATTCTAGAGACAGTGACAAGGCTCTCTGCCTCTCGCACCATGAGAAGAGTTTCTGGCTGACAAGGGCTGCAGGCCTTAATTACATGCTGCGGGGATTCCGCATGCGTGTTCAGCGGGTACTTCTCTCCTTACTCACCACCCTCTCCTCCAGTGTGCTGGCCCTCACCCCTGCCCCTGAAGGGGGTGGGGAGGCAGGGTAGTAACGAACGGCAGTGAGAAGAGCACAGGCAGAGATATTCCATCTCTCTCTGAAAATATCCTGCCTACCCGACTTCCAGTTTGGAAAAAGGCTCCCCATTTCCAACTTTTCCTCTTTTCCTGCCATTCTATTTTTAAGGAAAGGGAGGCAGAGCTCAACCGGTCTTTGACATCTAAAGCAAATTATCCTTTGGATTACCTCAGAGTTTGAAGCATCTCATTTGATTCTCTGTACAGATGCTGTGACGATCAAGAGGAGGGTAGTGATGGCGGCCACAGCGGTGGCTGCCACGTGCCAGAATTGCACACCCACCCCGATCCTGTGAGCGGGTGCTACTGACAACATTGTCTGATAAAGAGACTGAGGGCCAGGACTCTGCGTGGCAAGGCACTTCAGCTTTCCACTCCAGAGCCTATGCCAAACTCACCAGACAAGTTACCTAACGTTTTTTCCATCTGTAACATAGATATAATCATAGCATTTTACCTCCTAGGATTGTTGTGAAAATCAAATAAGTCAACACATAGAAAGTGCTTAGAGTAGTGTCAGGACCTAAGCAACACTTTGTCCACTGGCCATCAGTGCGGTGACAAGGGGAGACACCCGAGAAGCGGCCTACATTTCTACAGGCAAACATTCAAAGTCTCAAACATCTGTAACTGGGACTTCCAGAGATTCACCCTGGAACACAACAGTACCAAGCAACAGATAAGGCAGCAGCATCAAAGTGCGACCGGACAAGCCCCGTGCTACTCCCCAAAGCACAGTGTTGAGTGAACGGCTCTCCCAGAGGGCACCTCCAAAGGACCCTCAGACGTTAGAGCCAAAAAGAGCCACCGCAGCAGGAATCCCCACTTTCTCCTCTTTTCAGTAGCAGTGCCATATGGTCACCAGTGAGTAAATATTTTAGCACAATTAAAAAAATAATAGGAAAACACAAGGCTAGGAAATCAGAGCTCTCGCTTTAGTACAGGAACACAATGGCATTACATCAGTGGCCACGCAGAGATGAAAAGCCAGCTCTAAGACACACACTCAGGATAAATTAGTATCGTGGCTAATAAATAATTGATGCTCTTCCTAGTTAAAAATGTACTGCTCTTCAGCATTCACAGATGAGATGTGATGTGGATTCAATTAAAGCTCTATCCTGTCCACGGGAAAAAACTGCCTCTCAGAGACAGCCATGCGGTGCTTCTTCACTTCTCATGCCAGCCTCATCTCTGGAAGCCTCAAGATCCGTCACGTTCACAGGGACTGCTCAGGCAGTAGCTACACGTCTCTCTCTTCGAACAGGAGAGTAGAAGAAAACAAAGTTTAGAAGTAAATAACACAAAGAGGAAAGTATTTCCTACACCCTGGAAAATTAGCCCTGACCCTGGACACGAGCACCAGTTTCCGTTATTTAGTCTAAAAGAAGAGGGGGTGGGGGTAAATAAACCGCTTCCTGAAAAACACTGCCATGGTCCTAAAAAAGCCAAAGTTAGGCACAATAAGGCTTTGGGATGCAGCCAGCTCTTCCCCTTTGCCTCCCCGCATCTCGAGCTTTCCCGACTACAAACCACTGTCCACCAGCAGCCTTCAAGATCACTTCCTCCTCTGCAGTGCCAACCATTAACAGATAGTTGCTGGCCACAAGGAAGTTCCCAAACTTTCACTAGTTTCTCACCCTACCTGCCACCACCCTCCTGTTTGCCTTTCTCACTTCACAGTCTAAGGGAATAGGACCCTGATGGTTTCTTCATATTCTCTCCACCCATCACCACCACCCACCCCCTCCCTCTATCCTAGTCCACACGTGTCCACTCACTTCGGGTGAGCACACTTCTACTTCATGACTCCCTATAAGAAGCTCATGACACCCAGCTGCTTGCACCAAAATGGTGGTACCAACTTCCCCCATGCCCTGCCAGGACTTACTGGTTCTGCCTCACACATTAACTCCCTCTCTATCCACAAGCCTTAGGGATGATTTCTCCCTTCCAGGCACCCTTAGCACTTTCTGTCTACACCAGTGGTCTGCAAAATGCTGCACTGGAATAAGGTAAGTCTACATAAAAATGTTTATTTATATGTGTTCTTCATTTCCTTCCTTTTTAATTTTTTAAAATTTATTTATTTTGAGAGAGACAGAGACAAAGAGCATGAGCAGGGGAGGGGCAGAAAGACAGGGGGAGAGAGAATCCCAAGCAGGCTCCATGCTGTCAATGCGGAGCCTGATGTGGGGCTCAATCCCACAAACCATGAGATCATGACCTGAGCCGGAATCAAGAGCCAGACATTCAAACGACTGAGCCACCCAGGAGCCCCTCATTTCCTTCTTTAACAATTTCTGCTGTTATGTGTTTTACGATCTACACAACATACCCAGCAGCACATACATAAAACTTTTAAATGAATAAAAATATATATAACAAGGGTGCTTATTCTAAGTGTTTTTGCCAATAGGAGCATATAATCAAAAAAGTTTGGAGGCTTCTGGTTTAGACTTTGCAGAGGGAAGCAAGCACCTTGGTGGAAAAGAAACCATTTCCTGTACTTCTTTAAACACTCAAAAAAAAAAAAAAAATCACTCAATGATTTATTGATACAGTGAGCAGACATTACACATCATAGCCTACACACCCGGGGAAGGAGAAAAAGGGTGCTCTGTGAAACCAAATCCCAGCATTTGGTAAAGAAATAAACCATTTGGCTGTTAAGAAATAACCACATTCAGTGACTGTGGTTAACAACACTGTATGACATATTCAAAAGTTGTAAAGAGAGTCGATCTTAAAAGTTCTTATCACAAAAAAAAAAAAAAAGTTGTAACTATGTATGGTGATGGAGGTTAACCAGACTTCCTGCAGTGATCATTTCACAATATATACAAATATCAAATCATTTTGCTGCACACCTGAAACTAATATATTACATGCCAATTACACCTCAATTTAAAAACTGTGAAAAAGAAAGAACTACATTAAGAACAAGTGTCAAGGGATCACCTTTGGGCATTAGCTGTGTAATGAAGACTTCAGAGGGGTCCTAAACCTCTAGGTAACAAGTCCCCAGCCAATTAGCAGCCGCCATCAAACACATAAGAATTATGTGATGTGGCCCATAGATTTCTTTTAACAAAACAACCGGAGCTTGCCATTTCAATAGGATACTGTGTTGAAATAGAAAAGCAAGGGAAGATGTGATAATGCCTGCTCGCCAACACGTGTTTCTCAGGAGATAAAATAAATCCAACTTTATCCTGTCAGAGAAACAAACACCCACAGCCCGATAGGTCTGCGTGAACTGCCATTTCACTCAGGAACCTCAAAGTTGCAACCACCTCATGGATACTGGATAGAGGCTTACTGGAAAAGAAATTAAATTCTTATTTCAATCCCTGCAGTAAAGTTTTTATGCAATTCCAGATCAATCAGGTGGCTTACACAGTTATTATCCCTGCTAGTTCTAAAATAGGAATCCCTTGAGGAAGGAGACTATCTTACATCATACTAAATCTCTCACAACACCACGTCTGGTCCTTGGTAGATGTTCAATACAAGGCCATTGTACAAACACTGAAAAAAAATTTTAAATCTAAAATTCAATACTTTGGATTGTAACTATTTCTGTTATTTTGGCACTGATGAGGTAATTCTTAATTGCATCTAAAAGGCAGAGGGTCAGCCAATACATATATGCAAAAAACAAATCTGAAATCAGAAATCATCAGTCGATTTGAACAACTAGGTGTGGATGACTGCTTACTGATGTACTTTCAGACATGACCATGAGAACGTTCAGACTGGTCCAATGTGTCCGCCACTTTCCAAACCTGCAGGGTGTTAATGGAGATGGACCACAGAGGCCATGATCACTACAAAGAGATACATTTCCATCGTCCTGGGGCTTGAAGGCCTGTACCTCTAATGGAAAGTACTGATGCTCTCTCTGTAAGGTTAAAGCGGACCACCTGTACTGTGCTTCCTAAGACAATGCTAACATAGGTCTCAAGTCTTCAACAGTTTCTACACATCAAGTATAGGGCATCTATCAAGCTATTTCTGTCACAGAGACCTGGGACTGTTTTCATCCCACAAGTTCAACATAAAAAATGGACCAGGACTGAGCCTAATAAGACTTTTTAGCCCCTTGGGTCTTGTGTTAATAATCTGATAAGGGCAACCACAGTCAATTTAGCAATAATAATAATAATAATAATAATAATGTCAGAAAATTTAACACTGTTTGCAATCTAGCTGAAACAGAAACAAGAAACAATTTCCACTCTGATGCATACATCAAAAAGTGACCAGGGGGCCTGGGTGGCTCAGTTAAACATCCGACTCTTGATCTCAACTCAGGTCATGATCTCGCAGTTGATGGAATCAATTCCCATATAGGGCTCTGTCCTGACTGCACAGAGCCTGCTTGGTATTTCTCTCTCTCCCTCTCTCTCTCTCAAAACACATAAATAAACATTAAAACAAAAAGTGACTGAAGTACCTATTCTCAGTAAAGTACCAAAGTAGTACCATTTAGATGCAAAGGAGGAAATTAATTCTTCATACGCAATGATGACTTCGACTGAGCATCAGGATTCTCTCCAGTATTTGAGAAAGGTTGACCTAGACTTTCAAATACATGTTTATTTGTTACACTGTCAAATGCCTAGAAATTCAGTGTAATTGTTTTGAATGGGGAGAGCAAAAAGCTCATCCAGGAAGGACTGTGGGTATAGGGGTAAAGGAGGAATAAATATGGAAAGCCTAATCACAATGGATTTAGTCCTAACTGGAGTCTGTGTCTCCAATCTTTCACCCTCTCACAGGGTTGGTGACATCTCTAAATTACAAGTCTAAGCATATCACTCCCTTGCTTAAAACTTTCAATGGCTATCGACTGATCAATTCTAATTTCCTTAGCCTGGATCCACAAGGCTTTCCATGAACTAGGCTGTGCTATGGCTCTAATCTCATTTCTTACCACCCTTTCCCATACCTCCTTCCCTCCGCACACTCACACTCCAGATACACTAAACTACTGTGAATTCCCCAATTTGTGCACCAAGTGTCCTTCACTCAAGTCTCTTTAAAATTATAACTTCCTCCGGGCGCCTGGCTGGCTCTGTGAGTAGATCATGAGACTCTCGATCTCAGGGTTATGAGTTCAATCCCCACATTGGGCATGGAGCCTACTTAAAATAAATAAAAATATAATAAAATCTTTAAAATTGTAATTTCCTCTTTTGAAAACAACATTATTCCTCCCTAGCCTACTCAAGTGCCTCAGCTTAGCTCTCTCCTACTTAGATATAAGGTCTTCATTATTCCTAACAAAACACTTGTTCTTCTTGTATTGTAATTTCCACTTCTTCTCCATCTCTTCACCCGTCTATGGACCCCTTGAGGCCAGGGTCTCAGTGTTGTTTGCTATCATACCTCCAGCATCCAACTAAGGAACTGTTATTAAGTGTCAATAAACATTACCTGAATGAATAAATCAACTTTTTCTTCAAAGAAGTTATCTACTCCAGGGACAACCCTGGTACATAAAGTCAGTGGTTCCAGCCACTCTCTGACATACTCTTCCTGGAAGGTAGAAGGACGTTATGTATGATATTCTAATCAGACCCAAGTTATTCCCTTGGGGTAGGTACCATTTCTATTCTCTGCAGTATTTCTAACGAATCAGCATATGCTTTAAGCTCAAAAAATATATACCAATCTCAATAAAGAATCAGTAAGGGTGGTAATACTGCGGCTCACATTTACTACACACTTACAACTGACCAGGTACTGTGTTCATTTAATTAGACCACTACAACCCTCTATATTAGGAACTCTACTCCTCCCACCATACAGATGAGGAAACTGAGGTTTAAAGATGTTACAGCAGTGGTTCTCAACCTTTGCAGCTTGCTGAATCTTCTAGGAATATTAAAAAAAAAAAAAAAAAAAGGCACAGACCCCACCTAAAAGCAACTGAATACTAATTTCTGGGGGTTATGTATTTTAAAGTTCCTAGGATTGAGAACCACTAGGTAAGCTGATGTGATTCAAATACCCCAGTTTATTTTTTTTTAATGTTTTGGGTTTTTTTTTTTTTTAATTTACTGTTTTTGAGAGAGAGACAGACAGACAGACAGACAAAATCTGAAGCAGGCTCCACACTGTCAGTGCAGAGCCCAAGATGGGTCTTGAATCCACAAACCATGAGATATAGCCTGAGCCAAAGTCAGACACTCAATCGACTGAGTCACCTAGGTGCCCCATAAAATTCCCCAGTTTCTATGCAGACAACCTGAAGTCAGTGTGCTTCCAAAGCCAGACAGATCTGTTAAAGCACTACACTCTGTTAAGCTACTTCTCTGAACTTACAAGTCCTGGAACATTTATTTTTTCTCTTCAAAATACGAGCAGGTGATAGCCTCTTGATTAGTAAAAAGAGAGTCTCTTTAGAATATAGATGATATCAAGTGCCACCCTGAATGTGTAAATCAACTTCGTGGTTCTCATCTGAGACAGCAAAGAGGGCTCTTTGCTAATTTAATAGCAATTCTCCTAACTGTATCTTCCACAAGCTCTACTTGCCACCAGTCATTGTGGGGACTGCGATGGACCATAGGATGTTATCCACCACCATTTAATTAAAAAAAAAAAGAAGAAGAAGAAGAAGAAGAAGAAGAAGAAGAAGAAGAAGAAGAAGAAGACGACGAGGAGAGAGCCTATTTTCTCAGGAGTCACTAGAAGCCCAGAATTTTCATCAGAAATGGCAGGTCAGAAGAAGAAAAATGAGTTGTATAACTGGGGTGGGGAAAAGCTAAAATTTTAAAAGCCTGTTTTAAAATGTTTTAGATACACTAGTATACCAAATACATCAGAAACCAAACACAGAAGCACTTTGTTTTAATTTCAGTGCTTAGAATAAAATTCAGGTTCGCATTCAGGTATAACATTTGACACTGATATATTAAGGACATATCCAACATGACAAGAAAGAAAGGAGACACAAGAAAACATTTAAGCAAATTACAGATAACAGGGCTAAAGGCACAATGGATTGATGTTCTAACCTCTCCTAATCTCTCCTACAGAAAATAAGAGATTAGCCATGCTTTCCTCAGTGTGAAAACAGGAAGAGAATATCAGGATGGGCATCTATGTCTCTGACATGCTTTCTTATCTATTAAGTTCAGGGCCAGTTTCCTAGGGTACAACTTGTGCCACTGCCCAGAGTCCTGTACTCAGAAGGACCAGACCCCTGGTTTAATGATCTATGCTTTTCTCTATGAGCTTGAGTTTTGTAAGCAAAGTCTGATGAGACAGTGGAACATGTGTGTGGGAGTAAAGGAAATTTACATAGTAGGCACGTCTGCCATTCTCTGCTGCCCCGTGTGTACATAGCATTCATGATGCCCACTGAATACAACTGCATGAAGAGGCGAGTTCACTAAAACTCAAGAGTACAAGGTAAGCGTATTACATCTATGACAAAGTAAGAGACTCGAACAGTCCTGGAGGCCATATTTTCTCTTTGAACCAGAAAGTGGCTTAGAACATAGAAAGGAGGCAATGGTATCCTAAGAATTCTGACCTCAAAGAGTTCATACTCTCCTTTTGGGAAGAAATATACACAAAGGGGAAAATTTACAAAACAAAGGAAGCAATATCTCAAGTCAAAATAGATCCAAAAACAGAGGGCAATTAAAAGTACTTAAAGGTGGGAAAGAGACTAGCAAAGATATCAAGGTTGAAGGGTTCTTAAATAAGACTAAACAGACTGCTTTCCATCCACATTATCTAGTACATCCAAAAATACCTTAATAAAGTTTAATAAAGTGCTCAATAAAACCTGGTGGAATGTGCCTTCCATAATTTCCCCTATAGTTGTGCAGAGTATCATCTTCCAGAGTCTTTGCCTGCATTATTCAGAGGTGAAAACACATGTTCCAACAACTCCTGCCCAAGCATTAACAACGCACTGCTGCAAACTCAGATATCAATAGTGGCTGATCTGCTTCATTCAGAAGCAGTTGTGCAAGGGCAGTGACTGTTAGTCACAAGAGGAACGGAGGGATGTTACAGGCATGAACTGAACCAAAGGCAAATACCTCTTCCAGCATGATGCACAGGTGCAAGGACAACTCTTCATTTTCCAGGCTAGCAGAGGGGAACACTGCTACTCCTCAACTGCCTAATACCCCTTTCACTTATATTCAAGAGCCACTACAGGTAGTGGAAAGAGCAATGGCCCAGAAGGCCTAAGATCAAAATGTAAGTCCTACTCGATCTTATACAAGTCATTTCACCTATAAGAAATTCAAATTTCTCATTTACAAAATAGGGACACAAACCATACTGCTTCCCCATAGGTTAGCACGAGCATCACATCAGAGTGTATGCACAAGCCTTGTAAAAAGCAAAGTGTGGAACAAATGTTGCATTATCATTATTAAGCTTCAGAGCAGTTGTAATGTGTGTTGAGAGAGATTTAGCTTCGTAATTAGCTTGTATGCAGATAAGTTGGGGAGCAGAGGGAATCTAGCTTCAGATAAAAACTTCAAGACAAATGAAGAACTGACTGTCTTTATCATCTAAATGGTTGGGTTAAGGATCTTCATATGTAGGAACAACTGTGCTGGATAAAAGAACTAGTCACAATTTACATAAAGAAAAATTCTACCCAAGAACTTTAACATTCAACATTTGACACATGCTTATGATGTGCAAAAGCAGATGTGTAGGGTATAGAGTCTCATCTCAGAAATGAACAGCCATCTTCTAAGGAAGCAGAAAGATAGAGCTGAATCCAAAAATAAATGAATGAACAATGCCAACAGTCAGTAGAAGCTTAGAGTGAATTAGTATATAGTATCTATCTGACTTGTGAACTTTATACATAAACTCTTTCACAATTTGTCCTTAGCAAGAGAAACGTTAGGGGTACTTAACATACAATAAACTTCAATACTTCTTTATAACATCTTCTCAAGTGTGAAATTTTATTCTAAATATGTGCCCGTGTAGTGGTTATTGATGCAGTTGTCATCTATGGTGCTGGATAAAATACAGAATGCCCACCTAAATTCAAATATCAGATACAAATTTCAAGTTGCAAGTCAAAAAATTGCATGGAATGTACTTACACTAAAAAATTTTTTTTTTTGTTTAGCTAAATTCAAATTTAACCAATGTCCTGTATTTTTTTTAATTTTTTAATGTTTATTCATTTTTAAAAGACAGAGAGCACAAGCAAGGGTGGGGCAGAGAGAGAGGGGGGACACAGAATTGAAGCAGGCTCCACGCTCTGAGCCATCAGCACAGGGCTCAATGTGGGGCTCAAACTCACAAATGGCGAGATCAGGACCTGAGCCGAAGTCGGTCGGACACTTAACCGACTGAGCCACCCAAGTGCCCCTGTGATATCCTGTATTTTTATTTGCTTATATTCTAATAATGCTGCCTATTTCAAATCATTCCTGTGTGCTTATTTAAGCAATAAAAAAAAAAAAAATTACTGGACAGAGGAAAAGTGTGAAGCAGGGAAGACAGGAGGAGTTAAAGAGGTTAGTCAAGAACAAAAGACGATTTTTGCCACGTAGTCTTAAATGAGATGAACATAGGCAACAAAATGAAAATGTGGTTTTAGAACTACAGTCCCAAATCAGCTAACTGGAAGGGAGTTTAGGTAAGGGCAAGAGGCCAAAAGGGGAAATGCTTTACCAAAATTCAGAACCATAACATCACTGCCCAGGGGAAACCAAAAAGGGAAAAGTATCATCAACCATAAAGATACAGTAACAAAATGGAGGCTTTTGCAGTTCAAGAATGGGAGTAGTTCTTTTTAAAATAAAACAACTCCCTCATGCTGGTCACCCAGTTTACTCATATAAATGGGATTCAATATAACCCACCTATTAAAGCATCTACATCTACACATACACTGTTCAGACTCACTGTAAAGAGGAGAGCAAAGCCTGCACTTAGAAGACCCACCCTTCTGAGAGACTCGGCCAGGCAGCCCAGGAACAAGGGGTCACAATCTGCCACCAAATCCTTAGGGTCTGCCCACCTCCTAGACTCCGTCTCCTCAGTCAGGATTCTCCTTTCACAGCAAAGTTCCCTGACCTGAGACCACTTAGGGTGAGACCCACAACAAAGCAGATAAAATGATACGGCTTACTAGTCACCACAGTTCCACTGCTTTTTCATCCTTTAAACACTGACCAGGGCAGGTCTGAGGCCACCAGCAGAACGTGAAGACTAACCCTCACAGAAGATCCCTGTCTCCAGGACTTCTGTTTCGTGCTCACGTCAGTTGAAGAACTACTGAGTAATCCATGAGTCCCATTTCCGGGCTCATAAAACCCCACCACATGAAGCATCAAGCTTCAACAGAGGCCAGTGGTCTTGAATCCCAGCCTGCTAACTCAAGATCTAAGCACTCACTAGACACGAGATTAAGGCACAGTTGAGCAATCCCAATCTCAGGCTGTACCAGGAAACCACTGGGGGGGGGGGGGGGGGGCAGGAACAAATCCTTGTTATCAGTTCTCAATCACAGCTGAAGCCGACCAGACTTTGTGCTCTTACCTCTCTAACCAGCATGTACTTGACAGAAGACTGAAAAAGGCCCAAGAAATGCATACTAGAACCTGAACTCACCCAGGTTTCTCAAACGAAAGATGCTCTAGCACATGTTATGTGCTATAATTTATTTTTCCAACAAATACTTCCAACAGCACAGAGAATTCCAAGTTAACAAACCAAATTCTATTGAAAATACAAAGGAATAAGATGGTCCCTGCTACCACAGCAATTACAAACCAGCAGATACATAAGATCCTTAAATAAATACCTGCCGTATGTGACACATGGCCTAATAGAAGAAGTATAGTGACCATTTGCTCCTAGAGCAGGGAGAGTGCACGCCCCTGGGTAATCATGGAAGGCTTCCTGGAAGCAGCTGAACTGGGCTTCAGCCAGGGCAGCATTTTGAAAGGCTGGTATGGAAGAATGAGAAAAACAGACCAAGCACCTATAAGGTAAAATGAGTAAAAGATAAGCCTGGGTTGTTGAGGGAGGGAAAGGGCTGCTTAATCACTAGGCCTAGGAAGTTTGGACTTATATGCCAGGCAACAGGAGGCCAAGGAAGGCTTCTGAACACTATGTTGAAATAAGCAGACAAGGGGCACCTGGGTGGCTCAGTCAGTTGAGCATCCGACTTCAGCTCAGGTCATGATCTCATCGCTCCTGAGTTTGAGCTCCATGTTGGGCTCTGTGCTGACAGCTCAGAGCCTGGAGCCTGCTTCCAATTTTGTGTCTCCCTCTCTCTCTCTGCCCCTCCCCCACTCATGCTCTGTCTCTCAAAAATAGACATGAAAAAAAATTTTTTTTAAAGAAAGGAAGGAAGGAAGGAAGGAAGGAAGGAAGGAAAAGAAGCAGACAAACCTAGGACCACAGGAAGGATTGGGGGAAGGAAACCATGGCCACAAGAGCAGTCAAGAGGCTACTGAAGCCCTGCATGTGACCTGTAAGGAGAATCTGAAAAAAAGCGGGTAGAAAAAAGGAAGGAAGGAAGGAAAGAAGGAAGGGAGGGAGGGAGGGAAGAAGGAAGGAAGAAAAGGACAGGATGAGGCACTCATGAGAAGCAAAGAAAGGGAGAAAGCTACAAACACTAATACATGTTTTTAGCCAAAAAGATACTGAAAATGTAGGCGCAATTACAAGAAGGAAGAAAGAAAGAGTTTAAGAGAGAGTTCATTTCATCCAACACACATTGATTTTCTAAGGAAATTTCCAGAAAGAGATATATATGGATATGGAGTGGGGAAAGAAATTTTTGACTGGAAATGAAAATCAGGACATTAATGGCATTTTGGTAATGGATGATGTGCATTGATGAGGTCTGCAAATGAGAAGAGTTATTAGCAAAATAGGATTCAGGGCAGTATGCACAATTAGGGGGGTTAGAAAAGGAAGTAAGACCAGAAGAGAAATGGCCTTGTCACCAGACATGGATAAAAGCAAAAGAAAAATGTGATGTCACACAAGGTACAGAAAGAAAACATTTCAAGGAGAGAACCATTAACCCTTGTCAAACATTATGGAGACTCTGTAACAGGGGAAGAAGAATGAGAAAGGGTCCATGAACTTGGGGAATAGAAGGTCTCAAGTGAGATTTCATCCATATTGACATCAATGACCAGAGTGGATGATGCCCCCTGAAACGAAGAACCCTCTGTGTTCGAAACACCTTCAGAAATTCTGTACAGCACAGAGATTAAAACATCAAAAAGCAAACAGTAAAAAATACATACATACATACATACATACATACATACATACATACATAAAAGCTCAGGACACAGCAGACACAGGCCTGGGCACTACCTGGAAGTATGTGCATTAACCGTGAGGGCCAAAGAGCATGTGTACAGCCCAGGCCGAAACCAAAGAAACCAATGCTGTCTCACAGAAGCCCTCTCCAACCCCCCCCCCAAACTCCTACTCCCCACTTGCTGCTTTCTCCCACCTAGAAGTCACAGTCATCAGGCAAAGCAGTGCATAGGATAGCACAATCTAAATATACAGTTTCTTTTCAAAAAAAGAAAAGAAAAAAGCCTGCCATACTAGAATATTCCACGTGCAAGACATAAATCTTTCTGTTCATTCATGTCTGACTGAGTTAAAAACACAGTTGAAGGCAGATATATGAACTTCCTATCCACCCTGCGGGATATCTGTAATATAGAGAATAAAACTTACATAATGTGTGTACAGAAGAGCAGGTGGGTCTTCCAATAACTGAAATACGATCCTACACATTTTTTTCCCCTCTCCCACTACACTTTTAATTCACTAGTTGCCTTGTCTCTTTCCAGGAATATTCTCTTTTTATACTCAACTCCCATCTATTTGGGTAGATCATTAGCATCATCACAAATCATGGCTTCAGTGCCAACTCAGTAGCATTATGCAATTTACTGCATGGCACCTAGCATTAATGCCCCCATTATCTGATTTGAGGAGTCATTATTTCAAATATTTTAGATAAAGTATGTTTTCCCTCTCAGTATACAGAATGATAAATGGTTTGCAAATAAACGTGAGTGTCTCCACTTAGCATGCCAATGAGTGAACAATGCTCCTGCCGCCTGGGCCTCCTTTTATTATTTGAGTCCTGAAGAAAGTGTTCTGCAAACAGCATGGCTGCAAGATGACATCTGTGTGTTCATTAATGCATCATTTCCTTTGCACAGAAGCCCCACAACTGAAATTTAATTCTGATCTTTAATTGAGCAAAATTGCTTTCAGATGATGAACTAAGGCGAGGGAGCCACACCCTCCAGGGCAGCGGCAAGGGAGAGCTGTGCCAACCCTTCTCCAGCACAGAGGAAACAGCAACAAAAAATTGGGTGTGAATTGATTTGCTCTCACTTGGCTGCACTGTGGAAGAAAAAGGGGAGAAGAAGAAGAAGAAGAAGAAGAAGAAGAAGAAGAAGAAGAAGAAGAAGAAGAAGAAGAAGAAACAATTTGCTCTATTACAGTTATTTCCTAAACAAAGTGAATGTGGGAGTATTTGAATTTAAAATCCCACAGCAAGCTACCCAATACTGGAACAAAACGGGTTACTGGAGACATGGCACCTGCTTGATATGCTCTAAATCCTGGTTTGAAGGCAGAAAGATGTACTTGGGTCTAATAACTGCAATGCCTAGCTGGGGCAGTAATTTCTTTTACTTGGACCTAACACACTCCAACCCCCAACCCCCGTACTTCTTCCTGGCATCGGAGCCACGGCCCAAGTCAGCGGTCAGTCAGACTCACGGGGCTGCAGGCTTGCAAGCACCCAACACAATGCAGAAGCCAAAAGGTCTCTTGGTCAGCTTCTCCCCAGGTGGCTACTGGACTTGAAGGTATTTTAGTGCTTTTTATTTCCCAGGGCTTCATGTCAGCGCACCCACAGTGCACTCAGGCTCACTATGGGAGGGCACACATCCTGCCTCCCAGCTCGGGGGCAAGGCTGCCACACGGCTCAATCCAGCTGTGGCTACTGCAGCAGACTATAATTAGGTGGAATCGTAATCTAAACTTTTTCTTTTTTAAGTCATGCACACAAGAATACACAGATTCAGAATAATCACTGAGGATATAATTTCTGTCAATGGCTCTTACACTTTTGGGGAATCATAAAAGTCTCTGAGAACATGAGAATCTGATAGACACAATAGAGTTTCAGGGGGAAAAATGCACAAGTACTGAACTGTGCAGACCCCCCAAAGCCAGCCTTTGCCTTACACAGTTATACAAATACATACATGTATTCCCACGCATATGTGCATACACACGTACATGTATACTTGTACGTATACATCCAGAAGCACCCAACACACCTCCAGAGCTCTCACGTCTTTGGAAGACTCGAGTGAATATATGTGGTAGGACTGAGCTGTCCCTGAGCAGAGTGTCTGAAAAGCCCCTTCACAGACAACTTCCTAGATCCAGAGGCGTTGTTCCAAGCATCCTCTTAAACAGCTCAGACCCTGGCCCCACCAAAACAGGACCATCCGTTTAATACCAGGCTCCAGACTTTGCCCTCAAGATAATCTTAGACAAAATCCTGCTGCCTTTTCACATCTTGAAGCAAAGAGTGCGTATAACTCAAGTACATAAATTAACAGGAGCAGACAGTACAGAGTGACTGGTTACATGCCACCAGACCTCATCTCCAGTGGCCCGGATCTACCAGTCCTTCTCCCCAGGGATCCTTCAGCAATCTTCTCGAAAGAAAAAACAAATCAAGTAATTTATCTCTAATCTACTTTGAGGGGGCAGTAACATTCTACAGAAAAGACCAAAATCTCATGCAAAACCATCTAAGGGGAAACTTCTGACCTCCAAATGAGCAGAAGGAATTACCAGACCTCCTTTCAGGTGAAGCTGGAGCACTGAGGAGGATGCTCTTAGAGGGGCAAGTACCTTTGTCTTTAACTAGGCTATTTACGACTCCGTAAACTGTGCATAGATATGCAAATAACGTCTGTCCTCTAGAAGAATAACCCTGCCCCTCCCCCTGAAAAAGTCAGTTTTGTGTTCCTTTGACATTTTTTTTTTTCACAATTCCTTTACTCCATATAAATTTGATTCTTTGGCTTCTCCTTTGAACCTGATGTAACATCCACTTGGTTCTCTTATTTAATAAAAAGTTAAATAAAACCTGTGATATGTGTACATTTAATAGGTGTATGAAAATCATGACTTTACCACTTTCTGAATATGATTCTTTTAACTATTAGGAGTTAACGTGGGTTCAAGTAAGAATAAAAACCTGAGTCCAGGATTCTGAATTCTAAAGGCCACGTTTTTTTCCCCATGGTAAGCATGAGGTGGTAACATGACTTGCAGATGAAAAGTGAGTTAAGGAAACACAGCACCCTTCCCAGAGGACACCATCTTTAATGTCCACTACAGGAGCCCCAAAATGAGTTTTCCAAAGGTCTTTTTAAAAAGAGTGTCCAATGTTAAATTCAGAACCATATGCGAGACTAAGTAAAAACCTTGATTATAAGGCACACAATTCAAGGAAGCCAACTCACCTTCTACGAAATAACACACAGCAAACCGACTTGCCTCCAAAAGTCTAATAAACAAGTTATCCAGCCATCTTCTGAAATGGAAAAAGACCAGGAGAGTAGCCATGTTGGTCTTCTTATCCTAATCTTTCCTCAGAAAGTAAGGAAGCCAAACTTTAGGACTTGGCATGCTAGGAGACTCCCAGGAAAGCTTCAGAGGTATTAAGAAATAATCATTTATCTGAATTAACATTCCACTCCAGATGAGGTAATTAATTAGGCAAAAGAAAACAATCCTTAGTACTTTGCTCTGATAATTAACAAACGTTAAATCTGTCATTGGTAATTTACTACACTGGGAACAGAAAATTTCAATTGTTCAACCTCAACCTGCGAGCCTTTTATCTCCTTGCAAGCTTTTTTCAATAATCCTTTATCAGCTGACATTAAGGAAAGTACAAAAGCGGTGGGGCACTGCTCAAGATGCTTACTTAACCTTTATAACTGTGAGGTGGTACAGTGTGTGCATTTGTCAAAGTGACAGACTGCTTTATAGGAAACATCCGCAGACGAGAGAAAGCAGCACAATGTCCATCCAAAAAAGAGAATAGCACCCTTCCTGTTTTTCCAACCACCATGCAGCACACCCCTGCAATTCTGTGTTAATCCCTGCACTAGGAGACAGCCCAACTCCATTTATAGGTCCTTCAAGCATTGCTTTCAGAATATGGTAAAACTCGGTGGGGGGGGGGGGGGGGGGAGCGTAGCAGCACTGCTTCCCACTAGCTCCTACAAATCAAAGGGAAAGACATATTGAGTCCTGCTTTTTTAGTAACTTGAAGCCCTGCATAAAAATCTGCTTAACAGCTTCAGCCTGGGAACCAGCTTTTTTTTTCTTCCTTTTAAATGAAGCTGCATTGCCTGTGAGATGGGTTTTGTTTTGGCTGTTGCCTCGGTTATATTTTTAGTGACACAATCACCAGGGTTTTGAGTGCTATGCCCACTGCAATGAGATATGGGCCTTTGATTTAACAAAATCATGAAATAAACTTCTGAAGTTCTTTCAAAGGAAAAGTGGCATCGTAATTATTAGTATCCTGGCAAATGTCATGTGACCTAAATACGTATTTGTATAAAGCACTGACAGGGCAAGAAGCAGCACAGCAGGCTCAGGACCCTCTGAAAGGAGGCACACTAGGGGTGCTGGCACGGGGTTCCTGCTGAGGCAATGGCAGAGGGTGCTCACTCTAAAGAAATCCAACATTCTGTTGGATTTATGCAGGAAAAATTTAAGCAACATGCCCTGTGTTTGCTATAGCTCCTTACAACTGAATCTAAAGCAGGAAATAGTGAGGAAGGAGCGGTGTGGGCAGAAATGGAGCCAGTGACAGATGGACCAGCTCTCAAAGTAGAAACGCCTCAGTTCCATGATAAATTGTGATCAGGATGCGTGTGTTGGGGTGGAAAGGGCCTGGGGTGATCTGGCTGAGAGTGACATAAAGGTACACATACATAAAATTTTATCAGGCTATCCCTTAAGATTCACACATTTTTATTCTGTTACCTCTCTAACAAAATTAATGGTTCAGAAGAAGAAATGTTTAATCCCTAAGGTCAAGCAGGGTGCTCCTGCCTCATCACTTAGATGCCTTCATGGTGCAGGGAAGACGGGCACACTGAGACTCCAAGCGTCAGGCTCTGCATCTCACCAGCTGTCTGTCCTTGGACAAGTGCCTTTTCCTATCTGTAGTCAGATCATCATACTGAAAAAGGAGATAGGGAGCCTGAAATGTAGGGTCCGGGGTCTCCAAAATGGTAGGCGAATCAGCCCTTAGAACTGTGTGTTAGGCAGGATAATGCTCTTTAACACTGCTGAATTCAAGCACCTCCTAGTCCCCTGTTGCTCCCATTACTTACACCTGTCCAACTCACTCACTCACACTACCTGTCTAACCCCAGGATATATGTGAATTTGGGAGACCCGCCTCAGACCCTCAAACTCACTTCCAGCCTTCAAACTCCATGATTTAGAGTTCAGATACTCCACTAAGATTTTCCCTCACTCTGGCCCTGACAGGCTTACAGGGTAGATAGAGAATTTAACAGAGTAACATTAGAGCATGTATTGGATGTGGAATTTTCCAGTAACAACTTTCCTGCGCAACCCAGCTCACCAACTCTTTTTTTTTTCCATGTTTATTTATTTATTTGGGGGGGAGGGGGTGGTGGGGAAAGGGAGACAGAGAGAGAGAGAGAGAGAGAGAGAGAGAGAGAGAGAATATCCCAAGCAGGCTCCATACTGTCAGCACAGAGCCTGATGCAGGCCTCGAACTCACAGTGAGATCGTGACCTAGTGAGCCAAAATCAAGAGTTGGACACTTAACCAAATGAACCACTCAGGCGTCCCCTGACTGGCTCTTGAAGTCAACTAGCTGATGACAAACTCTTCAGCGCACTAACCAGGCATGTTTATATGCCTTCTGGTTCTTCTAAGTCTACAAAGCAGGCATCCAAAGGAGATGAAGGTTTAATGCCTACTTTTGGGTAAAGAGGAGGATGGAAGTGACAACAGCCACTAACTGATGAATATGGATCTAAGAAGAAGGACCTCTAGTTACTAAAACAGTCTCTCAGTTTGTCACCTTGTCTGACACGTCATCAAACTCTCAGGTCCGTTTTCAGATGCATTAAAAGAAAATTATCCTGCAAAACAGGATACATGGAAGCTAAGTTTTTGATTTTAACTTAACAATGAACTTGGATATGTCCACAACATAAAGCTCTTACATCCATGGTCTTCTTTTCCTCTCCTGACTTCTTTAGATCTGCTTCTGTTTAAAAAATTTTTCAGTAAGTCTTGAACGACTTCCACTGAAAAGATTTCCCACTGAAATATTTTTAAACCTCCTTTGTTCCTTTTGAAAGCACAAAATTCTCAACTTTTATCCAGCTGTTAACAGCTTTTGCTCTCATTTTGTAAATGTTGGTAATGACTGTCTTGACAAGGTTCTCTGCTTCAATGAACACAATATTTGGAATGATGAAGAAGCTGCAAGCTTGGACCCTTTCTATATAATATTTAAAATAATAGTCCTATTCACTTGACAACGGCAATGATTTCCAGGAAGTTAAGTAAAGCAGAAACAATTAGTACCTTCATGATGTCCAGTTCTATACAAGGCACTGTCAGGGCAAAGAGGATAAATCTAAGACTCAGTTTCTGACCACGCAGGGCTTAAAATAGGTACCAAGACCAATTCCTCTTGACCTCAAAGAATAAGGCAGACCAGGCTTTTACTCTGTGAAATCTTTTTTTATTCAAGGGCTGCACCCCAGATGTTCTCATCCGTCTCATCCGGCCTTCACCTCTCTCCCTCATTCTCAAGTCTGAATTACCTGCTGGCCATCATCCCTTCTGTTAGCTAGCTCCATCAGAGCACCACATGGGAAGGCAGGAGAGCAAAGGGACAAGTCCATCATCTATTCTCAGAATAAAGAAGTTCAGCGGGGGAGGCATTTGAACCTAATGACTGAAACAAAATTTAGGACCTACCCTGAAGTGAAACAGAATGCCAGAGAGAAAAGACCTTGAAGGTCACTAAGTCCAACCAAGTCCAACCAAGTCCAGTTTCTACTTAGAGGAAAACTAAGTGGAAGTGACTATTCCAACAGTAAGGACAGGCGATTTTCAGCTCTGACTTAACTGGAAACATAGTACACATCCAAAAAAGTATTGAAACTTTTAAGCTCCAAGCTCATTTTTTTTAACCATTACTGTAAAACCCACCCCCAATCCACTACTATTTAGGTGACTGTCTTGACGGCAGCAGCAACAAAGCTTCTCCTACCCTGAACACATAAAGATGGTATTTTGTATCAAACACAAGCAGGACATGCACTCTGCGCGTTTTCCTGGAAGCGGTGATAAATCTGCACCGGACTATCCATACACTAGGTCCTTGTTTTGGCCACTTCTGTGAGAAGGCTGGTTGGGGGTCTGAGCAGGAGGTGACAGATGAAGAACGGAGTCTGGTGCATCAGACCCCATACCTCTAATACCTGTGCTCAATGCATCAAGAAAATGCCCAAGTTGTCATCAAGATTGTGCACAAGGCAATATGTAGGCCTGGGACTGCCAAGAATGCACTCCTGAGCTTGCTGGATGGAGTTAGTAGCCTGACTTCCCCTGCATCAGACACTAAGAAGAAAATCCCTTAGCACATCAGTGCTATTCATCACCTACAAGACATATCAAACAGTAGACCAAAAGTACAAATTTAATCCCAACCATTGAGAAACAGCATCCATGTTTATTATTGGATATACTTCTGTGGCCATTATAAAAATCAGATCTACTTTAGCTTAACTACATCCTTCATCTCACAGGATGCTATGAGAACTTTGGTGAAATAAACTAAGGACCTGTAGCTTTAGGACAATAAATACACAAAATTTCAAGCACTCACCAAGACCCTACCTTCCTCCCTTCAGAGTCCTAAGTAAAAGCAGTGATAACCTGCCCTATTATCAGCAAGAAGACAGTGTTCTGTCTTTTCACTGTCTCCAAGAAGGTATGGCAGGCAGGTCTAGCGCCAGACCCGTGAGGGAGAAGTTAAGACAGCAAAGACAGCTCACTGTGATTTGGCTGTATCAGCAGGGCCCTCATTTGCACAACACTGTCAAAACAGGCAAATAAAAACCAACATATAGTAATAATACCTCTTAGGGCTCATTTCCAGGGCCGCCTGCTTTGTTTCGAAGCAGCCTGCAAGAGCACGAGCTTCATTAGACATTCCAAAGGGGCCGCTTAGCTTGGGGGAAGAGAGGAGGAGCCCTGTCAGTGTTTGTCTGAATAGACTGCACATGTCTGCCTCTCGACAAACCCATCATTCCAAGTGCCTAGGGCCAAAGGAGCTAGGCAAAGGACTTAAGGATTACTATGTGCACAGAGTCTCACTGAACTGACTTAACCAGAAAAAAATACTTCCTCCATCCATTCCTCTGGAGCTATGAAAGGCCTAGTTTTTTAAAGAGAAATAGTAGTTCCTTGAAGAACAAAAATGTGGGCATTTCAAATACTTGTAAGTCCATGTCCACTATGTACAAATGTCCCAGTACACCACCAGGCAAAGGCAACACCACCAAGGGAACCCATGGAAGATTCCAGGGCTAGCACTCGCTCAGCTGGTCCAACTGTATATTCTAGAGAAACAAGGGTTACAGCAACAAGGAGAGATTATATTTTTTGTTCACAAAGCACTGTCCCACATGTGAGTCCATTGATTTTTTTAGGTCTGATGTGACTCATCGCCCAAATGAGAACACTGAGGCTGAGAGTAGTTAAGTGACTACGTGACTTGACAAGGCCTTGTAACTAGTTAGTGCACTGAGCCCAGGTCTGTAATGAGATGAGAAAACTAGACGATGAAGGTCAATCGAAACCGGAAACCCAGAGGTCTGGAGGATCTCCTACATAATACGAAAAGGAGTGGCCAGTGCAGAGGTGACACACAGGGAGGGAGAAGGCAGGAATAGAGAGAAGCAGTTAAAGGCACTCATCTTTCATAATAAAGATGAAAGAGACCAGCTAAAAACTGAGGAGAGGACATATTAAAGTGTGCTTCTCAAAGCCCAGCTCCCAGGCCCCAAGCCTTAGGGATCACTTCCCCACTAGTGGGGTGCAAGCTGAGGAAGAGAGCCCCAGGAGTGGGCTCTGGGCAGGGGAGCCCAGCTTGCCTCCTTGGGAGTTGGCCTATTTCTGAAGAGTCCATCGTAACTGTTGTGGCTCACATTAGGAGGGCCATCAAGAAAATTAAGGATACAGAATAACGAATTATCTAAAATCCAAGAAGTGAGAAATGGCCCCAACAATCTGGAACATTTAGACAGAAAACAGAGAAATTCTATTTATTCCGTTCACTCAGAAGAACACTGGGAAAGCCACAAACAAGCTAATTGTGTCTCAATCCAAGGGGGGAATATTTTTTTAAGATGAAAGCCATCCCACAGTGAAATGAGCCAAACAAGGGCCCCCAGAACTCTCTATCCCTGATGACCTACAGCAGAAGCTGGCTGACAAGTTATCGAGAGCGGAAAAAGCAGAGGGTGGAGGCCCAGTGAAGGGCCATCACACCAACAGCCCATAAATCTCAGCCCTTCTGTTTCCTTTAATGAAAAATAAAACCAAAATTCTGAGGCATTCATTGTAAGTCTGGCAGTTACATAGACTATGACCAACATTTGAAGTCTAAGAAACAAACTGATGTGGATTAATTAAACAATTTAAATCTTTACATAGTTCAATCTACACCCAGAGAGGAGAAAAGTGAAACGCTGTGAAGGAAGAATCTTGGATGCATATGCGATTATGATGAAACAGTACTGCTATTGTTCTTACCGTCCCATCAGACAACAACAAAAAATATCATTAGTATGAATCCCAGGAGATGTGATAAAAAGGGCCCAGGATTTCAAGTTAGAAGGCTGAGTTCTAGTCTTGAATCTATCACAGAAAGGTGACCGAAGTCACCCCACCTCTCCAGGTTTAAGGCTTCTTATCTATAAAAGGAGTGGTTTGGGTAAATGCATCCCCACTAAGGGCCAATCTAATAATAAGATTCTACGATTCCATAGCGATGACATAGAACATACTAATTCCACAATTGCAAGACTAGTTTAGTACTTAGCTTACTCATGAGCTGTAATCTTGGATTTGTTTTTGAAGCCAGGTTTTTTTCCTCTTCAGGGGAAGCTTTACTTTACACAGACAAGGTAGATCAGGCACATGATGGGCTCCATAGTTCCATGGATGCTGGCAGAAAATATGGAACTCCCAGATCAGAGATGGAGGACAGTTTATTACTGACAACAACTACAGGAGCCAGAATCCCAGCAGGTTGTATGCTGGTTCCATGAGCCCCAACTCCCAAGGGTGTGGCAAAATGGGCCAGAGGACACCTGCACACGAAAGGCCCTTCCAGGAGAAATGCCCTGAGTTTCGGGAAACTGCTCTTTGCTCCAAAGAAAGGCAGTAGACCTCCCAAGGCTGTTTGCTACATGTTCACAGTCATGGACTTGAGAGGCAAACAGTTGTCTAGAATGTCTCTATTTGCATTGAAAAATAAACCAGAGACACAGGTGTACCTAATTTGAGAAGAATTGGTATCTTCCTAAATATTAAGCCAAAATCTTTCTTTCTCACCAACACACATGCTTTCTAGAGGACCGCCCTCTAAAAATTAAGAAAAAATCTTATTGATGGCTTAGAAATCGAAAGATTCCTAAGAAAGATATAGCTAAAGTCACAGAGCAATCTCAAGAACAAAGAAACACATTGTTGCTGAACAACCCCCCGCATCTATCACTGTGATTATCAAACAATAGTCGCTCAGTAAATAATTGCCGAATAAATCACTCAATCACTCTCCAACAGAGAAGTGAGAAAAAATAACTACTTTATCTTTCAGAAATAAAATTGAAGTGACACTAAAGATGAATCAATTGGGGCAATACAGTCCCTTCATCACATCTTCTATTTTACCAGAAATGTTAAGAAGCACCCAAACACACTTGCAGATAAAACCACTATGGCATTATAAGACAGTAACACTGGATAAAATCTAGGGAAGATCTCCTCCCTTTTGTTGAAACAAACAAACAAAAATAATAAAATGCTTAAGAATTCTGACTAGGCCTTAACCAACAGAACAGACAGCTTGAAAGAGTTCAGCTTGATGAAGTACAAGAGAAAGTAAGGGGAAGAAGTAGAATGCAGAGGCTAAGAGCGTGTGCTTTAAAACTCTAAGAGACCTGTGTTCAAATTCCAGCTCCACCACTTGGGAGCTAAGTGACTTTAGCAAATACCTGCCTTCCCTAAGCCTCTATTTCTTCAGCTTCAAAAAGAGATAATAGTACCTACTAGGATGAATTTGGAAAATCACTGAAAGGCACTTAGCACAGTGCCTGGTAATTACAAGATGCTAAATAAATGGTTCAGTATTTACACTTGATATTAAGGTTTTCCAACTGAAAACCACAAGTGTGAGTAAAATCTCTGTATGGAATATGCAGGAGAGAGAGGGAAGGCTGGGCAGGGTGGTATCAGGAAGAAAAAGAGAGACTGCGTGGATTATCATTGCTTTGTGGGAATTTCATAAAACATGTAACTCTTGCTCTAGAGCCAGATGACTTCCGTATGCTGCTTAGGAATAACTGATGTCCAAATAGAATTGAAATATCTAATTTATTATCAATAAAATATCTAACTTATTATCAACTGAAATATCTATTAGCAATAATAAAATATTAACAGTAATTTAATATTTTTTAACTAAATAGTTCCGGAAAAATGGAATAGATGTACTTTTACCTATTACCTCTGGTAAGTACAGTGAAAAGCCCTAGATATTACATATTAAAGCAAACATAAAAGAAGACTATGGAAGACAGAGAGAAAAGGCAGAATGGCTAGGGGCCTTGGGACACAAGGAAAGTCAAAGTGGTAAGTTCCCTGGGCTTTCTTTTTGCCTCGCAAATTCCAGACTAAGCACCAAAGAAACTGGGAACCCAGAACATCAACAGACACAGACAAAACAAATCCTGAGAAAAGCCTGCTGTCTCTGGCCAAAGTACCATGAAAGATGCAGACTAGCAAGACAGAAAACATTTAGATAATGCTTTACTGCAGCCAAATACCAGTAAAAAAAAAAAAAAAAAAAAAAAAAAAACACCACAACTGTGATCCAACCCCACCCACAGGAAGAGAGCCCAGACTTCTATCTATGCCACAATTCCTTCTACCTCCCATCCCCCACTGTGACACCACAGTTCTCTGGGGGGCAGAGAACACTGCCTGGTGAGAACAAACCACTACCACCTGCCCCCCCAACCAAGTCAGTGTAGTTTAGACTTCCACCCCAACCAGGCATCCCTCCCCTCACTGGGGTGGTGTCAGAGGGGGTTTAAAGGAGAGTCAGGATTTTCACCACTCACTCATCAATTTTTCAACATCCCCACCCCACAGGTTATCAACAGAGGCCACGTGGGGAGCAGCACCTTCCCCAGCTGAGGTGGTATCAGCAAGAGCCAAATGAGAAGGCTGAACTCCTACCCACACCCACTAGTAATAAGGTCACGCCTCACTTCCCCCACCTGAGCAGTGCCAGAGAACGTCTAATAAAACACAGGTTTAAATAAAAGTCCCATAATATCCAAAATGTCCATGATTCATAAGTCACTCATCATATCAAACGCCAAAAATTTCAGTTTAAATAAGAAAAGACTAGTAACAGGTGCTAACAGTGAGCTGGTGGATTTTAGAATTGCCTAACAAGGATTTACAAACAGCCATGGCGAATGTACTTCCACGAGCAATCATAAACACACTTAACAATAAATGAGAAAGAAGAAAGTCCCAAAAAAGAAGCAGAAGATATAAAGAGCCAAATGGAAATTTCAGAACTCAAAAATATAGTAAGTAAAATAAAATACCCAAGGATAAACTCAACAGCAGAATGGAGAGGACAGAGGAAAGAATCAATCAATGAGCAGGATAAAACAACAGAAATCTGAACAAAAGAGATTTAAAAACACACACACAAACCACAACAAAGTCTGTCAGTTACTCAAAAAGTTAAATAACCAATGGCCACACGACCCAGCAATTTCACCCCTACCTATAACCAAAAAGAAGCAGGGAGATAAACAAATGTTTACATGCTCATGTTCTTAGCAGCATTATTTACAGTAGCCAAAAGGTGGAAATAACCCAAGTGTTCATCAACAGATGAAAGGATAAACAAAAGCTGGTATATACATGCAATGGAATATTATTCAGACTTAAAAAGGAATCAATGTATGATGCATGCTATAATAGGGATAAACACTGGAAAAAACGTCATGCTAAGGGAATTATATGGGAATGTATGATTCTACTTCTATAAAATATCTACAAAAGGCAAATCACAGGAACAGAAAGTGAATTAATACAGGATACTGGGGGCTGAAGAGCTGGGGAAAGGGGAGTTATTACTTAATAGGTACAGAGTTGCTGCTTGGGGTGATGAAAATGTTTGCAAAATAAATAGTAGTGATGGCTGCAAAACACTCACTATATTTAAGTATATTTAATGCTACTGAATTGTACATTTAAAATGACTAAAATGGTAAAATTTTGATAACAAGTATATCTTCCCAAATAATAAAAAAACTAAAAGTATATATAATAAAATAAAACTCGGGGCACCTGCGTGGCTCAGTCGGTTAAGCATCCGACTTCAGCTCAGGTCATGATCTCACGGTCCGTGAGTTCGAGCCCCGCGTCAGGCTCTGTGCTGACAGCTCAGAGCCTGGAGCCCGTTTCAGATTCTGTGTCTCCCTCTCTCTCTGCCCCTCCCCTGTTCATGCTCTGTCTCTCTCTGTCTCAAAAATAAATAAACGTTAAAAAATTTTAAAAAATAAATAAATAAATAAATAAAACCAAAAGGATTAGAAATTTTAAAAAACAGAGTTTCAGGGAAATGTAGGACTGTTAGGAAAAAAAAAAAAAAAAGGATCTAACATTCTAATCTTCTGAGCCACAGAAAGAACAGAGAAAGACAGTGGAGCTAAAAATAGTTCCAAAGAAATAATGGCTAAAAATGTCCCAAATTTGGCAAGAGACATAAACCTACAGATTCAAGAATATGAGCGATCCCCAAACAGGAAAAACAAAACAAAACAAAACAAAAAAATTACACCAAGACACATTATCATCCAACTCCTGAAAGTTAAAAGACAAAGATCCTGAAAATATCCAGAAAGAAATAATGCATTACACAGAGTAGGAAAAAAAAACAATTTGAATGAAAGTAGATTACTTTTCATCTGAAACTGTAAAGGTCAGAAGGAAGTGCCAAAACATTTTTCAATGACTCAAATAAAAGAACTATCAACCCAAAATTCTATATCCAGCAAAACTGCCTTCGGGAAATCAAGACATTCTCAGATGAAGGAAAACTAACAAAAATTTTCATATGTAAGTATGCCCTTCAAGAATTGCAAAAGTCGGGGCGCCTGGGTGGCGCAGTCGGTTAAGCGTCCGACTTCAGCCAGGTCACGATCTCGCGGTCCGTGAGTTCGAGCCCCGCGTCAGGCTCTGGGCTGATGGCTCGGAGCCTGGAGCCTGTTTCCGATTCTGTGTCTCCCTCTCTCTCTGCCCCTCCCCCGTTCATGCTCTGTCTCTCTCTGTCCCAGAAATAAATTAAAAAAAAGGTTGAAAAAAATAAAAAAATAAATAAATAAATAAAAAAAAAGAATTGCAAAAGTAAATTTTCCAAATAGAAAAAAAATTTTGAAACATTAGGAAGAAAAAACAACAGAAAGAACAAAAATATGGGTAAATAGAATAAATTTTCCTTCTATTCTTTTTTTGTTTTTAATGTTTATTTATTTTTGAGAGGGAAAGAGAGAGACACACAGCTTGAGTTGGGGGAGTGGCAGAAAGAGAGGGAGACACAGAATCTGAAGCAGGTTCCAGGCCCCAAGCTGTCAGCACAGAGCCCGACATGGGGCTCAAACTCACAAACTGTGAGATCATGACCTGAGCTGAAGTCAGAGGTTCAACCAACTGAGCCACCCAGCTGTCCCAATTTTCCTTCTATTCTTAAATTTTCTAAAATTATGTTTGAATACTACTCAAGCACAACTTATAACACTGTCAAACATAGTGCTCAATATATACAAAAAATATTTAAAATAATTATCTTTTACATGAGAGATGATAAAAGTCTATACTTCACATAAATTGGTAAAATATCACGACAATAGATAGTGAGAAGTTACGTGCATAAAATATGACACTAGGATACCTACTAAAAAAATCTATCAAGGGGTACCTGGGTGGCTCAGTTGCTTAAGCATTCAACTTCAGCTCAGGTCATGATCTCGTGGTTTGTGGGTTTAAGCCCTGCATTGGGCTCTGTGCTGACAGCTTGGAGCCTGGAACCTGCTTCAGATTCTGTGTCTCCCTCTCTCTCTGCCCACCCTCCGCACTCATGCTCGATTGTGCGCGCGCTCTCTCTCTCTCTCTCTCTCTCCAAAATAAAGAAACGTTAAAATTTTTTTTAATCTATTAAAGAGATACACTCAAAAACACTATAAGAAATCAAACTGAAATTCTGAAAAATGATCAAGTAACTTACAGTAAGTTAGGAAAAAGAAATAAAAATCAGAGACAACAAACAAAAAATAAAACAGGCAGGCCTAATAGATGAATAATTATATTAAATGTAAATCATCTAAATACACCAATCCAAAGACTGGTAGAAGGAAAAAAAAAATCACCCAACTACCTATATGATATCCCTAATAAGTTGATTTTAATGTAATGATAAAGACAGATAGAAAATAAAATCATGGCAAAGATATACCATGAAGACAGTAACCAGAAGAAAGCAAGAGTATCTGAATTAATATCAAATAAAATAGATTTCAGAACATAGAAAATTAATAGGAACAAAGAGGGATATTCCATGACATATAGGTCATTCCACCCCAAGAAAAGAATCCTAAGTGTGTATGTGCCAAACAAAAGAGTTGTTAAAATGCGAAGCAAAACTGACAGAACTGAAAAGAGAAAAAGACACACAATTATAGTTGTATACTAAAACATCCCTTTCTCAACAACTGATAGAGCAACTAGATAGAAAATCCCCCAAGGAAGTAAAAGAATTCAACACCACCATCAACTAACAGCAGGATCTAACTGACATTTATAGAATACTTCACTTGATGAAGCAGAATACACATTTTTTTCAAATGACCACAGGAAAAAATATCAAGATAGACCATATCCTGGGCTTTACTACAAAAATGTAATTTTCTGTAATCTAAAGAACTGAAATCATACAGAGTGTGTTTTCTGATCCCAATAGAAGCAAAGTAGAAATAAACTACAGAAAGATAAGAGAAAAACCTTTAGTTTAGGAAACTAAAGAACACACTTATAAATAATCCATAGTCAAAGAGGAAGGCTCAAAGAACATTAAACAATGCCCTAAACTGAATGAAATACAACATCAAATTTACGGAAGCTCAAGTGGTGTTCAGGGAAAACTTGTAACAACAAATGCCTACCTTAGAAAAGAAGGCAAGCACATACTTCCCATTCCATTTTATGAAGCTGTAGCATTACCCTGATACCAAATCCAGATAGAGATGTACAAAAAATAACATCACAGACCACTATCCTTCATGAATACAGACACAAATGTCCTTAATAAAATATTAGCACATAAAATCTACTAACATGTAGGAAGAATTCTGTATCATGAAATTAGGGTTTACTCCAGGGATGCAAGACTGGTTCAATATCTGAAAATCAATCAATGTAATCCATCATACCAACAGACTAAAAAATTCAACCAAACAAAAAAGAAATACGTTAACATATCAACTGATACAAAAAAAGCATTTGACAAAATTCAAAACACACTTATGAAAATAGAAGACAAAAATTCCCTCAACTTGACAGAGAACATCTACAAGAAGGATGCTGATAACCTGTCTCCTACACACTGTTGGTGGGAATGAACAATGGTACAATCACTCTGAAACAGTCGGGCATCTTTTTTTTTTTTATAGTAAACATACACTTACCATATGACCTGGCAATTGCAATTCTGGGCACTTATCACACAGAGAAATGAAAACTGTTGTCCACACAAAAATCTGCAAATAACTATTCTTAGCAGCTTTATCTGTAACAGCCCCAAACTGGAAACAATCAAAATCCCCTCATACGTGAATGGTTGAACCAACTGTGGTATATCCATATCATGAACTACTACTAAGCAATACAAAAGTATTAACTATGGTTGGCACAGGCAACAACTTGAATGGATTTCAAGGTCGTCATGCTGCACAAAAGGGGAAATAATCTCAAAAGGTCACATATTGCATGATTCCATTTAGGTAATATTTTTGAAATAACAAAATTAGAGAGATGGAAAACAGATTTATCCTTCACAGGAGATAAGGGGGTGGGCAGGATGAAGGTACTTATAAAGGGGTACCACGAGGGAGAATTTTATGATGATAGAACAGTTCTATATCCTTTTTTTTTTTTGATGTTTATTTATTTTTGAAAGAGACAAAGCATGAGCAGGAGAGAGGCAGAGAAAAAGGAAGACAGAAAATCCCAAGCAGGCTCTGTGCTGTCAGCACAGAGCCCAATGTGGGACTCGAACCCATGAACTGGAAGATCGTGACCTGAGTGGAAATCAAGGGTCAGATGCTTAACCGACTGAGCCACCCTGGTGCCCCAAATAGTTCTGTATCTTGACTGCAGTAGTGATTACACAAATCTACACACTCACAGAAGGACATAAAAACAATTCATACTCATTGTACTGGGCGAAGGGTACCCTGGATCTCTCTGGACTATCTTTACAACTTCCTGTGAACCTGTAATTGAAAATTTTTAAGTAACAAAAAATAATGCAACAGATTCAAGTAGCCTACACAACTTGTCAAAAGTCACAAATAGTTCTTGAATCCTGGTGACCTAGACCCCATGTTTTTACCTGATAGCAAAGGCATGGATTCTGATGCCTCCCCTCTCACAAATATTTGACAGATAAAGCCAATGATGTCGAAAAGAGGAGAAAAAGGTCCACTTCAAATGTAAGCATAAAAGTCAAATAAAAGAGGCTAACTCAATTTTGCAGACAATTGAACGTCAGTCATGCTGGATATATGGTTTATCTAATGCTCCTTCCCTAGACAGTCTTAAGATAAAAGGCGGGAGGTGGGGGAAATGGGACTTGTATTTCACAGAATCCTTTGAAGTGGAAGAAAAATGTAATCCAATAAATATTGCTTTGGAGATGCACATGGAGTGGCGACCGATAATGACAGGGTTTACCTGGGGGCACTGTAATTCACATGGCTCTGGTTACAGGTGTTTCCCCTAGGTACCTGGGACTGTTACCACACTTGAGAGGGCATGGGCGTCAGGCGAGCCTCTGCACACCCCCTCCTTGCCCTTGTTTAGTCACAAGCCCTTAAAAGAGAACAAACATTTAATTCCCTTGTAAAACAGATGAATGCTTTATAATTTACTAGCAGCTGCTGGCAGCAACGCACTCTGCTCTCATATTCCTATTAAGCAAGCTGTGGCTGATTTATTAAAAGCTCGGATACATCAAAACAAATGACTGAGACATCATTATAGTACTATTTACAACCCCTTAATGGGGTTACGGGTAGGGGCAACGCAGTGCAGACTGCAATCGGCTTCCCTTCTGTTAGAAGGAGCTGCTTCCCTCGGATGGGAGCTGCCATTCTCAGGTAAAAAGAACCAAGCATGGATGGTGAGGAAGGGGGCAGGAGCTCATCCCTGTGAGGGAACTTGTGGCGTACAGCACGCCATGGGACCAATGACGACACTCTGACAGTCCCTACAGGCTTAGAAGAAAAGATACTGTGCCTCAGTTTCTCTCCACATGGAATCAGAAGTTTCCATCTCCCTTCCCCACTACTACTGCCCAAAATAAATCTAGTAGGAGGAGAAAGGTCCTCGGAGGAAACCGAGGGAAGGAACTGGGAAGAGGACTATGTGGTACTTGGGTAGGAACAGGGCAGGAGCAGGGCTGTTTTTAGACACTAGAGATGAGGTGCTGAGTCAGGTCTTGGCAAGCTTGGAGCCCTCCAGCTTCCCCTTCTGTCCTCATCCTTCGTCTGTGGCTCCCTCCTTGCTCTCACACCGACGTGTCTTTTGCTCAGTTTTCTACCCTTGCCCCCTTCACAAAGTATGACCCCAGCAAAGGCGGATTGTGGTCTTTTATTCTCCTGTATCAAAGTAAGTTCATAGGTCCCCACTCCTAGGGGCACCAGCCTTTTGAACAACAAATCAATCTGAGGGAAGGGAAAAGTAGGTCACTGACGTGGGGCAGACTGAGGAAGGCCACAGAGACCCCCAGAGATGTACGGGTACCAGGGCTCAAAGATGAGTCCTGCTTTAGAGGCTTTGGTGAGGCAGAACAGATGCTACGCTCTGAACTCACCACGTTTACAACGAAGTGCAGTCTTCGCCGTGACCCGCGATCAATGAAGGAACCTGCTTTTACCACACAGCACTGTGAACTCCTCAAAGGCAGGACACCAGGACTCGTTCCTCTCCGGACCCCCAACACTCAGTCTGACACCTCAGGGACTCAGTCGTGAATTAAAGAATGAGTGAATGAACAAACACATGAACAAATGAACCCTTGTTCTAAGGGTCTGGTATTTTATAACTTTTTCATCTCTACATAGTATGTTCTAATAAGCCAATGTGAATAATAAGACAGAAAACAATATTTCAAAGCAACTATGCAAGTACTAGATGGGAGAAGGGGAGAAAGGGGGACAGTGAGAGAAACACAAAACCATCTGAAGTTTCACTGCAAGATTAAGAACGGAAGCTCTGCAGCCCAACTGCCTAGATTTTAGTCTTGCCTCAACCACTCTCTAAGCATACCGTGTTGCACAAATTACTTAGCCCCAATATTGTTTCCTCACCTGTAAAATGGGAATTAATAAAGCCTAGATCAGAAGCCGCTATGGAGATCAAATGAAATAATGCCTACAAAGTGCTTACCATAGTACCTGGCATACACTGAGAGCTCAAAAGATGTTAATATTTATTATCAATATCACGGATTCTGGGCCCACTGCCAGGTACAAAATCAAGGAAAAAAATAACAAGAGAAGTCCAGCACCCCAGCCTCTGCAAAGTCACCTTCCAAATACTGTTCTTAGAAATTTCAGCTGACTGTAAACCCAATAAAAGCCGCAGAGTAATGAGATTGCCAAAAAGGCTAATGAGATCTTGGCTTGCATGAAGAGAGTTGCGCGGTCCAGAATAATCATGGAGTGATCAACCATCTCTTTTCTCTGCACTCTCAGACCTCACCTGACTGACAGCGGCAAGCTTTGTGAGTAACTGTATGCCTAGAAACAGAACATACGCACATTTTTGGCAAAAGCCACTGACAAAAAAAATAATCCCCAACAACCTTGAAAGAGATGACAAAACAAGAGTGAGAAGGGGTGGAAGTGATCATTTGGTCTAAACCCTCAGTCTGTCAAGAGGCAAGAGGGACCCAGACGAATGAGGGTCCTCGTCACGGTACTCTTACAAACAGGAATTGTATGCCATTTCTTTTTTTCCTCAAGTGCCTGCCGAGAACCAAACTGTCCACAGTGTCAGAATAGAACCACACCAGGCTTCATGAACCCCAGTAGGTGTAGCAACTACGTCACCAGCTGCCTCTGATAGGATTGGTGGAAAATGGAGAAGAAGAGCTACAGAAGAGGAATCTGGGAGCACTGGACGACCTCAGCTCACTTCCAGTTCCATCCAGGATTGGCACTGGTCCTCCCATTGTGGTGCTAGTTCACCAGCACGACTTTAGAGAACTGGACCCTCCCTTCTTTTGCAGACACTCCTCCCTGCTGTCACTTCTCTAGGAATAAGCCAAAATGATCAATTTTCCTTTTCCAGATGGCTTCTGATTCCTGCCATCGCGGTCACTTACAAACTAAGAATGCACTAAACACCCAGGGAAATCAGGCTTGTGTGCACTTTCATTTCACACTCAAAAGCTCACACAAGAGTATCAGTGTGGCAGACAACACCCATTCCCCCTCTTCTTTGCTAATGAGAGAGCCCTGAGCTTGAGAAGGAGGCAATGTGCCCAGCCTGAAGATGTCAGACACGAGTGCTCTAAGCAAATCACAGTCATGTTGATGTTCTGTTTACCAGTAACTGGAGATGGGGAGGATCTGCTAGTAATGGGACCCAAGTATGGTCAGCGAGATGTAAGGACAAATCCTTTTGGGGAACTCTTCCTCCCTGATAACAGAGGAACATGTACCAAGAAGATTCTTTTGCTACTGTGTCCTTCCTGCTTGTTTTGAATGCTGTAAAGGCATTATTCTTGGAATTATGGCAGTCGTCCTATAACCATGAGGTCACAGGCCTAAAGGTGAAATCTAACCTACCATTAAAGGCAAAGGGAAATGAAAAGATGAACACAGCTTGCATTTTTGAGTCTCTGAATCAATCCTGGGGCCTCCTGTTCCTGACTCTTGGTTAGTTAGGATTTCCATTACTTATAACTGAAAGCATCCTGTTTGTGCCCATTTCCACAGTCCTATTATATCTGTTTCACAGGATGGGCAAAATGAGTTTCTAGAGACTTAGGTAACTTTATAGGACTGAGTGAGGGCATGCACACAGGTCATGATGTTATATAATATGTAACACAATTCTGGGTCAAATGGGAGAGGAGTGGGGGAAGTAAGATTCCCAAATTCCAGGGTTAAGATCTACCCGCAAGACTAAAGCGATTCAAACATTCCAGCATGCTCTAACAAACAACAGATCTGGAGGGCTGAAGTCCCAGGGGTACAGCTTGTGTTCTTGAGAAACCCTGAGTGTTTCACTTAGTCAAATATTATGCTTCTGCTTTTTAAATATTTCCATTTAAATGTAGATTTTGACCTTCTCTCCAATGAAATATTAATAGGAGTATAAAATATATATTACTCATCATCTGAGAGAGGGTCTCTTTCCAGTGTCTGTCATGTTTCCTCTCTGCTGTCTTGACTTCTGAAAACCATGACAGTTTTATCTGCATAACCCATCTCTGCCACATGCTTCCTTGAATGACTGAAAGCTGTAAGACCACATCCTCCTTAGACACATTTTGGGTTTGTTTGTGTGTGTCTGTCTAATTTCTTTCATTCACTTTTCAGTAATAAGATTGGTTTCCTTTATAGCAATAGTCACATAAGGGCTGGGTGGGCAAAATGAAAACTGTCTCCAGCAATACAATGCAAAGGAAGGGCTAATTTAATCTGAAATATCTCCTCTCTTAAATAACAAACTACATTAAGATTAACTGAGATTTCTAGTTCTTTCCAATAACTGCAGCCCATTAAGTAGAATGGAGGTTTTTGGGGGGCAGGGTGCAGAATCACAAGTTATTCTACTCAGTTAGCTTTATCCTTTTCATTATTCAATCAACCAAATGATGACCAGCAGAACAAGTATAGCAAAAGGGATTGGCCGATATGTGAATTTTTCCTGATTTATTTATCTCTTTGTGTTCAATAATTAATCACTCTAAAATGAAACAAAGACACAATTTAATAAAACACTTCCAAAGCTAAACTGTTTCCAGCACTGATTGATGACATAAAAAAGAAAATTGTATTCAAGAGCTGAAAGACCCAGATTGAGATCTTACGATCTTCTTGGTTGTGAAAATTGTATGTAAATTACTTGAAATCTCTGAATCTCAGTTTCCTCATCTCAAAAATGGACACACACACATACTTACTTTGCAGTTCCGCTGCACAAACTGACCATCATTTGAACTAATAACCCCTCACAAGGTTCCTTCACTGAGAAATGAAACATCTTGGAAACTGGCCTCTAAGGGAATCTAAAATATTAACTTCCACCTGTTACTCTGCAACTAGGTCAGCTGGCAAACACTACAGGCTGCTTTGCCCTGGGTATCATCATCCCCACTCATTCTTTGATTCACCTACTCAACATTTTCACTTATTCAATAAATATTTACTGCACACCCATGAGGCAGCACATCCAGTAATTACTGTTGAATGACACACACGTTTCCTGCCCTCGTGGGATTTTTGATCTTCCCCAACTTTGATGTCTTGTATACAGTTGTTCTTAAGAACTCTGCTCTAGGAACAAGCCCCTATGCAAATTCCCTATGCAAAAAGCCCTCCCCAAATTCTCACTACTCACCATTACTGAAGGATGCCCCTCCATTTGACTTATGACTGAAGAAATCTAATTTATGTGGTTCACTCTTTAATATTTTCATCTAACACTCCTTCATTCATTGATCCTATTAGGGATTTACTATTAACTATTAGGGATTTACTGCCATTTATCAATTTTTGGCAATGCTACCACTGCACTTTTAACACAAAACATCTGAAACAAGTCCACAGTTGTGTAAGCTCAAACGTTTAACCTTTGGGACACTGACTATAGGTACAGTCCCGGTTAAAATACATCCAACACACCCAAGCAGGTAAAATAAGGGATAGTCACTCGTGCTGACAATGGTTTAGGAGTCGGAAAGTTTGAACAAACTGAACTACTTTTGAAACTCTTCCTTTGAAGTTTCCAACAACATCATGGGCCACAAAGAGGGGCAAAAAACATCCCACCACTTCCTTGTCATACACCTCTGGGATCAAAAATGAATAATCCATTTTAATCACCCACTTCATAATATCAGTATAAGCTATAGAAAACGTTGGATGTTTCTAAAAATGAACTCATTTTAAGACTCTGAAGCACATTCTTAAGGAGGATCTTTTAAACAATAGGCTCAATACATGCATAGTGTTCTAAGATGTCTTTTCTGAAGACAACCAAATTAACTGAGACATGTTCATCTGGCTACACGTTGGTTACAAAAGCGAACTCTCTCAGGCCAGCATTTCATTCACTTCTTTGTAAGTCTTTCTTTTAAATCCACTGAATTTTTCTCCAGATCAGAGCATAATACTGAGATATCAACAGATTTCTAGATAAGGTATTCTTAAACACCACCTAGGTTTCTAGATAAGAAATTTTACATAAGACATTCTCAAACAGGAATGCAGAGATGAGCTAGAAATCTCAGGAACTGCATGCAAAATTTTCTGGGAATCCGCCCCTTTCCTGAGTCAAGTTATCCTCAAACATGAACCACCGTTCTTTCTGCTGAATCAGGAACTGAGATAGTCATTCTTAGAGTCACCACCATCATCACAAATACTAATATTTATTCAGCATTTAGTTGGTATAAGGCACTTATATGCTGTGTACTACAGCGACACGTTTCATATGCTTAATTTTGTCACTTTGTAACCTCAACAACACTTTGTGGTATTATTATTACATCCAACTTATAGACATGGACCCTGAGAAACATTAAATAAGAGACTTAACCCAAGGCTATGCCTTGACACATTCAATATCTGAATCCAAGCTGCCCTTTTTTGTTGTTTGAAAAAATTTTCAAACATATTTCAAATATGAACTGAAAACTCATATGACTACTATTTAGTTTCTACTTGTTAACATTTTGCCAAATTCGCTTACACTGTATACTCAACTTTTATTTCTTTTTTTTTTAATTTTTTTTTAACGTTTTATTTATTTTTGAGACAGAGAGAGACAGAGCATGAACGGGAGAGGGGCAGAGAGAGAGGGAGACACAGAATCGGAAGCAGGCTCCAGGCTCTGAGTCATCAGCCCAGAGCCCAACGCGGGGCTCAAACTCACGGACCACGAGATTGTGACCTGAGCTGAAGTCGGACGCTTAACCGACTGAGCCACCCAGGTGCCCCACTCAACTTTTATTTCTTATGAAACTATGTGAAAGTGATTTGCAGATATCTTGACAATTTCATGCTGAAAATTTAGTAAGCATCTCCTAAGAATAAAGGCATTCGAGTAACACAACCCAAATACCATTTTCACACCTAAGACATTAATAAGAAGTTCCTAACGTAATCTGATACCCAGGCCATAATTCAGATCTTCACAACTGACCCCAACTCTCTTTCACAGAAGTTACAACTTTCAATCCAAATCCAATCAGGATTTATGCCCTGCATGTGGCTGCTTCATCAGTGTCTTATACAGCCCACCGGCAATTCTGTTTTTCATGACAATGATTTTCTGAAGAGATCAGACAGACCAATTATCCTGAGAATGTCCCACATTTTGGATTTATCTAATTATTTCCCCCCAGTGTACATGAATTTATCTCTCTATCCCTTGTATTTTCGGTAAACCTGATTAGAATCAGGTTAAACATTTTTGGCAAAACTACTCCTTGGGGACGCCGTGTCTCCATGTTACACGACATCAAGATCAGGTGTGTGCTGACCAGGCCATCCTACCACTCATGTGCTGAGTTTGACAACTTAGTTAAGGTGGTGACCACTGCTGTAAAGACACACTTTCCCTTTGCAAGTGATGTGCGGAGTATTCATCAACACTGCAAGATCACTGTGTTCCTCACATCCCTTTAGCTCATGGTTCTGCTTTCCACTGACCACCCTTGCCTGAATCATTTCTCTACAGGGTGCAAATTCTGATATTCTAGGTTTCCTTCTGTATTTTATTTGCTAGTATCATTTTGTAAACCAGTGCTTTCCCTTATCAACCATAGAAGAACTACAGTCTCTCATGAAAGGGGAGGGTGAATATTTCATTCTTCTCACTTAATTTACAATTTTTAGAAAAAGGAGTTGGCATAAATGTCATTTTCAATGGTGGAAAGAGTTTCTCTCCCTCTCTCCCTCCCCTGCCCTTCCCCTTTTCTGTCCCTCATCCCTGGACTCATGGGTTTTACATTCAATGTTTTTTACATTCAGTGTTTTACATCCAAATGCAAACATTCTTCTTAATGCCCAAACTGTCTGAACTCTGACCAATGGAAGCCCCTTCAAGCTGTGTTCTTCACCACCACACTCATTTACACTGAGAAGAACTCACAAAACTATTCTTATTTGCTTAATCTTATCGTCCCGTGGGCTTCACGATGCTTCTCCTAGTGGAACACTTAAGAAGTGTACGTTTTTATGAAGCACTTCCTCTACAGGTATCAGACATTTTACATTAGCATTGAACAAATGAAACAGCTTTTAATAAACTCGACGCTTGATGAGAATCTTAATTTTGTTTCAGAGCTTAATCTGAACAAAAGCAATAGACACTAATAATACAGGCCATTTAACTCTGGGAAATGCCTTTGGAATTTAAGGAGATTCCTTTATGTTTCCTCAACAATCCTCCTTTAAAATGGGCACATAATCAATGATATTATAGGGATCAAGTAAAAACTAGCAACAATCAGGAATGTTTGAGTTGGCAGAAGAAAAGTTAGGAGAGTAGGGGTTTTCAAAAACACATACTACTGGGCCCCACCCACAGAGTTTCTGGTTCAGCAGAGAATGTGCACTTCCAACAAATTCCTAAATGGTGCTGCAGCCGCTGGTGCACTCTGGGATCACACTCAGGACCACGGGCCTAGATTCCTACTGTTATCCCCGCTTTATCCTCACCACGCTCCTGGGCCTTGTATACTTCACTCTCCTGCTACATTTCCTCCACCTCCAAAACAAGACCACTAGTGGGCCAATAAGGAATAGACCTCAGAGACCCTGAAGTGACTCTTCTGGCTTGGGGCCCACTGTTCCTGAATACGCCCATACTTCATTTCTCTCCCAACTATCTTTACAATGGAAGAAAATGTTTAATCTGGGGAAGGAAAGGTCTAAAAATCAAATCTTTAGTTTTTTTCATAACTGTCAAAAGGGATATGAGCTTCAGACTGATTTTGTTTTGCTTTGTTTTGTTTGGCCAAACTAGAATCCCAACTAAGTCAGCTTTATTCCATTTCTTGGAGATAGACAAAACTAAGGCCCTGGTACAGAAGATGTTCAGGGATCAAGTCATAGTCAACCTTTTTGACCTCTAATCTACATCTACAGTCTGGAAGCCTAAAGAGCGATTCAAAAAAATTCAACCTTTACTGAGCTGCTGTTAAACAGTGTTCCACATTGCAGACACAGAGATAAGAGTGGGTCACAGTCTAGTGAGTGAAACAGAGCCAAATCAGGTAATTACAACAAAAGTAATGTGCAGAATGATGACCCTGGAGCACCATACAATGTCCAAGCAAAGAGACAGGCAGTGAAAGTCAGCAATGGAGCAGATTTTCAGCAGGCAAGGGTGTTGATGCCTCCTTTAGATTCTCAGGGAGGCTCTTTTCCAGTACACGCCCGATTCTGATCACCGCCCACCCCCCCCCCCCCAACAACCCTGAAAACTTACTCTAACAGCTACAAAAGCTTCAGGGTTTGCTCCAAGTGGGTACAGAAGCAGAAAGAATGGGACAGACCTGACCAGAGATATCTGTTCCGTGCTAGGATTTTAATTGTGGCCCATATGAAGCTCATGACCCTAACTAAAACCAGAGGTTTCTGGGGTTTGTTTGTTTGTTTGGTTGGTTGGTTGGTTGGTTGGTTTTTTGAGAGAGACCACATACAAGCAGGGGAGGGACAGAGAGGGAGAGACAGAATCCCAAGCAGACTCCAGGCTCAGCGTGGAGCCCAATGCAGAGCTTGATCCCAGGACTGCGAGACCATGACCTGAGTCAAAATCAAAGAGTCACTTGACCGACTGAGCCACCTAGTCACTCCTAAAGCCAGAGTTTGAAACTTATGCCCCTTGTGGTTTTCTCTGAAGCCACAGGAAGGGCTGAATAAAAGGCTACCCCCTCCTCCTAGCTTGGGTGCAAATTCCAGTTCCATCACCTGCCAGCCATGTGACTTGGGCAAATGACTGACCTTCTCTATGCCTTAGTTTCCTCATCCATAAGATGGAGATGATAATATTGCTTATCTCATAAAGTCACTGTAAGGATCAAATAAAGTACACACAAAGCATCTTGGAAAGTGACTGGCTTCAAAACTATTAGTGTTATGGCTGCTGCTATCACCATCACCCTTTTAGACTTTTTTTTTCATCTGTAAAATAAATATATGATCTCTAAGAATCACTCCAAATTCAGAACTCCAAGTTCCTAAACTTCAGGTAAACACCAAATACTGGCCACCCAGTTTTGTAAAACATACAAAATACAAAAGCTTGAATCGGAATATAGGAGCATCTATATATCCTCTCCAGTTGTCAAATACCAGCTCCCAATATTTTCCCACGTCCACAAGATTCATCAAACAAGGCAACCCATGCCACCAAGAGAGTAGAGGAAAACAGAAAATCTATTCCAGGGCCCTGGCTGTAGGCAGAGACCATCTGAGTCCCCTGCTCAATAAAGATTCTCAGCATAAATAGCATAAGAGAAGCTACATCCCAGGGAGGCTGGTTTGCAAGTTTCCATTTTATGCCAGATTTAACCAGTCAAAGTTAAATGGAAAACATGTGTAGTATTAATAAAAGGCTCAGTGTCACTTTATTTCTTATGTTAAAGCACAATCGATGATGCCAGAGAGAGCTAAGAGCTTTTAAAATACACCATGTGGTCCCTTAACAAACATGATGCCTCTTGATGAACACTTCTCTGCTGGTGTCCCCGGCAAATAAGCAAGAACACACAGCAAATTGCTACATGCGACAGCAAGCCCCCATTTCCCTCTCTGACACAAATGGCTCAGCAGTGACTCATGGCACGACCAGGAGGCAGGGAGAGGAGGGGCAGGCAATTGCAGACTCCTCTCAGTGGGGCACTTAGGGGGATAATGGAGCAGGAAGCAGCTGGAATCATCTTGGGCCTCCAGAGCAGCATAAAGAGAACAAAAGGTAACCAGGAGAGAGACATCTAGATTCAAAGGCTGGCCCTACCAAGTTTTAGGGGGATAACCTTGGGCAAATTAACCTCTCTGAACATCTGCAAAATACAGGAAAGCATTATTCTCTTCCAAGGGTTGTCGTAAGGAACAAACGACCAGTGACATGGACAGCTATCATTACTGACAGCTTCTCCATTACCAGAACCACCACACTATGTGCATCAGTCTCATGGAATCCTCATAACAACTCTGTGGACCTGGATCATTAATATCCCCATTTTCAGATGGAGAAACTGAGCTCTCTAGTCCTCTTAGCCATCAACCCAGGCCAGATGCTGACCCTGCATGGTCTCTACTTCATCGAGCCTTTCTTAACAATCCCAAGCACAGTCAGAGTCTCTTACAGGTACATCTCACAGGGTCCCCTATTAGAGCAGTTACCACACTCACAAGAGCAGTGACACCTAACATTTTCTATATACCAGTCATCGGTTTTTCTCACCTATTTTCCCCACTCCAGTGAGCTCAAAGCAGAGAGTGTGGGTATCATACTAAAATTGTTCCCCCTCTTCATGCCAAGCACACCAACATGTTCAATACTTCTTTTGAGCAATGAAGTGAATGCCACAATAGTTACTGTTGAAATTTTCAATTTTTTTTTCTACGACTCCAAGTATTTGGACTGATTAAAACAGAGTTCATTTGTGCAAAAAGTGAATGCAGGTTTCCTGAGTACCTATGGCAAGGCTCTTTGTCATGCACAGCCCCTAAGGAGCTTAGTCTGGTAATTTACTCCTCAGTAGGTATAAACTAGAGTGATTTAACCACACAAGAATCCATTTTATCCAAACAGATTAAATTGTGGGCTTTCAAATGGGGATGCAAAACAAAGGGGTAAAAATCACAAAAGGATTTACCACAGATTACCTTTACAATGAATGTCCCTAAATCCAATTTAAATAATTCAATTTACATAAGTTGTTTAGAATGCAGTAACTTTACTACATAAATATAAAACTATTCTATATTTTGTTCATGTCCAGGTACTATTTTCTATAAATTTAGCCACACCTGATTGTTTCAGAGATGTGGACAGTCGTCTCCCGAAACACACAGGCAGAGGGTGATTCCTATTCAATAGAGATGTCACACTGGCACCCACCATAAAACAGTAACTTGGTGCATGCCTTCTCAGCCCACCTGGCTAGGAATCTGTTTATACTACATACAAGAAAATGATAGTTTTGTCTGAAATGTGCAAGTCAAAGAAGAAGAGTAAGGGACAGACGTATAAAAATGTACGTCCTTTGAACCCAGGTCATCCCTTTGACATTTCTTACCGACACAATTATTTAAGGCTTTCTGATGGTCAACTAAAGAAACAGACAAATGGTGGCTTATGCTGAGTCCTTCCATCAGGCAGGTCAATAAATCTTGGCCAAGAGGTAATTCGTTCTAGGACGAAGCGGCTGCTGCTCAAATCGCCCCCACTCTGATGCTGCCAGATCTCTTCACCTTCTTCCCAACAATCAGACTGCCACCTGCGCACTTGAGCTGATTAGCACCTTCACCTCTGGCGTGTCATATACAGCATTCAACACTTTAAGTCCCCTACATGATTTGAGGAAACGTCTTTGTCCAACCAATAACTTCCCCCAAACACCAGTAACCTGCACTGAAACTATTGAATGACAAGTGCTATTCACCCAGAATCAGTCTCGAGACTTTCTCAAACTCACCAAAATCTTTCTTCCTCCACAGCAATCTCTAGAAATCTTACCCTTGTCACATGTCTGGGTTAACAGGCAATAAAGGGAAAGGCTGCAATAGCGATGATGGTTTTGCGAGGGGGGCGGGGATCCTCTGGGCACAAATCTTCAACCCTGAATCAAAAGAGCTATCTCAAAAGACAGGATTTAGTTCCGTAACGTTTTCTCCTCACCAAAAATCCCTCTAAGCTTCCACTAACAGGGATGGGGATTCATCTTTGCCTCATAGCCAATACACTCTAGAGTAGTGGGTTCAGAAAAATCAGATCAGAGTTCTGAGATCCATTTATGGTATTTGCTAGGAATGTAGAAAAGGAAAATTGTCACAGACATGCCATGGATATTGTCATCTTCATATCAGCATCTCCTACATCCTGGGCTTTAGATGGGTTAACCTACCATGGAAATCATTTTATAATAAATGTAAATCAAACACCATTAACCCTTAAACTCCTACAGTGGGGGTAGGTCAATTATTTCTCAATAAAAAGATCACCACGTTGCTTGTCTGTATCAACAAATTACCTCCATATATAGATACTTAACAATGCTTTAACATTATTCTATGTGTACATGCAGAAATAAATATGTGTATGGATAAGCTTGTCCCCACACACACATATGAATATAACTTTGTTCCCATTTCTCTATTTAGAATTTAAAGAATCTTTCTACTGAAGTTCACAATGTGTCTTTAAACCAAATTTTTCCTGGTATATACCAATCTATATTATTTGCTTTGTTTCTATGAAAAACTACACTTGCACAAGTAAAGGTACTAGACTGACAAGGTCATGTCTCTTAAAAACAAATAAAACCAGTATTGTAAATCTCTTTTAGAAAGGATTTATTTTCATTCTCTTGTCCTTGTTTCTGACCACTCTGGATGAGTTCTACGCCACAGGTGCACTCTGTGGCTTACTCTCCAGCCATCTGGTTCTAGAAATTAGTGAGACTGAAAATGAACATAAAAGAAACCATCCGAGGATCCAAAGTTCACTTTGGATAAACACCCCAATGTTTGGTTAATTCCCAAATTATACAAGATTCCTGGCTCTCCAACAGTGAGAAATGAGAAAACACAGATGAGAAGAAAAACGAAGAGGCAGGAGAGACATGCATGGAGTAGAGAAGAAAACACAGGAAAGATATGAATGGAAAAAGTAAGTAAGGGAGAGAAAAGAAAATGTAGGAATATAATATAAAAGATGAGAACAGGAAAAAATATACAAGAAACACAAGAGTTATTAAATTGGTCTTGCTTTATTTGGTTACGTGGTTGGTTGCTTCGAGCCCAAGCTCAGAAGGAAATTTCATGGGATTCTCTGGATCTGCCACTTCCTTCTGCTCCTTTTGGGAGCCCGGCAGCGTAATGTTAAGTGCCTTGCCTTATCACAGAGCTTTGTGTAAAGTAGTTCTTGTTTGAAGTCTGCATCAAGGCTGGGTTTGAGTTTCGGGCCTTGCATGCTAGCTGCTACACATAAGGCTGGGATTATGCTGGCGGGAACAGAGGAACACACAGAGAATCTAACACGCCACAGCAAGTAGAGTTTATCAGATTAAAGTCATAAAGCAGAAATTCCTCTTGTGTATTATTTCACAGAGCCAGGATCAAGTGATTCAACAATACTCATTCTGTTGGAAATGAGGGAGGGAGACTGGGTCTTTCCTAAACCTCCCTCCAGCATGAAGGGTTGGCTCAAAAAGCATTGGAAACATCCCTGACTATTCTTTTATTCAGGTAATGAAGGATAACTAGGGAGCCCCGCCTAAAACAGAAGCGCAAACTGGGGTATAGAAAGGTAATTCAACCTCACTTTAAAACAATTTCAATCCTATGAATTAAAGGCCTTGTACTGTATACACGTGGGTGAAAGTCTATTGCACTGTTTTCCTAAGTCCAATGAAAGTGAACTACAACATGATAAGGCTAGCCAGCCTGAAAAGAAGGGTGAATTAGGGCTATAACAGGGCATTTGCTATAACACTGGTATTTGTTTAACAATGAGAATAAGGCAAAGCGGCTGGTAAAACCAAGTATAAAGAATTTAACAGAGCTCTCTTGTTCCCCTACCCAAGGGCCTAGAGCAGTGATTCTCAACCTACCTGCCGTTTAGCGTCCCTTAAGAAACTTGAAATTATACATTTATTCCCAGAGGCTCAGATTCAATCCGTCTGGGATGGGACCCATACATGACTTTTTTTTTTTTTTAATTTCCGGATGATTCTGTTTTATGAATGTGGATATAATTTTTTGTGGAATAAATTTTTTAGTGTAATTACTGTGGAGTATAACACGCTTACCATTCCCATATTCAAAACCACCATTCTAGTGATGCTTACTGTCACCTACACTTTTCAGTAGATGACCAGAGGAAGAAAATGCTGTTATTAAAAACAGAAGAATCAAAACAACGGTTTAAAATGCAACAGAAGTTAAATCCAGTTCCAGATCTCACAACCTCAACCAACACACTTCTTCTGGAAAAGAAAGGAAGATACAGATTTCAGCACCTAGAGGCTCTTCTAAAAATTTCAGCACAATGGCTACCTTAGGGACGACTACTACCACTGACTCAAACAATCTTTTGAAATTGTCACACAAAATACTACTGCTGCTTGGGGCTGCTGAACCAACATAGCAAATGAGTTAAAACCCTGAAAATTAACTCAGTCACAAAGCATCACTTAAATGTATCACCATTTAAATCATGTCAAGGGCCAAAGCCAAGTATCTTTCAATTACGGAGTAGAGGGATATAAGGATTTTTACTTTCAAATTCTATACCTCACTCTCTCACCACCTTAAGAGAGAAGATTTAGGGTACAATGGAAGCCTCCTGAGATTTTTCATCATCAATATGGATGATTCTATTTTCTCCCTGCCACTTAGTGCAGGTTCTCTTTAAAAGGTGAGCCACCTGGGATCCATCTGATGCCCAACACAAAGGCACAACACTGTCATAGGACTCAAACAAAGAAAAAAAGGAAAAAAAGGAAACCTACATTCCTGACAGGACAGTAGGCTCCTGGCTTAAGGGAAGGGAAGCCATGGCTTTGAGCAAGGCTAAGACTGATGCACAAAAGACAAGAGGAACATGGGTCTTTCCAGACTCTCTGATCCTCTGGAAAGACCAAATGATCTACAACAGAGAAGGGAGGTGTTTCTTGACCATGACTGGCAGCTACAAGACACCAATCAAGAAGCTGTTCAAACTGGTTGATCCTTGTTATTGTTCAGATTCTGGAATCTTCAGGATGAAGTAATCCTGGGGTTCAGCATCTCATTTCCAGTGATGATGTTCCAATGCCTCCACCAGAGCACAAAACTCAGAGAATAAAAACCTTGTTCCCTAACTGCAATCACACTACTCAAGGAGATTGTTTTTACCTTCCTTTAGAAGGGAAAAGGCTTTCAAAAGAAGCAAATTGCAAAAGAATGAAAAAGACTCCAACCTTCCCTCCCCCTTTCCTTGGTTGGGGAAAGTGAAATGAGAATCATAGTATATAAATAAAGTATTTACTGGCCCCCAGAATTTCCCGGATTGAATGCTGATTACAGTACTGTGATGTCTAGGAAAGTCTTCCTTTCCTGTCCTTTCACTATTAATAAAGGTTTTCTGACTCTCAACTTCTAAAGGGATTACACTTAGTTCGGAGAAAGGAAAAGGTGATGACAATCATCAGCATTCCTCAAATCAATACTTTTCAGTCAACTTGAAAACTCTCCTCAGGACCAGCAATGAAAAATGACTTTCCCCTAACTTAAGTGCTCTGTTAATGCATAATTCTAAGTTCCTAGTGCTTTCTTTTCTTGTGCCCTATACCCAAACTAATATATATAGATATATATATATAGATATATAGATATATACATATATATATACATATGTGTATATATATGTATCTATATATATACGTATACGTGTGTGTATATATATGTATATATATATGTATGTATATATACACATATATATATATATGTGTGTGCGTGTGTATGTGTGTGTGTGTGTGTGTGTGTGTGTATATATATATATATATATATATATATATATTCAAGTACCTGGCTGGCATTTGTATAATGAATGGGTGAATGAGTAATCAAACAAGTATGATCCATTACAAGGTATCTGGGACACTCCTTTAAGCTAATCAGAAATGTTTCCTCAGTAACAGTGAAACCAAAGGTGGTTAGCTACTTTCAATGAGGATGTAATACAGACTACTGACTTGTTACAATAACCAAAATAAATAAAACCAAATAGCAAAAATTAGAAGAAAGATACACTTGGAATTTTAGATGGAATACCATTAACATCAAATTTGGATTAGAGCTACTTAGCAAAGCAAGACAAAGGGGAAATATACTGGGTTAATTTATTTGCCACTTTCCAACAATAAGAAACATGAGTTTATCAGGAATTTTTGCCTCATACTAACTTTCAAGAGTTGTTTATCATGTCAATTGTTATAGAAACCTTGCTGAGAAAGTCCCAGACAATCTTTTACATGGCTGCTTTTCAGCCTAATGGCCTGTCCCCTTGCTATGGAGAAAAGTGCCAGAAAAAGTGATCCAGGAGCAAAGTACAAGAACACTAAACAGTGCACGATGTTGTGATATTGACAATATTTATGCTAATCATGAGCATAACACACATGCAAAAGTATTTTCAACATTTTCTGATTTTATCTCAAACCATCTGATGGATGAGTAAGACAGTATATCAGAATACACTGGACTGTAGGAAAACAAAAAACTCAACTAAAATAGCTTAAATAAGAATTGGTGGGGCACCTGGGTGGTGCAGTTGGTTGAGCGTCCGACTTTTGATTTCAGCTCAGGTCATGATCCCAGGGTTGTAGGATCGAACCCTGTGTCAAGCTCTGTGCTGAGCATGGAGCCTGCTTTAGACTCAGTGTCTGTCTCTCTCTCTCTCTCTCTCTCTCTCTCTCTCTCTCCCTCCCTCTCTGACCCTCTCCCCTGTTCGAATGCTCCCTCTGAAGTTTAAAAAAAAAAAAAAAAAGAACTGGTTTTCCTCACACATAACAAGAAGTCCTCAGATAGAATGAGTGAGTCTAGGTTGGTCACTCAGCAGCTGAACAAGATGATCAAAGATCCTATCTTTCTTTCAGCTGTTCTGTCCCCTACATGTTGGTTTGCCCTCTGAGGCCACCTCATGGTTCAGAGAGAGCTGCTGCCACCTGCAAAGCACCACATACAAACAACCGCCAGAGATGAGAGTTAGACGTTTCTTCTCTCTTCAGATGCAAGGGCACTTTTTCCAGAAGCATCCACACAAGATTTCCTAATGTTCAGTTGGCCAGACCTGAACCTCTAACCAGAAGGAGGAGTGGAATTATCATGATTGGCTTAGATTAATCACGATGTACTCCCTGGAACTCAAGTCCACACGGAATGTGAACATCTAAATGAAACTGGGGCTCTGCCAGCAAGGATGAAGGGTAAGCTGACAGATTTAGGCTGATATCTCCTATAGAGACAAGATATGAATCCTATTTCCCAGACATCTGATCAAGTCCTCACAGAATGTTGATTATTCACAACCTGTTCTGTGTGACAGGATTTGAGGCATGGAGGTTTCTACAAGAGAATTACTATAGAATGCCCTTGTCTACAAAAGAAACAAGACAAAAAACAAAAACAAAAAACAGAAGAGGAAGAAGAGCCTGCCATGGGCTTCCTCAGTGAGAATAAACATATACAATGGCCACAAGGCTACAGACAGCTGAGAGTGAGCAATCTCAGAGACATTCCACCAAAGATTCCAGGGGTGGCTCAAGCAAGATAAATAAAGGACAGAACAACCCTTGTCTCCTCCCCTGAGACTCTGAAAGCCCACTGATATCAACCAAAGAGAAAAGCTTTGTTTCTTTTCACCAAGGTGAGGAGTCAATGCCTGCATCCCTTAAAATGGCAGGAGTGCTTTCCTTTCACCCGTTCAGTCCTCCTGTTTTAAGGAGACTCCTTGTCATGTTCTAACATGCACTTCATGCTTCAGATTTCTAGTGGAGCATCTACTGCAACCATCTTCAGAATACACAGATTTTTTTCCTTCCTTTTCCCCCCTCTTTAATGGTCACGATCTATCTCCGTAGTAGAAGTTCTCTGGGATGGAGATAAATGTGCTGTGCTAATGCACAAGGGAAGCGGCTCCTGAGTACAAAATCCACTTTTCTGCATCTGAGATCTTCAACCCTGACTACTGTCATCACATTCGGGTAAAATTAACCTCTCTGGCATGCAGGAACCAAGGAGCGAAGAGAGGCTCCGCTTGAGAGGGTAAGGAGGGAGCACAAATGAGGGGAAGAGGGAAAACCGGATGGAATGACAGAGCACCACCCAGGCAGCTCCATGTGCGGTGGCTCGTTCCAAATTCCCAGCAGCCACAAGCACCTCTCCATGAGATATTTCTGGGCAGCAAGGAAAGCATTTCCCACCCTGGGCGTATCGAGCGACTAGGGGAAACCCTGTCTCCTGAAAGTCAAAAAACCAATAAAGCTCAGTAGCCAAACTAGCATGAAAAAGACATAACCAAAACTGAGTGTAGACTCTCCCTTAACCTATGTGCGGCTTTATTTTTATGCTAGATTTCCTTAAGATGGAAGTAAAGTAAACAGCCCCTGACACACAGTAGGCACTCACCCCATCACTTGTTGGGTGAATGAAAACAACCCACAGACCACCCAGAAAAATTTCATCTTCTCAATGTGTTAAGCTTTCAACGTTGTCATTCTAAGCAAACAATACAGGCTGAGAAAAATACTCTGCCTACAAATAAAATACTACACTTGAATAGCCACACTTACGATAGACTAACAGTGAATATAGGCTCCTTGGCAGGACAAAAATTATAACTGTTAATAAAAGATGACACTCTCTTGACCACGTCAAATGTACATTTCCAGCTATCAACTGCATTCCGCAGAAGCAAATGGCCAAGATGCTTAATATTAATGGAGTTACACACACACATGCACACAAGCAAGCACACGCAAATGCAAACGAAGGATTCAAACTACAATAGCTAGGACAAACAGAACCCTGAGATGCCATTAGTGACATTTATAGGGTGTTCTAATCCCAGCAAAAGCACTACCCAAAGCTCAGTGTACTGAAGGAATTTACATTGAAAGGCCCAGCTCTGTCACCTAAGCCAGGTCACTCAACCTCTCTGAGTCTTAAATTTTTTTATGCATAAATTGGAGACAATAAGGACTTACTCTGCTAACCCACAGCTTTGTGGGAAATTAAAATAACCTCTGGATAGAAAATTAACACTAAACTGTACATAAAAGCACTTGCAAGGGGCTTCTCTTGCTTAAGTACATGTTTGATACGGCTCAATCTACAAAACCAAAAAATAACAGTTTATCAAACTCCCAGGCCATGTTCTCCAGTGTTCATAGAATTCTCCCTTTATGAATAACTACAGCTGCAGGCTTTGATGCAATCTGGGATATCTAAAAAGGAAAAAATAAAAAGGAGAAGAATAAAAAGAGGCCCCAATTCCCCTAAACAAAACAGCTATTTGTGTTTAAGAGCAAAATTGGGCAACAGAGAACCCATTTCCATTGGTGTGCAGAACTCACAGCCCTGGTACGAACTAGGTGCTTAAAGAGGTAACGAGCGGCACCACGGGTATCACCCCTTTACCTGACATTTTTCCTGTACACAGCAAGCCCTTATTATCTTAACCAAAGACCACTTTTATGACTCAAGAATCTCAAAGCTAGCTGTCTTTCTCCTTCTGGAACGATAAAAGTATCTGCTTGTGGACCTGCCCCCTCATGGATCGCAGAAAGGAAAAGGCTCGGGATTAAGTAAAAATGACCAGCTGGTAAATCTGGGCTCAATTCCATTATTTCAGTCATCCGAGACACGTGCAGTGGGGGAGGGGTGGAGCTGGGCATCAGTGTAAGTGGGCACTAGATGGGCGGTGGGAAGACACAATTGCTACCCTCTGCACTGCCATCCCAGCACAGCTGCACCGCTCGGCTGTCCAAGGGAGCGCTGCCGTGGAAGGCAACAGGGCTACTGCTGAAAAAAGACTAGAACTGCTCTCATTCCATTGGATCTTCCATCAAAAATCCTCTCGGGTCTCAATCTGGTCAGACACTAGTATCACCTGAGGAATGTTTTTAAAACACCAATGTCCGGGTGCCACAGTAGAGCAACTACGGAGTATCTGGAATGGTGACCCCGGCGCTGGGATCCTTTAAAAGCTCCCTAAGTGATTCTAAAGTGTCTCCGGAGTTGAGAACCACTGTTTCAGGTTCTTCTGTCCCAGAGAGATTTCTCTTATATCATTAGATGGCAGTGATCCATTCAACAGAGGAGGTCTGACACTTAAAGAAGTGGCCTTGTTCATATAGGTAACAAAACTTAACATTAAAAAGAGAACTGTGTAAAGCTTAAAGGAAGCTCTATTTACTGGGTAAAGAGAGGAATTCCTTTTTAGAATAGCCCAGCAAATCTGTGTCAGTAAACGTATTTCCTGAATGTAAGTTCCTATCCACACACAATCAGCAGTGGAAAGGAGGTATCAGTGTGTGGCAAGTGTAAACCTCACCAACCTTGTTCACAATCTCCAAAACAGACTCAGCCTTCAGCTGTCCTCCAGAGCAGATCAGGAAATATACACACACATAAGAAGTTGCAAAGCTCAATTTCCCTAGGAACTACCCCAAATTGACAAAAGTTGAGCCACAGTGAGAACTACGGCCACTGGCAATGCCAAACGTTCACCTCCTGATCTGGCTGCTCCCTTTCCATGGCCTTGTCAAAATGAGGGGAACGGTGAAGATGTCCAAAGAAAACAGAAATGCTCAAGTGGCTTGTCCAGCATGGCAGGTGCTCTGAACTGAGGTATTATAGAACTGATGGAAAGAGTACACAGTGTAACCCAGCCAAGACCAGGAGACAGAAATCGAGCACTGGTTCTCTTGTGTTCCTAGAGAATTTATACTTCTGCCACAACAAATGACCCAAAGGTACCAATTTCCACAAACAATAATGATGATTCATGATATAATTAAATGGTATATTTATTAATTACTGATTTATTGATTATATTCCGTGAATAAGCTAAACACTCAACAGGCATTATATAAGTAAATCTTACAATAGTTCTGTGAGGTGGGTAGTATTATCTCTATATTACAGATGAAAAAACTGAGGCAGACAGAAGTAAGGTGTCGGTCAAGGTAGGATTTGAAGTCAGGCTGTCTGTTCATAATACATCATTCTCAATTCCTCTGAAGGCACCTAAACAGAATCCCTTCAATACCCTTCATGCCCATTTCTCTGCCACTGTTCATTTGGAACACTCATAATTTTCCCTGTATGACTGAGACCCTCCTGCCTTTTTCCCACCTAGCAATCATAAACTTCTCCAGTATTTAACAAAGACTTCCTTTTATGTGTACATAAAAGCTAACATCACCATACCGTTTGGCATGAGCTGAGTGAGCGTGAGCTGAAGCGACCCCCAGTGTAAGGGAAACCTGTTGATACTTCGTCTGGCACAGTGATACTAGTTTGATGTGTGCGTTCCCCAATAAAAACCGCAGTCACCAGTTAAGAACACAAACCAGTAAAGGAAGAGTTGCACACTTCCTTTAGACACTTCCTTTAGGCACTCTTCCTAGTAGACAGCGGGAGCAATCTACTAATTTGCTGAGAGACTATGCTGCTGTGGGACACAGGTTCAGGCATCTTTTCATCGCTGCTGCTGACATACAGTTCACCAAATGGGCTCCTTTCAAGGGCTCCTTACCTAAACAAATTCCCCATGCCTCCCTGAGAGTCTACACTGAGTGAAGTTCAGATTCAATGAGGCTAGCAGCCTAATCCCACAGCAAGCCAACTACTAGCCAACACAGGCTCCTTTCCAGGTGTAACCTGACACCCAACACCAGGTCTCCACAGCTTCTCCTTGGGAGAGGGAACCAAGGCGGACACAGCAGCACATCACACCTGGGAAGGTGTGTGTGCGAAGAGGCAGAGGAGGAGCAGAGCTGCTGAAAAGGAGATTCAGGTGTGCAGAAAGGATGATGCTTCTGCTTATCTCCTAACATTGCCAAGTACCAATATGCTTGCCAGGAGGTGGAGATAAGAAAACAAATAGCTTAGACTAAACAACTCAAAATCCGGGTTCAGCTATAGTCTTTCCTCCCCCCATTTCCCTAGGATTCCATTTTGGACTTATTTTTGTTCTTTGCGTAATGTGGGGGACCTTTGCAGGAAGTGAGACGAAGTAAGCAACAGGACCTTGTAAAGTTAAAATCGCAACCTTCATACCAAAGCAAAATAGGAGTAGGAGCCATGTGCATGTCCTCAAGGGACCAGGATTCACAGAACTGCCTAAGCAAATACTGGATCAAAGACTCCATTCTCAACTGTGACTTCCAGATCACTGGTCAATAGAGAAAACAGCACAGACCCTGTGTCCACGTTTGAGTGGGGCAAGATTCTAGGTGTCCTGTGCTGACGCTCTTTAAGATATAGTTCCACCAAAGAAACTTTAATTTAATGTTCTATGCTGTTGTCTTTCTCTTAACACCTCCTCCCAGCCTTCAAGACTTCGGCCAAGATCAACAATTGCCCAATTCTAAACAAAATGTATCATTCTCTTCGCAAAGTTTAGCATCTAGAGTGGAAAGGGCACAGGCTTTTCAGGCAGACAGATTTGAGTCAAATCTTCAATTTGCCACTTCCTCACCACAAAGCTTCCGGACCTTCTGAAAAATCAATCTCCGTACCATTAAAACAGTGACAGTTGAGATCTACCAATGGCAGTGTAAGGAGTTTATTAAACCATCTACGTAAGACCTAAGCTCAATGGGTGGTCCCTGTTTCTTCCCTCCCACTTTCAACCACCATGACTCCTCACACCATCTTTTTTCTAGAACTGCACTAGTTCAAAGCCTTGTCATCTCTCATCCTTACAATGAGAAGAGCCTCCTGACTTACCTACCTCCCTCCAGTCACTGATGTCCCTGTAATTAGATGCATGAAATGGAACTCTAATCGTGTCACTTCTCTGTGTGGTAAAATTCAGGGGCTCTTTTCTGCCTTTAAAGGAAAACAAAAACTCCTGAAGCTTAAATGTGTATCTCCTCACATCCCCACTCCTCTGGATCCACCCCCAAGGGAGATTCTAGATCCCTCTCTCCAGGATACATGACACACTTTACAAACCCTGAGCCCTTTCCCTGAGTAGGCAGCTCATCCTTTCTTACACACAGTCATCCCTCTTTTTCATGAGAGCCACGGGCCTCCCACTTTTAAAGCAGTGGCCTTAGGCAAATAAAATCCCCCAGTTGAGATCCTCACTTTATGAAGCCTCTCCAGGTACAAGATCCCTGGCCCCAATTAACTGCACCCCTGCCAGAGGTGATAAAAGAGATGAACTCACACTAGAATTCAACTTGTGAGGAACATTTTTTTTCCTTCTTCACAAAACTGCCTGAGTTCTGTACTTGATTTTACATTTATTTTTCTTGGCTAGAGTTTGTGAGTTCGTGTTCTCCCTATACTTAGCCGAGCTCTTTGAAGGAACAGACGCTCGCCACCACATGTGCGCTCATTTATGATGCTCTCTCTTGCTTTCCTATTCACTCCTCAAAACCTGGCTTCGTACTCCCTCTCCCCAGAGATATTACCTTGATGACCCTGGCTCCCTCCCTCCCCTCACCCCTTTCACAGGTAAGTGACAACTGGGCTCAGCATCCTGTGGTATCTTTTTCTTTCCTTTCCTGTGCCCTGCAAGAAAGCAGCCCATAATTCCATGCGCCTTGTTTACTCATTTCTTCCCCTAGAAGTGCTCAACCTAAAGCAAACGTTCTCGAACTTTAGCAGTATTCTGAGGTGATGCCTGAACATCTGCAATTCTAACAAGTTCCCAGAGGATATGATGCAACCGACCCGGGGGCCATATTGCAGAACCACTGACCTACACTTCTCTCTCCCCAACTGGATAGAAGGCACCTTTGGGGCCCGGAGCACATGCTTCTTTCATATTTCACAAAGCTAGGCACAGAGTTGGTGTTTGATAAAAATCACTATTGACTAACTGATTGCCTTTGTATCTCACTCCCTTGTGCCACTGTGGTAGGGTTTCTCCTCTCTACCCACAAGCAAGGTCCACTGTGGAGTGCCACTGTAGAAACAGCTCTGAACCAATCTTGTGCTAATATTACTTCCAAGCAATACCATCTGATTGGAGCAGGGCAGACGAAAGCACACCTCATAAACTCCATGAAATGTAGCAGCAATTAACCTCATGGAACAAGAAACGACATCTTAGGTGGAACAGTCTCCTTCGATAAATATGGGGCTTATCCACCTCCAGACTGGCTCATATTTGAGTTATAATAGAGCTGGTTCACTTATAATAAAGCTCTCTAAAGATGCCAATTCCTTGATAACTTCCCCCATATGCCTGCTCCCCACTGTGTGGACCATGAACGACTACTAGCTTACACAGGCAGTCCAGCATACCTGTCCACTCACAGGGATCCAACTCTGTTTCCTTCAGGAACAATTAAGTAATAGCATCAGGGGGAAGATAACGGTTGACAGAGTGCCCAGAATTTCCTGAAGAAATGATTAAATGGACCACTGAAGATGGAAGGCATCTACCTGTGCCTGTGCGTCACTGAATCATACCTTCTTATTAGAGTCACTGAAGCTGAACCTGGAGACCATTTCTCTGGCTCATTTCCTCGGGCCAGTTTTGGAAATGGGAAGAAAGGGTGAGAAGGTGGTAACAATGTCAAGAAAGGTTCCTTGACTGGGATCAAAAACTTCATTTCTACTTAAGGAAGAAAATACATCATCACTACTTCGGTTTATTCAATATGTTGCCCCACTGGCTTTCATTCAAAACTCATTTCCATTAAAAGCCACTTAATTAAGTACAAAAAGGTACCTTGATGGGTCCCACCGTCTGTTTCCACACTGGAACTCCAGTACAACGAAGCTCCCTGCTTCTGTACTTGGTAAGATCTGTCCCTGTGGGCAGATCAGTTGTTCCCAAGGAAAACTGAGGAGAGGGACACTTTTTCCCCACTCAGCAAAAATTCAGCATCTACTTACTAAACAATCAAATTTTACAAGGCACTGAAGTGATAACCCCCAAGGAGAAAGCCCATGAGGCAATAAATATCTTATAAACACAAAGGTCACAGACCCAGGTGTTTATGAGCACAGAAGATGTTTATGGCTATCCACTTGGCTGGAAATTTGCTCTCAAGCTTACTCTCTCTTCTTTATCACCAGCTACATTATTATTATTCTCCAATTATTTTTGGAAAATCCAAAGCAAAGAAGACTATAAAAGAGCTTTATGAGACTGTTGAGCCAAATCAGTATGCCAGAAACAAATCAATGCTTCCAAGAGTTCTGAATACAATTATAGGCAAACAATAGTCCAATGTGTCTGGTAATCTCCCTCCAAACCATTATTGCATAGATTAAAAGATTACAGATATTCCTCTCCGCTCCTCAATATTAATAGTGATATAAAGCACATTTAATAAACCCAAACTGCCACAGCCCTAAGTTGGATTATGGGTCTGGTTCTTCATAAACTGACATGTACATGCAGACTCAGTTTAATAATATACAATCTCGGGTCAATCAAAATCTACCCTCACCAGCTCTCTATTTATTATCGCTTTTGCCACAACCTGCACCCAATCAGATGCTGTCCTAAAACTCTCTTGGCTGGCAGCTGCACAAAAATCTGCACAGCATCAGCATAACAAGTGACAGGTCTCCCCATCAATTACAACTCTGAGGGAAAGACGGCTTCGGCGGGGACATAACCCCACAGTCACACACCACCTTAGTTTCTGACGGACCATCAGATCAGAAAGGAAGCTGTCATCAATGGAGAAAAGGAACCCAGCTCCTCATTAGCCAGGGTTTTCTTTTCTTTCTTTCTTTCTTTTTTTTTTTTTTCCAACATACATCAAGGAATAATCATGGGCCAACTCAACTCTGACAGCTCCGTATGTAAATGGCATTTAAATGCAGGCAAACAGCTCACAAACAAAGAGGCTGCAGCAAGGGTGCTGTTCACAGACCCACTCAGACCTAGCGTCCACGCTGCAGGTCTCTAGGTTTTTAGCTCCCCCAGAATGACCAGAAACATCATGATGAACACAAAGATGTTATTATGAGCTATGTGTACCCTGCCGGGGTCCACAGGCAGGTTCTCCTGTAGGAATGGAGGATCACTTGCCTCCTGGACCACCCACCTCCCCAGACTCTCCCTCCAGCCAGGCCAGACTCTCACAGCCTTTTGTCTCACGGCTCCACCTCTGCTCAGACGCTCTGCCCCTTTGCAGCTCATAAATCAAATTCAACGTTCTTTCAGGCCCACCTCTAGGCCTACTTCCACCTCAAAGTCCACCTCACTCACCAGCCTAAAGGAACCCACTCGTCTCCAATCTCCTGTGACACTCACAAGGAACACGGCACACCAAAGCAACAGCATCTCTTTTGTCCTGGAAAGTCCTCCAATTGTTAAATATAGGCCTGATTTCCCCAAATGACCACCAGGTTCCCTCAGCCAGACACACTCTATTTCTCCCTCCTCCCTCACACAGGATGTACACAAAATCCCCGTAAGACCTGGTACATGAAATACTGCCTTCAGCAAGGAATGCATAAAACAGGACGTTACCACTGGAGAGTAAAGCTCCTAGACAGCTGGGTTCTTGGCAATTAAAGTATAAATGTTCCTTCCCCTAAGCTTCCCCAGCACCCTTAGCATACCGCAGTTCTCAACATAGCACACAATTTTTGGTTTTCTGGTGTCATGTTTGCTTCTCATATCAGAATTAGTGATTCTCAATAGCACAGCTACATCCTAGGTTGTCTCCCTAGTGAGGGCAGATCAGAGTGAGCTGATGATGGTGGTGGTGGTCGTGGTGGTGGTGGTGAAGAGGAGGAGGAGGAGGAGGAGGAGGAGGAGGAGGAGGAGGAGGAGGAGGAGGAGGAGGAATGGCAAACACTATTTACAATGTACAAAGCACTTCACAACAGCCTTACTGGAAAGGTGCTATTACTATCATCATTTAACTGATGAGGGAACTGAGACTCCAGGTTACCTGAGGTCACAAAGCCGTCTGCCTTCAAAGCCCACGTCAACCAAATATCTCTTGAACAGATGAGAAATGACACACTTTGAACACGAAAGTAACCGCAGTATGAAGAAGCAGTAGACTTGGACGAAGATCCCTGGCCTAGAACCTTGGCTCTGTCACTTGCTGGATAGGACACCATAGCTGATGCATAACCTCTGTGGCCCTCGTTTTCTTTATCTACAAAATGAATGGGGCTAATAAAACCTATCCTGTAATTCTGAAGTGAAGAGCAAATACCAGTGAAAGCTCTTGGCAAACTGTAAAGCACTCCACAATTATCTGTCGACTCGGTCAAAAGTGAGCCCTTCATAAAGATCCAAGGTTAGTACCACATGACTCCTGACAGTAGACAGAATGGAGCAAAAGGGCACAGTGACGGCAGCTGGGAGTGTCGTGCACCAGAGCCTAAGAGCACACCGACAACATGGAGAAGCTACTTGCATGAAGTTGACCTTCATTTCCAGCGCTCAATCTACACTACTCAAGTTTCAGCTCTATCCTCACCAAAAAATCTGGTCTTAGCCAGAATAACTGAGTTTAACAATTAAAGGAAAGTACTAACCCCAAACTGGTTTAATCTGATAATATTCTCCTAACATGTCTGGGGGCACGGGGGCAGAATGAGAGAAAATGTTTTAATTTCCAGTGGCTGACAGAATGATCTAAATTCTACTAAAATTAGTGGAAGTAAAATGAATTAATAGAGGTTAAAGTACCCATCACCATGCCTAAAACATAGATGACCAAAAAATGTTTCTTTCCTCCCTTTTAATGATCACCAGGAAATAAAGCTTTGAGATGTCAGAATGATCCACAACACCCATCTCCCAAGGAGAAAGCTCGCCTCCACAGTTAACAGCTTCTCTCAGAAACTGACACCTCTCTACACTCAAACCCAGGCATCATTACCAGCCTTTGTAGTGCTTGGATTTCAGAGGCAAAAGGCTTGGCCCGTCTTTTCACTAGGAAACGGTGCAGCAGATAGCATGACCTCTCTTGGCTAGTTTCAGACTGACAGTACCCAAGCCCAAACACAAATTACTGCCTCCAACAGGAAGTCATTTCCTGATAGGGGCCTCTTAGGGTAAATAGTGTGAAAAATAGTCAGGAATGGCTCTGTTGTCTTTCACCATTTATACATAGAACATATGCACAGCTGAAATGTGGAGGTCATTATGCCAAGTTCCACTTAAGTATTAAAAAAAAAAAAAGACTGTAAAGAAGTCTAGAGAAGATGAGAAACAGAGCAGACCATTTCCTCCAACACATTAAAAACCACTTGTCTTGACCTTGTTTCTTTCCAACGAAAAGATCTATCACCCAAAGATGACTTTCAGATTGGTGCTTTCAAATACGTCCATCCTTTGAACTTGACAACTTTCTCCCTTATCAAACTCCCTCTTAAGGATGTATTATCATGTCCACAGGAGAAAACTCCCCAATTTCAGTAAAAACAGGTATGTTAGACTATGTGCAAGATGCAAGGTAAAAGGCAATAGACCTATTCCATTTCAGAAAACATCCATTTTCTATCTACAGAGGAAGGCAAATCATCTATACAGATGTGACACAGAAGTCTTAGATGCCTTATCACATCCTGGCATATCACATGATTGTTTTATAAGACAGCAGCTTAAAACCATGTCACGAGACTAGCTGTAAATGTCTTTATGGCAAAGCGAGGGTAATCTGCAACTGAGGTATCACTGTTTAAAAAAATAAATTTTAACTGAAAAATAATTGGCTTCTCTCTCCATCTCCAAAAAGGGACCTAGCTCAATAAAAGAATGCCTATTATTCTTGAAGAAAGGAACTGCTGCCTTTCATTAAGATGCCATGAATGCTTTTCCTGTTGGCCACAACACTGTCAAGGGCGGCACATTCTTGGCAGACCCTGCAGCATAAAGAGGGCAGCCCCTCCTCTGCAAGCACCAGCCCCCAGACATCTCCAGAGTGCACGCTCCATTCCCCCCATGCCGTCGGGCACACACTGTGCACACACAAAGTTTTTGCAGATTTTTCCAAGTGCCAATTGAGCCCCCAAGTGCACATTCACTGTGCGGGCTGAAAGCAGGGCTGTAGGTGACAAAGGGAACACGGCTCCTATTCTTTGGAGTCCTATTCAGTACACTGGGTTAGAGAGGCTCCAGACTGTGCGGGGCTCTCTGCCTCAGAGGCCCTCACCCGGGTGGCCTAGCTGGGAGCTGGCCACTCGCTGGTACAGCGGGAGCGTTCCACATAATGGGTGCACGTCACACAGACACCCTGCCAGCCACACACTTTCCTCTCCGGCCTAGCCCAACCCTGTCCTCAAAGCACTCTTGTGAATACAGCTTCCATCCTTTGCTGACAATATATCTTCTTTCCCTCACTTTCTCACTCCAAACTGCCTGAGCAGAAACCCAGGAGAAGTAGCTGGCAGGGGCAGGAACATCACCATTTCCTATAAGGAACTTAGGAAAACAAATGACGTGGTTCAGCTTTTCACAACATTTGTATAGTATTTACAAGGTAGACCAGTGGGGCTTCAAATGTATGGTGCCAAGAAAATGTTAAAGCAACAAAAAGTACGACTCCCTAAAACTGCAGAATCTTTAAACCAGAAATTTACAATGGGTTTTTCTTGGCAAGGAGAGCCTCAATGGAATAATGGTGAAATTGTACTTACTCTGAGGATGTAAATGGAAATACCACACTTGCTGGCACAGCCCAAAGTCTCAATTGCCCGGACTCAATTGCCATTTTCATAAATGCAGTCCCTGTTGAACCACAAGCAGGACTGTGAACCGCCCCGAGCCCAGCTGCTGACTTGTCCCTTTTTCTGTTTACCAAAATCCCTACGTGCCCACAGAGCTGCCCCAGCTGACACCTTGAGTTTCAGCAGTATCTAAGTCTGATAATTAAAAGCAGGAAGGCCTGGACATTTATTCAGACCTAGCATATGTCAAGCACAAGGCTAGGTGCTTTAAATATATTCACAGCTACTCACAGGTACATGAGAATTACATACCATTTTTAGACACTCCCCCTGCCCCATGTAACATGCCTCCACAACTGGAAAGTAGAATGTGTAAGAATAAGTAATTAGGAAGCCTCCAACATGTTCACCTGACACAATGCCAGGTCACTTACAAACATCATCTGACTTACTCCTCATAATAATCCCACAGTAGGCATAGTCTCATTCATCGAGTGGGAAAGGTAAATAATTTTCCCAAGGTGGAACACCTACCAAATGGAGAAGGATGGGGCAATCCAGCCTGACCAGACATCTGACGCCTGAGCCACCATCCCTGCAGACCACACTCGCCCTCCAAGTCTGCCAGACTCACTGGCCAGTGCTTTCTCATGCTTTCTAATGATGTCCTAAGTGCGTGCCATATGGCAGCCATTGGTCTAGCATCAGAGACACAGGTGAACAGGACCTCCCCAAAAAGGTGACACATAGCAGAGGGCATGAGCCACATGGACATCTGGGAATGTTCCAACAGAATGTTGCAAGCTAAGAGAACAATAATGCAAATTCTCTGAGAATGAGAACGTTTGGCTTGGTTTAAGAACAGCAAGCAAGCTTAAGGGTCAGAGAGGATTAATGGGAGGGGACAGCAGGAGACGAGCTGGGAGGCTCCAGACCATGCAGTATCGTGGAGGCCACAGTAACTACAGCGTCTGAATTGCATTCTTAGTGGAACGGGAGACTAGCTGGAGGACTCTGAACTGAGAAGTGATATGATCTCAAGTTCATGTTAAAAGGGCCACTCTGACTGCTTGAAGAACACTCTGCAGAGATCAGCCGGGAGGCCACGGAGGCAATCCAGGTGAAAGATGATGGCAGTGGAGGTGAGAAGTGTCTGGGCTCTGTTCAGTCTGGTTTTAGCGCTCTGTGGCTGACAAAATCATTCCTACTCCACCCTCAGAAGAACCTGGATCCAGAACCACAGAGTTAAAAAGAACCAAGGAAACATTCAGACGGCATCCGTAAATGAAATCCAGTTGAAAGTTGGAGCCCATAGAAATAGGCTCACTGACGGCATCCTTGAGCCAATGGAGATCCAGCGCTTAGAAAGATACAAAATGTTGAGACAAAGCATGGCAAATGGATAAATTTTACAGCACCACCTTCCGGGTGACCCTCTTTGCCCTCCAGGTACTCTCGCCATCCAAATTTGACAACCCTATTACCCAAATTTATCATGCAATTCAATCCATACAGCATCAGGTTTGGAAAAAGCTGGGAGGAACCTGTGTGTCTGTGCTGAACAAAAAAATGGAGCCCCCTTCTCCCACCTTGCCAAGTATAAGAAGTGTTTTTAAGCCTAATACCACTTGTTCTATGCTGGTATGTTTTGGTTTGTGTGTGTTTTTTTTTTTTTTTTTTTTTTTCCAGAAAGACCTTAATTATCATGCTGGAGGGTTGGGGAAAGATGGCTTTTATGTGGTTTTATCTCCCAAACACAGTATTGTCATGGGTTTATTTATTTGTGTTTTTACAGTAACATGATGCTCTCCTGTAATTGAGACTATTATGGAGAGGGCTGGCATGTGTTTTCCACAAGATTAAAGGCAATTTCTGTTTTCAAAGCCAGTACTGCTTCTTGGAAAACTCCTTTCCTATGCTAAACTAAATCCACTAAGCCAAAATTCTACACTCACCTCGTCTGCATTACAGCATTGCAAACAGGACTAGGAAAGACAATTTCATTCATGCATTGATTCAAGCAGTATTCGCTAAACCCCTACTGCACCAGGTGCTGTGGGGGTGGGAAAATACAGCATAAAATGAAACAACAGTCTTTGCCCTCCAGGGGCTCTGAATCCAGAGGGGAAAACACATAGAAATGACTATGCTACAAGGCAGACTGTGATAAGAGCTATAATACGAGTAAAACAACATACATTGGGAGAACAGAGAATGAAAGACTGATCCCACCTGGTGGGGAGGGGTGGTTGTGGGAAAGGCTATAACGTGAATAGGACCTTCAAGTCCCATAGGCCTGGGAAAGGTATCAAGATAGCAGGAACAGCAGGGCCACAGGCACAGGAGAGAGAAAAGGTAAGGCAATAAGTAACTGAAAAAAATCACCAGAAGGGCTTTGAGTCTGGGTAAGGGGAGCTTAGAGGTATACCGGGGTACAAATAAGATCAGAAAGGGGAAGGCTTGGAGCCAGTCTGTGATGGCCCCTCCTTGACTGAAGACTTTGGGTTTGGATATTCAGAGGACACTAGGGAACCATTTCAGGTGCCCAAGTAAGAAAACACAGGGCTATTACGTGTCAATTACATGACAGACACATCTTAGGTATCCACAGGTGCCTCTTACACCTCACAGTGATGCAAGAGGGTGGCTAGTATGAGTCCCAGATCACAAATGGGAAAACTGGGTATTAGGTCGAGTTTTAATCTGTTCTAGAGTTCAATCCATTCTTCCCGAATCCATGAGTCCATGCTTAAATATTCTTCCCATGAGGCCTGTAAGATTTCTTTTATGGAAATAACTCACAGTGTGGAGAGTGGTGTGGAGTGAAAACACTAGCCAGAGAACTACTTGAGCTATTCTCAGATAAGAGATGCAGAAGGTGTGAGGGAAAGAGGACATGTGACTCTAACCTGTGCGCCACCTCCATCTCTGGGGGATATATGTACGCTTCGGCATCAATTATATGTAAATATAAAAATCTTGCTTTGAGAGATGTTTTTTTAAACATGCTCTGAGTTTTGGGATTGACAGCATAATACTGTCACCTTATTCCAGAGTATGCTGTCTGGTCCTCAAAAAGTTACCTAAGTTAACTCTAGACAAACCTATTTTACAAATGAACTAACAGAGGCTCAGAAAGCAGTGGCTTGACCAAGGTCAGGTTGTCAGTTTCTTCTGAATCTCAGACCACAGCCATTTTTCCCTGTAACCGCATTCCCCCCCACCCCCCGCCAAGGAAGGATGCTACTAGTCATGTTCTAATAGAGGAAAGATCAAATGCAAACACAAAACCTTTTTTTTTTTAATTTTTTAATGTTTATTTATTTTTGAGAGCGAGAGAGAGAGAGAGACAGAGCACGAGCAGGGGTGAGGCAGAGAGAGAGAGAGGAACACACAGAATCTGAAGCAGGCTCCAGGCTCTGCTGTCAGCACAGAGCCCAATGCGGGGCTTGAACTCACAAACTGTGAGATCATGACCTGAGCCGAAGTCGGACGCCTAATCAACTGAGCCACCCAGGCACCCCAAACACAAAACCTTTTTAAAGGTAACCCCCCACCTTCTTCCTCTATGTCTCTCAAAACTCTTCTTCATCTTCATCAATGCCATTCTTACGACAACTCACTCTGAGTGACAGCTTCTTGTGATTAGTCCTCTCAAAGAGACTAGGGCTCAGGGAGGAAAGAATCTCTCCTTTACTCAACAGCTACTATGTGCCAGGGGCTTTCCATACATCGTTAATAACTGTAACAGTAATAGCTATTCAGTCCTAATTATGGGCCAGGCACTGCACTAAGCATTTGAAATTTTATCACAGTTAATCTTCATAAGAATCATGTGAGGCTAGTAGCTTCTTTTTGCAGATAAGAAAACCGAGGCTTGGAAATGTCCAGTAATTTGCCCAAGAGGACACAATTAGCAAGTCATAGAACTGAGACATGAATCAAAGCCTACTGTGTTCTGATGCCAGTGCCCTCACCCACTCTTCTGTGGCATCAGAGAGGCCAGCATGCTGGGGGCATGCGGTGTGGGGAATGTGTGAAGCAGCAGCCAAAGGGAAGCAGAGTCAGGCAGGGGTCAGATTATGATTCACCTCTTCAGTCATGCTGGGGACTGCAGACTTTATCTGGATGCTGATCATCAACCTGAGCATTTTAAGTAGGTTAGTGACCTGGTCAAGTTTGTATATTTTAGGAAAATCCACTGTTTTCAATGTACAGAATTGATTTTATTGGGGCCAGGGCAAGCCTGAAGACAGAGGAGTTAGGAGGCTTTGCATGACTCTAAGAAATAGCTGATGAGGGCCATGTGAACCACCGCGCCTCCTAGGTGTTCAATAAATATTTGTTAATTGCGGTATTGATTGGTTACAAGCAGAACAATCTGTTGTACCTATCGGGGCATGTCAGCTCTGTCATATGGCTGTTCCAGTTTATGGTCACAGACTCTGGGTGCAATGTTCTCTCACAGAGAAAAGGCCTCTATCACTGCCAGTGTTGTGTGACATCCTCTCTGGGGTTTCCATCCCCTAATTGCGTACTTCTGCTAATTGAGGAATTCCTGATGAAATGTGAGACCCAGGCTGGGAGCGTCTGTATATATCTGCCTTCTCTCTTCGGGGCAGGGAGGGAAGTAGGTGGGTAGTTGGTGCCTCTGAAGAGGAGTTATGTACTTCCATGATGTGCACCCTCCACTCTGAAACAACCAACTGCATTCCTTGGAATCAAGGATTCTGAGGATTAAGACCTAATGTTGATGGGAAGGCAAGAGAGTGCTGGCTCTGATGGAGAAGGGGGGGGGGGGGGGGCCTGACTGCCCAGCAAGGAGTGATGTCGAGGTCAGAAGGGTTCCAGAGCCCCCTGACTGTTCTCTGTAAGCTCCTGGTTTCGTATCCCTCATCTCTCCTGACAGAAAGCACACAGGTGCAGAAGCCAACAAGCCACACAGGATCATCAGACATTGCCCAGCTCACCCTTGATCTGGAGACAAAAACCTCAGGATATCCTTTCACCTTGCCCTGCCAGCCAGGTACTTAATTTCTTCCTAACTGTGAGCTTAAGTTCCTTTTTTGGCTATCTGTATAACTGAGGTCTAACTATATAGCTGCTCAGACTCCATAGGCTAAATCAGAGTGGGGCTCACGTGGCCAGATGAGCACCAAGAGCTAAGGGGCCAACCAGATAAAGTGAAACCTATGGAAACAGTTTACCGTATTTTCTAGTTAGCACCTGATTTAGTGCCTAAGCATAAACCTTAAACATTTAGAACACTAAATATGTGAAAAGCAGTTCTGGCTTCTTAAATAAACCGGGAGAGTGCATTATAGTATGCATTTACTTCCAGATTGAATCATTCAGCAAATATCACCTGAACACCCAGTGATTCTCTATTTTAAGTGTGCGTGTTATCTGGGGGAATGTGTTAAAATGCAAATTACCACACCCAGAGAGTCTGACTTAGTAGGTGTAGAGTCAGGCCGAGTATGGTGATTAAACTATGTCCACAAATCCTTTAATTCTCCTCCCTTCCATGGTGGAGCCTGATTCTCCTCCCCTTGAGTGCATGATGTTCTTAGTGACTCACTCCTGATTAATAGAATGTGGCAGACGTGACAGTTTCCACTTGCAAGATTAGATCATTTGTCTCTCTTTTAAATCATTCACTCTGGGGAAACCACAGGTCATGTCAAGAAGTCCCTTTGGAGGTCCATGTGGTGAGAAACCAAGGCCTCCTGCCAAGAGCCAAGTGTGAGTGCCATCTTGGAAGTGGATGCTACAGCCCTCGTCAACCATTCATATGACAGCAGGCCCAGCCAACACCTTTACCTCAATCTCGTGAAAGAACCTGAGCAAGAACCTCCCAGGAGTTCCCGACCCATAGAAACCATGAGATAATTAGTAAATGTTTGCTGTTTCAAGCAGAGAAATTTGAGGGTAATTTGTTACATACCCATACATAACTAATATACCTAGAAATCAGCATTTTAAATCTCAATCTTGGTGATTTACAACAAAAAAATACCCACCGTGACAGAGTCCAGATGTTTCCAATTTTACGTGAACTTTGTCAAAAGAAAGAAAACTACTAAAAACAAAATAGATCGCGTTCATCTTATTTGAGCTCATTGGACTCAGGACTCACTTCATTTCCATGATACTCCTGTGCAACCACTACCCCATTTAAGCTTTATGGAGACAACATGAAGTCCACGAAACTAAACATTACGGAGCAAGTTGGTCCATCACTTGTAATAAATATTTTAAATTTCCAGCGAAAATTTACACTCAGTGGTATAATAATATTGCATGGTAAATATTTCCTGATTTTAAAAGCAAAATTTAATTTTACATTCAGTATAATATTATACAAATATTTGTTTTCAAATGCAAAATTTAACTTTAAATGCAAAATTTCCAGATTTGAAGTGCAACAGAGATTTCTCATCCAGGGACCAAATATGATGAAGGGTCTGATAAACAAACACATTTATTGTAGTAAAAAGCTATAACCTACGATAATTCTTAAGGAAGCAAAAGCCCATGGATGAGTACAGCAGAGCATGAAAACTAAAGGCAAGGGCTCTGCGATGAAAATGCTTGGGTTTAAATCCCATTTACGAGCCCTGTGACCTTGTGCAGATTGCTTAACCACTCTCTCTGTGCCTCAGTTTCCTCAACTGAATGAAGGCAACTAAATGAAGCTAACAAACCTAGCTCATAAGAATGTGTAAGGAGTTAACGATTCAACACATGAAAAGCCCTCAGAACAATACTTCGTGCGCGGAAGCACTCAATAAATATAAGCTATCATTATATTCCATTCCAATATCATCTCCTAAACCTTTGAATGGATATCCTAAGAAGAAGCAAAAGTTTTGATTTTGTCCTTTCTTGTCTTTCTTCTGTGGCTCTGAAGCTGGTGAAAGACCTCAGTGGGATTCGGTCAGAAAAAAGAAAAGTATCTGTCCCTGCTATCATCCAATATTAACTTAGTGCTCACCGGGGGCATCGCATCTACATTTCCTAAGGGAAGTAAGACTTGGCTCTGCCTCCTACACTTGTCCCAGTAGGAGAAAGTTCATTGCTACTGCAATTTTTAGGATGATTCCCAACTTGAGGTGAACTGCTCTACGTTGCTTGGTTCCTTCTCTACACGGGTTTGCAAAAACCTTGCAGAAGAATTTTCATCTTCTCTGTGTCTTTTTCATAGCCTTTTCCCCTACAGATGGTCCAGTCCACATACTGCTTGGTGTTCTCTTAGAGCTGTACTCTAGTCTTGCACCACCCTACCGTGAGCATTTGCCTCAGAATATGAAGTGTCTCTCACTCCTCATTGGAATTTTTTTTCTTCTGGGCAATCAACACAAGGAAAGTCTGCTTTTTCATCTATTTTTCCCCTTGTTCTGATCCCCCACCAGGGTAGTCTGTCTAAAGTTAATATAGTTCTCACAAGGAAATTTCTAGGTAGGGAGCATAGGTGAAGTATGTTCTTAAAAACGCCAACATTGAGGGGTGCCTGGGTGGCCCAGTTAGTTAAGCTCCCAACTTTGATCTCAGCTTAGGTTCCTGAGTTCTAGCCCTGCATTGGCTCTGTGCTAACGGGGCAGAGCCTGCTCTGGATTCTGTCTCTCCTTCTTCCTGCCTCTCACCTGCTTGTGCTCTCTCTCTCTCTCGAAATAAATAAACTTTTTTAAAAATGCCAACATTGAGCAAAACACTTATACAAAAAAAGCTGTTGAGTTTTGAAAGTTTTGCTACATAAGCTCACTGTATCTGCAGGTTTATCTACCTGTTACCAAGGCTGCTACCTAAGTCTCCACAGGGCCCTGGGCTAAGGCTATGAACGGTCCACACTGGGACATAGTCACAGCCCATCCTGACTTCAGCCTTCTGTATCTGACAATCAACTGCACCAAGAAAGAGTTCAAGGGAGACATTATTTACCCCTTCATATAAAAGTTAAAATATCAGGGATGCCTAAGTGGCTCAGTCAGTTAAGCATCCAATTTTTGATTTCAGCTCAGGTCATGACCTCACAGTTTGTGGGTTCGAGCCCCACATCAGGCTCTGCGCTGGCAGTGTCTCTCTCCCTCTCTCTGCCTGTCCCCCACTTGCACTCTCTTTCTCAAAATAAATAAACTTAAAAATATATATATATCAACTGCAGCAAGCTCAAGAGACTAAACAGAAAGCAACTCCTGTCTGTACAGCAATTTTTTGTTTTTAGTGCTTATATTTGAGAGACAGAGACAGAGAGAGAGAGAGAGAGAGCACGAGAGTGAGAGCTCAGCTGGGGAGGGGCAGAGAAAGAGGGAGAAAGAGGGGGACAGAGGATCCAAAGCAGGCTCTGCGTTGTCAGCACAGAGCCTGATGTGGAACTTGAACTCATGAGCCATGAGATCACGACCTGAGCCGAAGTCAGATGCTTAACCAACTGGGCCACCTGGGCGCCCCATGTACAGTGATTCTCAAACTTGAGTGTGTATCACAATCTTGAGAAGGCTTACAAAGTCAAAGACTCCTGGCTTCCTCCCACCCCCAAAGATTTTGGATTCAGGAAGTCAAGATGGGCCTTTAAATTTGCATTTCAAGGGGCGCCTAGGTGGCTCAGTGGGCTGAGCTTCGGACTTACCCTCAGGTCAAGATCTCACAGTCTGTGAGTTGGAGCCCCACGCGTCGGGCTCTGTGCTGACAGCTCAGAGCCTGGAACCTGCCTCAGATTCTGTGTCTCCCTCTCTCTCTGCCCCTCCCCCACTCGTGCCATGTCTCTCTCTCTCTCTCAAAAATAAACAAACATTAAAAAAATTTTCTTTTACTTTGCATTTCGAACGTGTTCCCATGTGAAGAGCAAGGACATTATTGGTCTGAGGGCCACACTTTGAGAACCATAAATCTGTGGTAAAGAGGTGGAACCCAGAAATGCTCCAACTTGAGATGTGAGCAATGTGATGACAAAAGCTGCACAATTCTTGAAAACAACCCGGGTCTGTTACTACCCATGTAACTGTGAGCCCATGATCCCGTATTCTGGCTCTCAGCAAGGGATAAAACTAATAGGTCAGAAGAATGATAAAGCAAAGTCTGGGTTAATAAGTTTGTATGATTTTTTTTTTAATTTTAACATTTATTTATTTTTGAGAGACCAGAGAGAGACGGATTGTGAGTGGGGGAGGGGCAGATAGAGAAGAAGACACAGAATCTGAAAGAGGCTCCAGGCTCTGAACTGTCAGCACAGAGCCCGACGCGGGGCTCAAACCCACGAACCGTGAGATCATGACCTGAGGTGAAGTCTGAAGCTTAACCGACTGAGCCACCACCCAGACACCCCAAGTTTGTATGATTTTATTCTTCATCAAAGGCATTATAGACCTATCATAGCAAGTCTTTAGTGACTCTTGGAGTGTAGGGACAAAGGTGACCCTTCAAATCCACCCTACACTCGGTATTCTAGAGCCACACAGGGAACCAAGTGAAGTAATTCTCTGACATGCTACAGAGGCCAATAATGAGCTCCAATTCAACATCAAGGGTACAGGAAGTTTCACACAATGGGGACTAAAAGCTTGGACTCCCCATGGTGGACAGCTGCAATACCACTATAGTTTGTGAAAATCCAACTAGAGTAAACTAGAGGGGTGTGCTCCATACATCAGCAACAGTCCCAACTTCCCCCCTCCTATTACCCTGTTTAGTATGGTATCACTGGAAAACAAAATTTAAAGAGCTCTGGAAAATGTCAACAAGCCCCAGAGAGAAGAGTGTGTGCCTCTGTGTTAGAGTCCTTCCCAGAGACACCTGTGAACTGTTGAGTTTAATTAGCTTACAACTGGTACTGACTATGCATGGGAAGATGGGGTTATTTTTTTTATTACAAGTCTTTGGGTTGGGGCATCTGGGTGGCTCAGTCAGTTAACCATTTGACTTTTGATTTTGGCTCAGGTCATGATCTCACAGTTTACGGGATCGAGCCCTGAGTCTGGCTCTGATAGTGCAGAGACTGCTTGGGATTCTCTCTCTCCCTTTCTCTCCGCCCCTCCCTGACTCACACGCATGTGCACTCGTGCTCTTTCTCTCAAAATAAATAAATAAACTTAAAAAAAAAAAAAAAAGTCTTTCGGTTGTATTTTCTGTAACTATCAACAACTAGAGGGACTTTTATTTGGTGGGCAAAGGAAACAGACATGGACCAGGATGGGAGAGGTTTCCAGAAACGCAAAGTCACGATAAGGAAGCAAACCCAGTGAGCGGTGGTATACTGGTAGGGACCGGGAGCTCCCGGATGGCCTGCTTACAGTCACATGCACAACCTCCAGAGGGCCACCACACGTGACAAGTAGCAGCACTTATTCAAGTGTTATCCCCGACTGGTGCCATTCAGAGTAGACTGCCAAAGAGAAAACAGTACACAGTACATACATCAGCAGTTTCAACAACAGGACAGTATTCCAAGCAAAGCAATTCCTAAGGACAGTCATGAAATGTGGCCATTTATAATTCTGCTGAGACACAGATCTGATTACTGCCTGTTGTAGGAGGAGCAAGAAACTGCCCAGTCCTGCACCCACAACCGAACTTCGTTCTGCCACTTGCTTTTAGTAGGCAGGCATACAGTAACTGTCTTGGAATGAGCAACTATTTGAGTGACCAGAAATGACCATCAAGAAAAAAAATGTCAATGAAATTTGAAAGGGCGATTAATTTACAATGTTTATGGCATGAACAGTCAACAGACGATTCTCTGAAGAACTGTCAATCTGCAGACAACCAGTATACAAAGATCCTTGCATTGGACTATTTAAGAATTCACAAAGGATTTATCCTTAAGTAACTATACCATTCCCTTGGGCCCTCCAGCGGCATATCCAGGCCAAGTCCCAAGGAGAGTAGAACCCCAGATACAGACTATAATCCAGAAAAAGAGAACACTGGAAAAAAAAGATACTGGCTCATTCACCCAGAAGAGACAAGCACTTTGACCAGCAGCGATCAGTGATGTATGCTATAGCACACCCAGTATGAGCTAGCACTGTAAGGTTCAGAAAGAAAATGCAAGTTCCTCTCTAGTTGGAGAGATAAGACGGCTGCACAAAATAAGCAGTAATATAAGATAAAATTTCATTAAGTAATGAAATGAGTTCACAGGCAGTGTTACAGGAGAACAGATAAGGAAACCATCAAGGGGGACAGAAGTAGACAGAAAAGCCCTAGCATTATCAGCCAAAATAAGTTATTAGGTCCCCATGCAGGGGACAGGGTGATAAGACCTGTATAAACTAGTTAAACAAGAAATATACCCTGCCCTCAAGGAATACAAGCGCTGAGAGAGGTGGTTCCACCACGGTCTAGAGTTTAGAGGGTAAGTACAGATAACAGAGCACAAATTCTGACCCACAAAAGAGGAAAGAAAGGTTTCCGTAGGGCCTTTTCCATCAAACTAACTTTGTAAGAAGAAATAAATGCAATACCCTTAACATAAGTATTCAGGCTAAGGATTTAGCCAGAGCAAATGTCCAAAGACAGGAAACATTTACAGATTCTAATAAAACACGACACTTTGATCCCAACCTGCTGCTGCTGGTCATGTAATAAACATGAAGGATCACGAGTACATTCCAAAAGCCAAGCACACGTCCTACTTCGTGGCCTCCACACCTCATATCTTGCAGATACCCACCTTGCTCACGTCTGCAACCCATGTCGGTCGGTTACTGAAGTGTCGTCTTCTCAGTGCCTCCTTTCCTGGCCACTGAATCTAAAATTGTGCTCCCCATCACCTCCAACACACACACTGCAGCACTTTGTGTGTCCCCTTCTCCTCTTTCATTTTCCTCCATGGCATCCACCAGCTTCTAACACTCTAGATATTCTAGTCATTGATCTTTCTTATTGACTATGTCTACCACTAGAATGCATGTTCCCTCCCGTGAGGTATTATTGTGTTTTTGTTCACTGTGAGTCCTGAGCATCTAGAACAGTGCCTGGCACATATCATACAAAAAAAAAAAAAAAAAAGTTAAGTGAATAAATGAATAAATGAATGAGTGCATGATGCATGTTTGAATTGACACCTTTGAGGTTTTTCAGACTGTGTATAATGTAGTAAATACTTTATTGCATAGTAATGTCATCAATTTTATATATTTTATAGTATATAGATAGTCCATCAAGGACTTACCACAGAAAAATTTTTCCCAGCACTAGGCATCAACAGGCACATAAAAGCTTTTGCTCTTAAGTTCCATTTCTGTTCTGTTTATTTTTAATCATTCTTTCTCACAGAACCCAGCAGTTAACCCTAGCAATGTCAATTACCACCACTGGAATTGCCAAGTACATCCTTGCCAATCACCCCATTAATTGGCATATATTGTTTTCTTAGGTACTTAACTTTATCCAGGCACGAAATGTTTATTGATAACCTACCATGCCCACACCTTATGCTCAGCGATGAGGAAACAGTGATGCGCGGGATGACCGAATTCTTGTGCTGGTAAAGCACACAATTTGGGGGGATAATAATCAATATGTAAGGACCAAAAACTGAGATAAAAGTTATTCTGGAGGAAGTGAGGAGACCATGGAAACATGCAGTTTAGGAAGGGTAAAAGATGTGTCACTTACACATATTTCTGAATTAGCCAAGTAAAAAGGTGAGGAGGTTGGAAGAACTCCTAACAGATGAAATATGAACAAATGAGAAGCCTCAGAAACAAAAACACAGCTCCGCAGTAACAGTGCAGGGAGGGGGCAGCAGATCTGTTTGTGGCTGGAGAGGTGGCCAGGGACCCCATTAGGAGGGGCCTTCTGAATCACGATACTTGAATCAATTCACATCAAGAGCCTCTATGCCCCACGGCCTGTGCCAGCTGCTACCAGGAGAGCAGAGCTGAATCAAACTCTGCCGGAATCCCTGACCTTTGGCACAGTCGCTGCCAGAAAGACTGAAAGACTGGGAATTAAGGCTGGCGGGGAAGTGAGCATTTTCTAAAAATACCAAACCAGAATAAGCATCTAGGCAAAGGCAGCTGCACAATCTCACCCCAGCAGTGTGCCCGATGCTAGGGAGATCTAACCAAATCTAAAGGCAGGAGAAGACACCAAGAGGAGGGGCGGCTTTGGAATTCTACACTAGAGATAGATGTGGTGATCCCAGACAGAATTATGGCTTCCTCACTCCCACGGGCTCAACTGCTCCCCTCACTTTCCCTGCTGCTCTGATTTCTATTCATTCAGCCTCAGTCCAGCTGCTGAATCTTAATTATCACATTTTCTCAAATGGTCTGCACTCTCGCTACCTACAGCTTTAGTAGGAACTTTCCTAAAGCTGATAGAGGAACAGATAACCCTGATACCCACAAGAGGACAGAGAGCATGCTGACCTGGAGTGAACAGTTAGAAACAAATTTCCTGTTACAAGTTTATGTGACTTACACTGATTGTACTTGACTGTTTCAGAGAGTACATGCTCAATAACCAGGATACTGAAATATCCTTTTAAACGCACATTTACAGATACATGAACTATTAAAAACAGTAACTTTTAAATGCATTTTGGTAAATGTCTAATTCTTCATTATCTTTAGATCCTCAATAATATTTAGGTTTCTAATAAAAGGGAAAAAAAAGACTGAGGCACAACAGCAAATACCTGGAGTTACAAATCAAAAAACCACCTCAAAAACCTTCAAATTCTGAGAAATTCCATGTCTGATTATACAGTCTCTAGCCTCTCATTTACGTCACATGAAAATCGCCAATGTGATTTTTCCAAGTATTAATTGGGTCTCTGTCAATTTAGTGGAGGGTAAGAAGGCTCGTGCTCAAGTACCTTCTAAGTACACGTGGTTCTTACAACTGGCTGGGCCTCAGGGGCACCAGGAGAAGTGGCTGAAAATGCAGACTCCCAGGTCCTACAAGGGGCACTGTCTCATTCAAGCACCGGTCTGGCTTGAGGTTCCAGAATTAGTATTTTTAACAAGAGCAACAGGCAATTCTAAAGCTAGCAATCTAAATTCTAAACGCGCCATGATCTGGGATCAATAGTCTTCAAAACAAGTTCACACTCCAGGGAAAGTATAAATTGATCCACTGGGGTACGGGGGGGGACACAATTAGATCTTCTATTTTTAGTTATTTCTCATATCATCTTTATGAAATCTCTAATATATATATTTATATATAAAACTTACATACACATAATAACAATCTATCAATACAGTATGTAAATATATTGGCATTGCATGATCACATTCTTCTTACAAGAAGGAATACATAATAAAAAATTAAAAAGAAAAAAATCTGAAGGCCACAAGACCACTTTTGCCCAGAACTACAACTGAATACTTCAGTGCCCCAGGGGAAACGGAAGGCAGGCAAAGGTGAGGAGTGAAGATTCAGCAACACACCGTTTAAAAAACACCCGAAAGGGAAAGGCAAATAGTAAGGTGAACTGAGCCCACATTATGCCCTGACCTTGGAGAAAATCAACTGGGACGTCATCTATTTTGTATGTGAAATGAATGAAGAGGTGAAGCACGTGTTCTCTTAAGTCCCCCCAGCGTGAACACACCAGTTTCACGAAACGCTGATGGAGAGAGACCGCGTGCAGCAAAGAGGGATGGCACAGGTTACACCTCACAAACGTGAGGTAGGGCGACAAAATCTAGAAAATGCCCATCATGCAGGCATTGAGCCCATCACTAGAATCATAAAACATTAGAGCTGCAATCGCTTCAGGGCCCCCACATTTCACAGAGAGGGTAAATGACTCAGAGTGAAGACTGGTTCTGTCCAAGGAGCCCCAGGCAAAGCTCGTGGCAAAGCCAAATCTCCTGATCCCCAGAGCATAACCCTGCCGCTATACCAGTCTCCTTCCTTCCTAAAATAAAGATTCTTTTTAAGATGCCAGAGGCCTAGCTTTCTGAAGATAAAAAATAAAGTCCGTTCATTGTTCTCAAATATGATTTATGTTTGTAACCTTTAGAAAGAGAAAAAAAATGTTCTGGGATTTGTTTTGCCTCCCTCTGTTTCTTTTTTTAAAACTTGAGGAGCTGGTGAAGACATAACCTTATACTGTAGAAAAGAAAATTTAAGAGCTTCTTAAATAAGGAAGCCTAGTAGCGATCACACTGTGATTATCAGTGAGGCTGCCAAGAGCCCATTTGAGAGCTGAGGTCTTCTGGAACACCACAAATCCCCAGCTGCCTCAAGGTGCAGGCACTTCCTTTATCTCTGCAAGACTCTGGAGACAGGCAAGGTCAGTCTTCCTTCCTGCTTTGCTGCATATCTAAAACTCCCTTTAGTGTGAATTTAAAAGGACAAAAAAGAAAAGAAAGAGCTTCAGAGCTCTGCTGAGGGAACCACTGCCCTCTTACCAGGCAAGGAATGCTGAGTGGGCTGCACAACAGTCCAGGGTCAAATTCAGGATTTGCACCTAATCTCTGGCAGAAAGCAGCTCTTAGATCTAGGGAGTCTGACCCCATCCCTTGATGGGGGGGGGGGGAGATAATTGCTGAACTTGTAAGAAGTCCAAAAAAAAATGATCCTCAGGCATATGACATTTTGAGAACCATGGATTTCCAGACAAGAAGGCAGGGGCACCTGGGCTCCAGGAAACACTCCTCCCTGCCTCCCACCTCCAACCATCCCTGGGTAACAGAACATCTTCCTCGAAGAGGTTACATTCTGGGGGTGGAGGTGCGAGAAGAGTATCCCAAAACTCAAAACTAGGGAGACTCCCTCCTTCAAAGTGGAGAGAGGGAGTAAAGTAAAATCACAGTAGGCAATGTGCACATGTGATTCCACGGCATCCTCTCAAAAATCCTCCACATTCAGATGGACTCGAGTTAATTCAAAATTTCCAGGGCAATCTGGACTCCAGCTAGGCTGAAGCAAGTTTTATCTCAGACATAAAGATTCTGATACCAGGGCAAATGAGAGCATATAGACATAATATCACACCATCAAAGAGAGGGGAAAAAAGTCAAATATACTTACTATTAAGGATTGATAGTCCTAATTATACATGAAGGCTGATCTCCAAAAAACGTTTTGCCAGGCAATACTTCATTATCCTTATTCATGTTACCACTGTATGACTAAAAATAATGGAACTGCCTTTCTTTCCAACTACCCCGCAAATCTGTCTGCACGATCCCTACAATTGTTCAATTTAGTGAGGTCTGGCCATGAATGTTTTTCTTCTTTCAGATCACACCACAAAAACGTCCATTTCTGGGAGAGACTACAGGCGCGTGCAGTCTCTTGCCTATTTTGAGCCTATTTTGAACTTCTGGTCCACTCCATCAACCTCCAGTTAGGTGACATCTTTTCACTGCATTGTCTCCTGGCTGCTGAAGACGAGATGTGAACAGGAATAGAAAACGTAAGGTGTCATTCCCCGGGAATCTGGAAAACATCCACAGCGGCTGTTCTCAGCCCACCCACAGAAACCTTGATAGTTAACGTCTGAAGGGCCCTCTCAAAGTAGTGTTGGAACATTTATAGCTCCATAAACTTACTGTTTAATCAAGGTAACTTTATGCATGAACCCAAGCTCCACAAAGTAATTAGGTGGAGAGGAGAACACGCAGGCATGCTTCAAGAGCTAATTGGGTGCTGTTTATAATGAGCCATGTAAAAGCACAGAACAGAAAAACCTACCTCTGTGTCCTGGCACTAGCCCCTCTGCCTCCTATGACCAGCAATGATATATATGTAACAAGCACCCCTCTGGTCAAGATGGAGATGGAGACAGAAAGCACTAATTCACCAATATTTTTGGTTCCAAATTAATTTCCCATCTCCTCTTCTTAAGCCAGGTAGAATCAACCTTCAGAAGAAATATTCTGTCTTCAATTGTTAGTGTCTGTTTCTGTTGTCACCACTCTCATTCATTTCCTTGTTTTATTGTGCCTTGGACCATTAAAATACCTCCTAACTGTTCTAATTCTGCAAAAGATTTATTTTTTCACAAAGCTGTAAAAATAACTTCCTGATGCACATCTTTCACCAAGGCCAAAACCTAAGGGACTTCTTACTGTCCACTGATCCTAAAACCTAGAGTCAAGGCCCTCTACGATCCAGCAAGACCTCCCTTTCCAACCTTTGTTGCCCCTGATAAATTCTAAGATCACAAAACTGGAAGCTAATGGGCTGAATTTATTTGTCACTATATCTTCTTTGCAATAATAACAGCAACTGAAACAGAGCAGCAGCAGACAACTTAGAACTTCCTATGCTCAAACACTTCACATATGTTAATCTCTTAATCAATCACTCTGTGAGGTTGTTGCCATTATCATCCCCACTTTAAAGAAGAAAGAAAATGAGATTAATAAAGTGGAGGAGCCACTACAGAGTCTGTGCTCTCAACCACTATATTGCACAACCTTTTCCAAAGGGATAGAGATGGATGGATGGATGGATGGATGGGTACATGGGTGGAACTATTTTATGAACTACTTTAAGGTTTATGTTTGTGAATGCATAGTCTCCATGCTAGTAATGAAGAAAAGAAGCTCTCTCTTGAACTCTGCTGGTTTTTCTACCTGTAACAACAGGGACCGCCCCTTAGGGCACACAGCTGCACAAGCCCAAAGCACTTTTCAAAAGAGTCCTGCATGATTGAGTGGCTCTACCTTTATTGTTACTATCAAAATAGTCACATTAAAAAAAAAAACAAAAAACACAAGCACCAAACATACATATGAAAAGTGCCTAATAAGGAGAAGAGGCTTCGAGGAAGAAAGAATAAATGAAGTATATGAACCGTGCATATTTATAGCACCTGCAAATTAACTTCCTGGAAACAGCAATAAGCAGATAAAGTACCAGTCCTCAGTGGAATCAGGCACAAAATGGATGCAGCTGCAAGAGCACAGAAACATACACACTTCGACTTGCAAACATCTGCCCCCAGTTTGGCCATCAATTCTCCCACACCACCTTCACAGGAGTGTAACAAAAAGATAAGATATATTGCCATAGTCAAGGGCACCTGGGTGGCTCAGTCAGTTAAGCATCTGACTTTATTTCAGGTCATGATCTCGCGGTTTGTGAGTTCGAGCCCCGCGTCAGGCTCTGTGCTGACAGCTGGGAGCCTGGAGCCTGCTTCAGATTCTGTCTCCCTCTCTTTCTGTTCCTCCCCTGCTTGCACTCTGTCTCTCAAAAATAAATAAAGATTAAAAAAAAAAAAAAAGGAAATACTGCCATAGTCTTGCCTAACATCAATACCTTCCAGCCACTCTGACCCTACGTTATCTTTGCTATTCTTTTACAAAAGAAAATTGCCAAAGAACAGATGCCAAGAGAACATATAAAGCATGGCACACGCAGGGAAGATCTAAGGCAAAGAGCCTTGCAAAGGGAAGCAGACCTCCTGTTACCTGCCCTGACTTACCACCACCCTGGGAAGGCAAGAAGTTCTCAGCGCCTCATTCCCCACTTTCATATGAGGTGAGAAGGGGTTCTGAAGACAGCACAAAAATATGAGGTCTCCCAATTCACTGGCATAATGTTTTCATCCAATCTTACCTCATCAGGATAATTTGCCCTCTGCACTTGCTCCAGGAGTCCTATACCCTGCTGAGTTGAGTGGCATTCTCCAACCAAAGCTTTCACTCTACTGCCTCTAGGCCTCTGTCCATGCCCCAAATGCCTTTCCTTCCTGCCTATCCCCCTTCTAAATGACAGCCTGTTTATCCTTCTGAATCAGTGGCTCTAGCCTTGGCTGCACAAGGAAATCATGTAGGAAGCCTTAAAAAATATGGGTGCCTGTGTCCAAACTCTAGAAATTCTGATCTGATGGCTATGAGCTGTGACCTGGATATTAGGATTTTTCAAAAATCCCCCTCCCCAGGTGATTCTACAGCACAGGCAAGGTTGAGAGCCAATGTCCTGGACCACTTCCCTGAAGAAGACTTTGGCCTACCCAGAATGAACTACTTCTACACCATCATTCCTAGAGCACTTCGTTTTGACTTCATTTTTTTGGAAGAGCCTACCATGTCGCAGGTTACAGCTAAATATGCCTGACTACATCAGGCCTGACTACACCATTAGAAAACAGCCTCTTAAATGGAGGCTGGAAACTGTTTTTACTTCTCTATGCCATTCCCCTTGGCATAACATTTTAGCCTCAGCAGCTACTCAATAAATGTTTGATGAATTTAATTGAACTGCTGTTTTTATCTACTTTGCCAAAAACATGAATAGTGCTAGAATTTTCAATGAGTTTCCAGTGGAAATGGAAACTAACACAGGTTCTAGGTAAGTCCGAATTCACCTCTTCCCTAGCAAGCGTGAAGTGAAAACACCAGGTTTGGACGTTCCTCCTCTCTACCTGCTATCCATATAGGTGGTTTAAGCTGCAAAGGAGCCCGGTCTTCCTCACAACCAGAAGAAATGGAACCGATTAAAGCAGGTCATTTTACCCAAGGTATTGATAATAAAGGGCTGAAACAGGGGACTAAACAATAGGTCTGTGTTTCAACAGACAAATTTCAACATAACACATCCACTGGAACAGTCCTGCTTCTGAAAGTGAGGGGCTTAAAGCAGTGATTCTCAGAATCTGTAGTAAATAAGAATCCCTCGGGTGGTTGTCCAAAATACAGATTCATAGACCACAAACCCTCCCACGCCACCTACTAAACCAGGAGATCTCCAGATAGGGCACGTTCAGAAAGCCTGGGAATATTAGAGGTTCACCAAGCTCCTCAGGTGATTCCAATGTTGCTGACAGACAGACCACCCTTTCACCAACTAACAGTGGCCCAAAGCACTTCAGATAATCCAGTTACTTGGCCTTATAGATTCATAAAGTATCTTGAAGGAGAGCTTTCGGGAAGAAGGGATAATCTATAGTACTTGTATCAACAGAGATTATTTGGGGGTGGGTGGGAGTTACAGGGACAATATGCCTCTAAAACAGTGTCTACTGTGATGTTTAAAAATGGTAACAAAAAGTGCCTGGCTCATAGCAGATAATCAGTAAATAACTGACAACAATAATTATCCCTTTTACAACTTCTTTCTCTGATCATTTTACACCCAATATTTCCTAGAAATCAAGTAGATGGAGATATCATTAGTCTTCAATCATGTCTCCCTCTAAACTTCATATTAAAGAATAGCCCTGAGCCCAATTCCGTACTCCTCAGGCCCCAGGAATTCCTCCCAGCTGCCACCACCTACACATTCCCCAACCCCCCCACCCCCCCACCCCAAAAAGGGCTCAGCCAAACTAAAGGACCTGCAGGTACGTGCAAGTTCTCAGGCAGTGAATGGACCAGGCACAAACAGTGCACTACTCACCTGTGGGAAACAAACCAGAGCTAAGTCTTCCAGAAACCCGGCCTTAGGTAAGGTAAAGATTCATGCCTTATGACTACACTGTTGGTTGAAGGCCTGGAGAATTTCCCAGGCCAGACTATGTCAGTTAATTTCTAAAGAGAGAACCTGTAGTCACGTCTAAGTATCTGGGAATTAAACCATGAAAAGACCCAAACATTTCTTTACCTTGGCAGCCGTTCTACAACCTCCCTTCTTGACTCTAGTCAATGAAGCAAACCAGCTCCTTCAAATTCAGTACCATTCTCGTCACCTTCCCATTAAGAGAAAGCAATTCCCACATTTTAGCCATAAATTAGAAGCCTTCCATTTTGCAGACGTATGAAACGACGTGCCCACACTCCACAAAGAGAGGCCAAATCTCCAACACCTAACTAAATACAGGGAGATGATTTGTGATACTTAAATATAATTACTGTGCTATATTCAGGTTTTTAATCTCATGTTTTTCAATTTCATTATGAAATTACAGCCCCAAACCTCTGGACACAATAGCAGCATTGTCGCTGTAATCATTACCCATGTTACTCAGAGGAAACACACAGCTCTACTGGAGGTCACTCGCCAAGCGCAGTAAATGCAGGACTGCACAAAGGCATCTTGCTCCAGCTGATCCCATTCAGTCTAGAGAGCACAGAAAGATTTAGGAGTCTGAGCAGATGACAAGATGTCAGCAATTTAGGGCCATTATTTTTAAAAAGCATGCTTGGGGCTGAGTTATATAAATTGAAAGATAGCAGCAGAAACCATGAGGTCACCCTTCCATTCGAGTTAGTCCCAAACAGATCTCCCCTGAACAGAAGGGAAAAACTGGAGTGGGTTCAGATTCATAGAGCCAAGGAGTTAACTAGATGGTGAGAATATAACAATTAAGCCCAGAGAGGGAATAACTGAGTTATGTAAAAATGGAACCCAACTGGTGCTCAGGATACAGACAGTCCCACGTTAGACTCAGATGCACAGCATTTAGATTCTTAGAAAAAAGAACTGCCCAGGGCGCCTGGGTGGCTCAGTCAGTTAAGCATCCAACTTTGGCTCAGGTCATGATCTCAACAGTTCATGGGTTCGAGCACCACGTCGGGCTCTGTGCTGACAGCTCAGAGCCGGGAGCCTGCTTTGGATTCTGTGTCTCCCTCTCTCTCTTGGCCTCTCCCCTGTTCACCCTCTCTTTCTCTCTCTCAAGAATAAACATTAAAAATTTTAAAAAGAAAGAAAGAAAGAAAGAAAGAAAGAAAGAAAGAAAGAAAGAACTTCCTAAGTAAGCAAAAGGAAAGGTAGCTTAGGGATGTGAAAACATCTCCACTAAAAGACTTTACAGAATAAAGCATCATCTGGATCATACAGTTCTAGAATATTCTTAGTGGGACAAGTTGATATTATGCTCTAATAAATACTTAAATAGTACTGGCTATGTGCTAGGCACTGTTCTAAGTGCTTTATGAACAATCTCATTTAATCTTTAAAACAATCCTAAGAGGCAAGTATTGTAATTTTTCAGGTGAGAAAACAGGGGAGCAGAGGTTACAGCTTGCCCAAGGCCAAAAGAACCAACAAGCAGCTCTTAACCAAAATACTATTACCATATGATTCCTACTATATGCTATCACTATGATTCAGCTCAAGATAATTCTCATTCATATTCTCTTTCTCACTGACACACTACCATTATCCCACATAACATGTATTCAAAGAGGCATAATTTGGAGTGTGATAAAATCCACATTACATAAAACAATGATTCTCTGATGTCTCAGCCCCTTGAGATATATTCAGTTCTTCAAAAATAAAATAACTAATCCTATTAAACAAATACTCACCCCCTGCCTATCCTGTCAACTTTGCAAAGGGTCAGAGAGTTCAGATATTAAATCTAACAATGAAGGGTGTTTTTAATGTCAAAAAAGAACCAGAGAATACATAAATATCTCCTTGTCTCACTAGAGAGATAGCTGGCATTCTCCCAAGGCAACAGCCCATCCAGGGCCAGAAAAAATTCTGAGCTCCAAGAGTGATCACAATGCATCTTTACACACATGACCTATGGGTGTGAAAAAAGTTGACTCCCTACCTCATCCAACATCCTATATTCTCCAAAGGCCATGACTGCTTGGCTAAGACTGATCCTAAGCTGCTTCTCAATAAAAACTTTGGTTCTGGTTCAAACATTCGCACAGGCCAAGAAAAGTGTAGTGGTCCCAGCATAAATACAGGTTTCAGTGTTCCTAAGAGAATGTTAGTGGAAACTCCATGGACTTCCTTAAATCAACAGCATGGAATAAGACTGTTGTAGGATTAACTATACCTTTGAGAAATGCAGCTGGGGTAATTAACATTAACTAAACACCATCTAATACACTGATCCTCAAACCTGAGTAACTTTTGTGATCAGTTTTACAAAATATTGATGCCTAGGACCCATGTCCAGAGATTCTGATTTAATCGGTCTAAAATGCAGCCTGAGCAGAATATTTTTATAAGTGCCTCAAGTAATTCTAATGTGCACCAAAGTTTGAAAACCACTGTTTTAATGGAAATCATCCACCTATTCTGTTTTTCAGGTAAAAAGGTACCTCACAGGAAATCTTGCAAAACTACACAGGCAGCAAACTCCACATGCTTAGCTGCATGAACTTTGTAAAAGAGGCCTTAAAGCTGCACCCTAGGAGCACCTGGGTGGCTCAGTTGATTAAGCGTCTGACACTTAATGCAGTTCAGGTCAGGATGTCTCAGTTCATGGGATCAAGCCCCACATGGGGCTCTGAGCTGATGATCCAGAGCCTGCTTGGGGTTCTCTCTCCCCTCTGTCTCTGCCCCTTCCCCTGCCTGCTCGCTCTCTCTCTCTCTCTCTCTCTCTCCCCCACCCCCCAAAATAAATACACATTAAAAAAAAAAAAGCTGCACCCTTGATGTGCATGGATTAGACACCAAAAAGTCACCCACACAAAAAGCTCTGCAATTCTTGAAAACTTTTGCTGATGGCATTATACATTCATCTGTTTAATGCCCCTTGCCCAAAGACCTGCATAAACTTTTATAATTCAGTTTGTAGAAGAGTTTGCATCTCCTTAGAAACCTGGTATGTTTCCTGTTCTTGAAAAATAAAAATTAAAGTGCCCTATCCTGTTTCCTTTAAGCCTGAATGCTAGATGTATTAGAGCTGAACCAAATAGCTACTTAGAGTATTTGTTCCCTAGTTGTATTTGACCTTCCTTCTGTCTAGGCACATTTTGATTATTATTTTTTTTTTTTTTAAGGAGCACAGAGTGGAAGTTTCTTTTTTGAAATTTGCTTCAAGGCCACTGTGGGAATAGCCAAAAGCAGAAGTTATGAATAATAGTCAAGTCCATGATGGCTGACTTTTGCGAAATCTCTTGGGTGTCTCCCCTCTTTAAGTTCCTTGGACTTTCCAGCTTACTTGGATGCTTCTATTCTTAAAGAGTTGCACAAAACCAAGTATCCTACAGGCTAAGTTATACTCAAACAACACCAGAGGAACCCTGGTGTTTGTAAGGACTTTGGAAGGTATTGTAAGGACTTTGGAAACCAAATGATCACTTCTTACTTTGTTTCCCTGTATTTGGGATTCAAAGAGGGAAATTTCTTTAGGTTGAAGCCAGCCCAGACGCCACAAACTCCAAGTCTGATCTCCAACATGGTGGTGCCGCCCTTCCCCTAAAGCCTCTATTTTTGTTTTCCCCCACCTGTTACTCTTGGCAAAGTAACTCCCACCTTCTTCCTTTGCACCCTCTTCCATATGGCTGGAATTAATGAGCCTACAAGCTGGGGGCAATGTCTCTCCACAGCTGTCTTTTCAAGCAATTATTTAGAGACAGAAGAGGAAGTCATTAACAATCCTGGGAGTCGGCCAGAGACAGCTCTGCCACACAAAACACTCAGATAGATCCCTGGGCCAAAAGGTCATTCTTTCTTGGGGGTTGGTTTGGGGTAGGGTGGGGCAACAAAGCAGTACAGAAAGATCAGGGAGCAGGCAGGTTTTCACTCTACTTTCCTGACATCTTCAGCATGAGCAATTTCTTCTGTGCAAAAAAGACATAGTCTAGCTGCACCAATCACGAATTCATTCAAGAGTGACTACTGGCAAGAGGAAAGGAATGCCAGGGAAAATAATGCCCCTAAAAAGTCTGTCTTTTAAGGCCAAAATAGCTGCCTAAAACACCGGTGAAAGTTCCACCTCTTTCCCAGGAGGCCGGGGACGTGGATAAGACAGGTGACACATGTTAAAACGGCAGTTACTACAATAAGTGTTAGTGAGTTTATGTAAAAGTATGCCTGACTGGCGAAAAACAAAACATTTTATACTAAGGGGTAGACTCCTCTTGCTATGTCTACCCGCTCACCACACCAAAACTGGTCTCAGCAACACCAAATTCTCTGAAATGCTTTACAGAGAGAGCCTGCTGCTGCTTGTAGTTAGTCTCTCCTCTTGGATAAAACGAGGCTGTCTATCTGTGAAGGGAAAAGAGCTTCTAGATTTTCCTCATTTGTTAATAAAGAAAAGTAACTAGGCTCATCTTTCTTTTCCCTTCTCCAGAAACAGACCACATAGAGATGTTGTGAGAAACTAGTGAAACTTGGGAACTCGTAATCTGATTTCAAAACAGTGGTCAGGAATAAGACAGTGTCTCTGTGAATTCCAAAGTCTTGTAAAATCTTCAGAGATTTGTCCTGTGACAAATTTAATTGTTACATCTTGGATGACATGTGGAAAACCGGAAGGAGCTGAATTCTAATTTTACTGATTACAGACAGAATCCTCAACTTTAGAATTTTAGCTTCCCCACTGTAAAATGATACCAACGCTCATCTGATAGGTTTATGTTTCTCAAACCTCATAAAGCACAACACAATAAAAATACATTATTGTCAGGATAGGGTGCATGTACACATATATCTGCAACAAAAGTTTTTGGAAACAATACAGACTCAATTACTAAGTGTGATATAATATACTCTGATATCACCTATTTTTAAAAATGCTGGCTGTCACCACCCCCTAATGGGGTAAGAAATGCTGTGTTAAAAACCACTGTGATAGGGGGTCTTGCGGAACAGATGTAATCAGATGTGACCCAATGGCCTACAGGAGGGCTATGACGATTGAGGTTCTCTTTTCACACAACCCCGTCCTTTCCTTGGAAAGGAAAGAAGACAGGACTCGTGTTTATCTGGGCAGTGTAGACTGCAGCACACCATTCCATCCTCTGGAAGGGGAGAGCGGCTGCAGTGGGTTCTGGCGTCGACCAGAGGCCCAGTGACCTGCAAGGCTGCCGGCCCCCTGCTCCTCAGAAGGGCTTCGTCCTCAAGGTGCTGGCTATGGGCTCACTTCACTTTATTTCAGATCCCCAAAGTCACGTATTACCATTTAAAACAAAACAACAATGACCACAACAAACTCTGCTGGGAATCTATTTGGAGAAGGAGCCTCCCAATCACAGAACAATTTCATGAAAAGCATACCCTAAAAACCTTAGAGACTGTCTTAACACAATCTACATGAAAAGCAACTAAATGATGAATTCTAATCCATCTAACAAAGGCTGCCAGGGCCAGGGATAAAAAGGGATCCTGGAACACCCTCCAAACTTTAGAGAAAACAAATTGTTTTAAGTTTCTATGCATGCTAACATCCCATAATAACGGAAGTATTTAAAATATTTTAGGTAGGGGCGCCTGGGTGGCTCAGTAGCACCAGTAGCATCTGACTTCGGCTCAGGTCATGATCTCAGGGTTCTTGCGTGGGTTTGAGCCCCACGTGGGGCCCTGTGCTGACAGTTCAGAGCCTGGAGCCTGCTTCAGATTCTGTGTCACCCTCTCTCTGCTCCTCCCTCACTCACACTCTGTCTCTCTCGCTCTCAAAAATAATAAACATTAAAAAAAAAACATTAAAAAAATAATAAAGTATTTTAGGTAATAAAAATGGTGTATTGTCTTTAATGGCCATTTATTTATTTTATCTCATTTTTAAGAAGGCCTTCCATGACCACAACTTATTGAAATAGCTCCCTATCCCATTTTCTTCCCTTTTTTTTCTTTCATAGCAGTTATCACGACCACCCTTGTTATAAATTTGTCTTCACCACCACCCCTCACGAGAATTTAAGTGTCACGAGGGCAAAGACCTTTCATGTTTGTTTACCACGGCATCCCTAGTACCCAGAATAGTACCTAGCACACCGTGGAAACACAAGGGATAGTTGTGAAATTAATTAGTGAATTAAACGAGTAGAATGTTGACTTCAACCCCAATAAGCCACATGCCTCCTCCCTCCACCTCCTCCCTGGTGAGGAGAGAATCACAGTAAGACAAGCCTCTATTCTCTGAAGGCATCAGCTGTTCATCATGCCACTGCCTCCCAGTATCTGTTCCTTTCTTCCTCTGCATTTACAAGTAACAACTCCCCAGTTCCCCTTGGCATTATTCTGGGTCAACCAGCTGCTCATTGCCTCTTAATGAAACAAGAGACGGTAAAATTGAAACATGTCTCACTGATGCCACCCCTTTAGAGCCCATCTAAGGCTGGAAGCCCTTCAGCCAAGCTCCTCACACCCCAAAAGAAAAACACCAGCAAACCCCAAGCAGAAAAAGGCAAAAAGCAAAGCAAACCAAAACACTCTGATCTGAGGTTCTCCAGCATAACTGAAGACAGCTTCGGACACCCCTTCCCCTCCTCTTCGAAGAGATAGCTGGACCTTGAGAAAGAGAGGCTCTCCTCCAGCTGGCTATCCCAAGTTGTGACAGGAAAGAACATGCCCTGATTTTAGATTTTCCGAGCTGATTTCTCATTAGGACCTCAATCACCCATCTGAGTCTCTCCAAAAAACGTTAAAGGGCCGCATAGTCTTTCATAAAATAGCTTGACCAAGCAAGGCCGAGAAATCTTCCTAGAATGCAGGCTCTCCTTTCCAATCCTGTGTGGCTGGCATTTGGTGCATTTTGGGTAGTTTAATGCCTACTCACACTGGAAACCATGCTAAAGTGTCTGGGGGTAGAAGTTAAAGGTGGGAGGGGGCTGTCACAGCAGCAGAATAAAAGCAAATCACCTGGTAAAACAGGAGATGAATGCATAAATCCAGGCAGAGAATGTGAGGTAGAAATGCATTACCGACTAAGAAATCATTTCAAATGACTTATACTACAAATTGGCTTTAAGAGACATCTCAGTGTGCACATGTATTCCCTGCTGAACAGTGATACCTATTCAAATGATCAAAAACAGTCCGTTCTTAAATTCAGGATAAATCCCAGACCTCAGAAACAGCAAAGGAAAAAAAAAAAAAAAGTTCAAAAGCAGAAAGGCATAAACGTTACTCTCAGGACCAATCTCTCTGATATGCCTCAAGCTTGCTAACAGCATTTTTATGCCACAGGCATGCTACTTTCTTGCCCTCATTTTATTTCACAGGAAGTCCTTCCCTAACAGCCATGGAATATCCAAAAGGAAAAAAGGGGAGGGCAAAGGATTCAGTGATCTCCCCTGCTTGGAAAAGACTCAAGAGCCTGGAAGGATGCCGCTAAAATCAGTGTGGGCACAACAAACAGCAGCAGCCAACAAAACTGAATCCCAGGGAGAAATGTGCCAGCTGGGAACCACTCTGTCGCTGGAGAACAAGCATCTACTTAAATGACCAGTGTCCGGCTCAGTACAAACCATGTGGTTACAAGGACAGGAGCACAAACCCCTCCCGCCATCACCACAGGCCTGGTCCCTCCTGAACTGACTTCTAAGAGCCATAGTGTGAAAGCTTTCCTCCCGCTACACTGAATGTTCCATCTCCAAAGGATGGCCTGCCTCTCACACAGATTCTCAATGAGGCGCAGGACAGGGCCACCGGGGCAGTGGCGCTTCAAGTCACAGCAGGCTTGCAGATGTCAACTGGGATAAGCGAAGCAAAAAAAGGATGCGCAGCACCCTCTTGAGAGGGTCAAAGGGGTTACCCTGTACACACGGCAGGGACCGGCATATGAGGGAGCGCCCCAGCGTGTGGACTGTGGATCTGGGTGTGGGTACGAGGCAAGGCCCAGGGCAGGGACACAACTTTAAGTCAATGCTGATACACAACAAATCCAGACAGAACTAGAATCTTATTACTGAGCTAAATACTTAGAATCCATTTAAATAATTCTGAGAGACTCCACAAGGCCTTTGAGAAAAGGGAATTACTCTTGTGGGGCACAGTGGAGCTAAAATGCAGCTAAGTTTAGTCAGCTGCCCAAAGACAAGGCAACATAACACGTTGTTCCTTCCCAACAGAGGATGCTCTCTGAAAGTTACTTAGAGTGGGTTGTAACGTAAGATATGATTTCTTGTTTTCTTCTTTTTCATGGCAGATTTCCCTCCCTGCTTAGCTTTTCCTAAAATTAAGAGGAAAATTACCTTTCAGTCCCCGGGTACATACTAGCCAGGGAGGCTGGGAATTTCTAATCTGGGAGCCTGCTGAGGGAGAGGTCTCTGGAACTGAAATTGTTTATAAGGCAAATAACTAACTGATAATTGACTGTAGCTACAAATATAGTCCCTCTTCTTCTACTGCGGATCATGCAAAAACCAACCAGACTGGGAGAGACCCCCACATGTCAAATAGTTCAATGCAAGGTCCTAAAACCCGACCCCCATCTCAGACATACCTGACCTGACCCACAGAGATAGCATCCAAGAGCTGGTATTTCTAACAAGCTCCCCCAGGTTATTCTGAAGGTTTAGAAGCACTGAGTTAATCTCCCTGCCTCCACTTACAGATGGGGAATTAACAAGTCTTTCCACTAGAAAGCCCACGTTCAGTGTCCAACTACAGGCCTTCATGCCAGGGTGTGGTAACCTGAGAATGATTGACCCAAAGGCACTTGTTCCAGCAGCCACACACGGCTGACCAGAGAAGGGCAGCCAATTCTCAGCTCATAAGCAGCTCCCTCTCTCCAGAGCTTGGTGTGTGGCCTTTGAAACAAGTGGGAAGGGAAGGAGAGAAAAACAAACAAATAAAAACCGGCCATTGCAGTCTACACTGAGGTTAGATTACAAGTAATGTGGTGAAGCGCTTCCAAGAGACTGGAAATCCTCTGATAGAGAGGTCTGTCAATCCGTGCTGTATAATGAGCTAGTAAAACTTTAAACAAACAATTATTCTAGCTCTCTGCCAACGGGCCACCATGGGCGGGGCAGAAAGAGAGCCTTCTGCTTAGGAGTGCTGGTTTCCAGTGTGGAGGCCAAGGCCAAGTTGTGATTCACAGCGCCCACTGCCTCCAGGTGTTACCTGCTGGGGTCTCCAGCCCAAGTGCAGCAGCTTCCCACAGCCTGTGCCGTTGCGGTTTCATGTTCCTCACTAGCCCCCGGCCCCACACAGGCCCCCGCTCTACCAAGAGGCACTGTCGTTACTCCTAAAGCTGGCGGCAGTGGACAGATGTATTACCAATAGAAGGAAACTGTTCTAATATTATTTTCCGTTTCAAGAAATAAAAATAATAGAACCATTTTTCAACTCTCGGAGTAATTCTTAGAAAAAGCCATAACAAAGGATAGTCTTTTTCTGGGCTATGAAGACAAAGTCTTGAATTCAAAGAAAGAAAAGTGTAGTTTCATTAAGGACTAGTATGATAGAAAAGGCTAAATTGGGGAAGACGCAAGATCCAGAGTCCAGTCCTAGCTTCACCGCTGTGAAATTAAGTTGGTTATGTAACCCTCCTAGAGCTCAGTTTCTCCTTTGAGAATATGGGAAATAGGAGAAGAAGTAGGAGGAAATGATCAAGTCCTTTTGACTTTAGAAATGGGTTTCTAATTGTTTAATTCATAGCTTTGTGGATAGCTCTTTAAATTGCAGTTGAAATCAGTATCTAAGTCAACCTGATTAAAATCCTATCAACCCCAATTAAAAAGAAAGGAGAGACTCTCCGTGCTTGTTTTTGGTCTGGTTTGTTGCTTATTTTCAAAGGGATTCGGGAAAGGTGATGAGGTGAGAGTGGAAACCATGACAGCCACTAATGATCTCATTTAACTCCGGCAATGACACTCACCAATGACCATTTGTCCCTAGATTGTGCTTTTGTGCATTTACCACTAAGCCCTGACGCAGACCTTCCTTTCAGGCTCCTGTGTGTAGCTACATCCACTTACAGCTCTATAAATAACAACAACGAGGCTCACAGGGACCAGCCACCTGTGAAATTAGCATCAAATGGTCTGACCAGGGTTCTTTAGCATCCTCCTCCTTTTTGCCCTGGGCCAAAAGTCCAGCCGCTGCAGTTAGACCAGAGTTGCACCAGGCTTCCCAAGGACCTGTGGATGGAGGGTAACCCCTATCACCCACAGCCATTTCACCGTACATCATTCCAATGGGCTTTAAAAGAGAGAGGTCACAATTTTAACAAGCACCAACTCTCCAATATTAATTTTATAACTCTGAGCCCTATGAAATCTATTACAACAAAGGCTCTAGTGGTTCCAAGAAATTAAACACAGGCCCATTCTTACAGGGCAAGTTATTTTATAATCAATTAAACTTAATAAAATTAAAAATAAAATTTAACACTGACATCTAAAATTTGATGTGGCTCAATACCAGTTGGAACTGAAAAAGAAAGACACCTTTAGATCATAGGTAGCTATGACTAGTACCCATTAACACAATGTATTTCCAGCTATGTTTGTTGCATTAATGTTCCTTTATTTCGAATGTAACAGATTTCCTGCCCAAGTTGGGAACTACAGGGAAGCTTTTTATAAAGCTCCTCAGGAACAAGCTCTCCCTGTCCTCACTAATACATAAGTGCATGATATAAAAGACCACCTTGCTGATTCACTCAACAAACCTGGAGTAACTGAGCAGATGCTATGTGTCAGGCTCATTGCTAGACTGGGGGTGGGGGTGTCCACGGTGAACAGAATAATGTTTCTAAAACTGTACTAACATTCAAATACAATGAATACTGACAACTAATGTAGGACTGTACTTTATACATGAATAAACAGACTTTGGGGATGAAATGTAAAAACAGCAATCATTTCTCAAAAGTTCAGCTTAGCTTATTGCTAGGCCACAACCCCTAGCCGCACCTCCCTCCAAATACACATGCATAAATGTGTTTGAATACAAACAGAATTCTATCTACATCAGGAAGGGGGAGGAAGGTGGTCAGTGAATGCTTATTATTGATGGTGGTGACCAGTGCTTCAGTCCTAGGCACTGCCTCCTCGCTGAGCATGAAACCAGGATTAAGAGCTGCTCACAAACTCATCAGCCTGTCCCAAGAAACAACTAGAAAACAGGCTGAACTTGCTCACAGCATTACCTTTATAAGAATGCAAATCATCCCTTTCTCTTCCCTTATCATTCTCTAAGATCATCCTAATAATTCCTGTGGTCTCTCCACACCCCTACAGCCCAGGGTAACATCATCTATTTCTCAATCCTAAATTCTACATCCCCAACATGTATTAAACCAGTGGGTCTCAAGCCTGACTGCATATCACAACCATCTTGGGAGCTTTTAAAAAAAAAAAAAAAAAAAAAAAAAAAAAAAAAAAAAAAAGCCTGGGTCATACTCCACAGGGATTCTGATTTAATTGGCCTACAATGGGGCCCTGGCACAGGTGTAGCAATGCACAGCCAAGGTTGCACAGCCACGGCATCAGACCAGTGTTTCTCCAGTGTGATCTCTAAACTGGCAGCAGCAGCAGCAGCATCTAGGTACTTGTTAGAAATGCAAATTTTCAGGACCCATAACAAATGAATCCAAAAATCTAGGTGTGGGGCCCAGCAATCTGTATTTTAACAAGCCCTGAAGGTGATTCTGAGGCACACTAATGTTTGAGAACCGGTACATTAGACCATCTAAGAATCCTAAAGAATTACTTTACTGTCAACTAACTTTTAAGGCATTGTACATCTTGCCTCCCCTATTAGATGATAAGATCCTCCATAGCAGAAACTTTATTTCCATGTATCGCTGCAGTCAGTACTGCACAAGTAGGTTCTACGTTAATATTTACTTAATATTTATTGGCTTATCATCTGCTGAGTCTCCAGGTGGAACACAACCCACACCCTCCCTAGAGAAAGAAGAGAGCCCTGGATGAACTGCCATGAGTGATCTGTCTGCAGAAACCTGAAGAAATGCAAATACCCAACCCCACCCCACATGGGGCAGCTATCTCTCATACCATCCAGACATCCACTTCCTTTCACTGTTACAAGGGGATGTTTAGAAGCAAGTACCCTGAAGTGGAAAGTTTTCTCCAAAGTCCGCTTTTTAAAAGAAAACAGAAATCACTTGAATGCAATTTTATATTCACCAAAATTCAACACTTATTGATCGCCTATTGAACACAAAGCACCGTGCTGGAAATCGTTAAGGATACAAATATGTCTTAGGCATCAAGCCCCAAATGCCTCAGAGTAAAACAGTGGTGTCTATAGGGCTTTATTCTGAAACTTAGCTTTCCAGGGAAAATGGTATGTTATTGTCTATATAAAAGGGAAATGTTCCTGGGAATTGCTCAGGAAACGTTAGCTGCTTCTACCAGGACCTGGGAGCAGCATCTTCAATCAAACCAAAGTATTTTCTTGAACTGTAAAGTGTACAAATAACTTTTAGAAAGACACTTAGGTAATACAATTTGAAATAAGCACAACTATTCCACTAAGTGACTGTTAGCACCGCATACGCACATACCGAAACACAACCAGAAAACTTCAGTATTTGGGACTAGAAACCCCTCAGTGACCAGTCAGAAAATGGCATGAGGTGAGAGGAAGATCTTCCACTTACTAAAATGTGCACACACTGGCAGGCTTCCCTGCTTCACTTACGGCCACACAGCTGGGGTCATCCAGAAATGCCCACAAGCTAAAGTAAGACATGCACCTCTAAAATTCTCTTTAGAGGGGCGCCTGGGTGGCTCAGTCAGTTGAGCATCCAACTTCAGCTCAGGTCATGATCTCACAGTCCGTGAGTTCGAGCCCCGCGTCGGGCTCTGTGCTGGCAGCTCAGAGCCTGGAGCCTGCTTCCGATTCTGTGTCTCCCCCTCTCTCTGCTCCTCTCCTGCTCATGCTCTCTCAAAAATAAATAAAAACATTAAAATTCCCTTTAGAGACTGTGCCTTCAGTTTTCCTCCAAACATGCAGAGTTGTTTTAACCACTGAAGGGCAAGTAAATGCAGGGGGTGAGAGGGAAAGGTTATGATGGTTACTCAAAACCATCACTTTCCCAGTTTAGTTTTGGCCTCCGAGAAAGAAGTTTCATCAGGGATGGGAATGGGGGCCCACTCCTGAGGAAGTGGTCCGCCTCAGTCCCAGTTAATTCCTATTTTCTTCCACAGGTCAAAGAACAGAGATGCTGGAAAAGGCCATATATGCCATGCATGATGAGAACAGGGAGCACTGGGAAATGGTGTTACCAACACAGAAATCTCAGAGGAAAGGCAGAAGGGACAAAGCCAGCCAAGTGCCATTGTATTCCTTCCCGGCTCACCTTCCCCAGGGCAGTCTGAGGAAATGGAGAGAGTGCCTCCTCACTACTAACTCACTGGTCTACTGAGCAAGTGAGCAAGGCAGACCTTCAGCCTGGAGTGGTCCCACCGCTGCAGTGCTCATGGACGCAACGGAGGATGAAATCTGAAAATACCCTGAAAAGTTCCCTGATAGCCCCACCGTCTCTGCCATACCAAAACCTTCCTCGAATACCTTCAGGGTCACAAGAATTACATTCTGAAAAGCCTTGTCAGAATGTTCTTCAGGAAACAGGGCCAAGATGTGTTTTTCTGCTCTTTCTTATTACTAGTCCTGTCTACACAAGGAAAAAAAACTAACTAATCCCTCTGAGAAACCACAATCCACATAAATATTTGGAGAGAGCTATCGTGTGCACATTTTTCAAGTGTTATCCGCCCCCCCCCTCCATCGATGAAGACTGAAGATTCCCAATGTGTATTTTTTTCTCCACAAATAATTCCCTTACCAAAACACCAACACGATTAGAAGCTGTAACAGTGTCTGACCTCCTCTGACACTAGTCATCTGGTGACTGTAACCGTGACACACACAAAAACACACAATGGAAACAAAGACCAGCTAAGTAAGCACTGAGTACTTAAAAAAGACTGGAGACAATGAGAGTGACCCAAGCAAGGACCAGATTCAGCTCTGGCTAGAACAGGGGAATCCCACAATGTATTCAGAGAGACAGAATACGCCCTAAGAAGGCCAGTCTCTGGCATCTATTATTTAAAAGCAGAGAAACCAGATGCAGGGTATTTCCGAGGGTGCAGTGTCAAAACAGAAAAGATATCAAGAATAACATATGGACACCCGGTAATGGCTTGCTCCAAATCCGATACAAATTCAAACAGTGACTTTCCTTCTAGCACCCAGGTAGGAATGATGGCTGCTCACAGGGCCCAGGCCAGAGACAGAGGGAGCCACCCTCCTGATGCAGTTTCGACCAGTTCATTTCCAGGACAAATGATTCAGCTGCTTTGAAAGCTATGCCCTGGGATGAAAACATTCCCAAAGACAGCTCCCCTAGCCCCTCACATCCAGCCTTAGCCACTGTGCTACACTCATCTAGGTGTCCCCGTCAGACCAAGCTAACGTCCAGGGGACAGTAAGGAGGGAAAGGAGGCCTGACTCCCCCAGAGGTTGGAAGTAGCCCAGCCATGGGGGGAAAACCCATGATTTCCCGGCCAGATTTAAAAACCCAACCTAAATGGCAACATGTAGCCATTAGGTTAAATGAGGCCAAAGGGAGAAGCCAAAAGCTGTGATACTGGGTTAGGGATCATTTCCCAGCCTGGTTGAGAGCAGGATGTTGACAGAGAGTACCACCCCCAGGGAGGTACTGATGAAAACCATGACTGTCAAGGCGGTGGCAGCTTGCACAAGCCAACATGGACTCCTTCCTGTCATCAGCCAACAAGAAGATAATACCCTGAAAAGGAATGAAGAGAAAGTATGTATGGGCAAGTAGGAGAAAACACAAGAAAACACCACCACAGTACAGTTTATGACCCAGCATCACAATTTACAGCTTCTAAGGACGCCATGGAACATTCTTTACAACATTACCCAACAAAAAAACATACAAAAAATTATTTCCATGTGGGGATAATACACTTAATGGTTTCTAATTATGTATTCTGTTTATTCTGCAAGTACTTATCTGGTAATTTATAATTTACCAGAACAAGTTTCTATTTGCACAGATTTCTAACAGATTTATATTCTGAAGAATTCACAACTAGCCTAGTTTACTCCAGGGTGATCAGGAGCTCTCAAGGGCCACCAGCCACATCAGAATCATCTGGAGCATTAATTAAAAAAAAAAAAAAAGAAACTTCTCGGACTTCATCTTAGATCTCCTGAACCAGAATCTCCAGGGATGAAGACTGACTGGCCCCTTGCACTTTTATAAATCAACTTTACTGAAGTGTAATTTACCAACTCTAAATATATACTTTGAGAAGTCTAACAAATGTGTATATGACAATCAAGATACATAATATTTCCATCACCCTCAAAAGTTTCCTCATGTTGAGCCCATATATTTTTGCCAACGTTTCACATTTTTAAAATTTGTTTCAAAAATATTAACAAAAGGGGCTCCTGAGTGTCTCCGTCGGTTGAGCATCCAACTTCTGCCCAGGTCATGATCTCTTGGTTGGGGAGTTCAAGCCCCACGTCGGCCTCTGCACTGACAGCTCAGAGCCTGGAGCCTGCTTCGGATTCTGTCTCCCTCTCTTCCTCTCCCTCTCTCCACTTATGCTCTCTCTCTCAAAAATAAATAAACTTTAAAAATCTTTAAAACAAAAATATTAACAATAATTGCTTGTTAGGAGTACTTTTTTTGATGGCTGCTTTAAAATTGTTGTCAGAATTCCAACATCTGATTCATTTCAATGGTGGTGTCTGCTATTAACTGTTCTCATCCATGGTGTAATTTTCTTGGTTCTTATGATTTTTCATTGTATCCTGGACAGCTTTAGTTAACTGTCCTTGTTGAAATGCAGCAAGAGGGCTGGGTGGGTATGTCAATTCTGCTTCCTTCTGGTCCTGCCAACACTACCCTAGCAAGAGGAGAACACTGAGTCACCCAGCCTGTTGCAGGTGGTAGGGTAGAAGTTCAGCTCCCTGCTGGGCCCGCTGACACCTTCCCAGGAAAAATGGGGCACTGCCTCACACCTCCACAAGTGAGGGTGTGATCCCCTAAGCCTCACTGTCACCAGGGAGCGGGAAGAGAGGGCTGATTCCTAAGAGTTTGTTGCTGCAGGGTGAGCGTGAAAGCTCACCACGAAGGTGGACCTCACTGACACGCCCCTGGCACTGCCCCAGAGCACTGCCTACTTCCACACGGAGGGGAATAGAGATCAGCACCCTGCTCGGTTCTGCAGACACCACCCCACAGGGGGAACTGAAGCGCACTGCCTGCTTCCAAGGGACAAAGTGGAAGTGAAAGATCAACTTCCTGCCTGGCCCAGCCAAAACAGTGGGGCGGGGGGGGGGGGGGGGGGGGGGGTATGGTTTTTCCCTTGGTATTTGACTATAGTTAGGGACGGTATTGCCAAAAAGGTTTTTAGTTCTTAGCCCACCGTTTTCCCAGACCTTTCCCAGACTTCATTCTTGGAGTTTTTTTGATCTGTGCCTCCTGGTGATTCTGGGTTGGGAGGCTTTGGTAGCACTCTGTTCCAGATCTATGGGAGTCAATAAGCAACCCCAGGGAACTCACGACATTCACTGCTCAAGTCCTCAAGTCCTCGGCAGGCTGCCCTCTTCTTTCTACCTTTCCAAGACTTCACGTGCTTCTTTGCTGTATTGTGTCCAGGATTTGTGGCATAAGGAGGAATGTGCTTCTTTGCTGTATTCTATACAGTATCTAGGGTTTGTGACACAAAGGGGAAGACCTAGGAGGAATGGGGCTTCTCCATTTTGGCAGAACTGGAAATCTCTAGGCCGTTAATCTAAAATGTTCTCTGAATGATTTTGATGCACCAAGAGATTCAGGAACTGTTACACTATTCTAGAGCATCAAAGAAAAATTGGACCAACTGGAAATTCAATCAATCAACTCCCCAATTACAGCTAATACCAACTAAATGCTTGCTATGTACAGGTACCTTACTAAACACTTCCTTATAATAACTTTTAGGTGGGTACTGTTTTCATCTTCATTTTCCATATAAAGGAAGAGACACTCTGAGATTAAGTAAATAGTCCAAGGTCACACATCTCATATAGTGGAGCGAGGATTCAAACCCAGATTGTTTGGCTCTCGGGAGACCACAGTCTTACATACTCTTCTCTCTCACAATGCAAGCCTTATAAAGTCTACCTTTATGCGTGTATTTTTAAAATTTATTCAAACATGCTGAAGTATTATCCTACAGTAATAAATAAAGCCAAGGAACACAGGAATCAAGAAGGATTTGCCTTAGGCGATAGATTCAGAAACTCATTGACATCCTCCCTCAATTGAGTGGTATAAATCATTAAGTCCTAACTCCTTGGTCTGGCTTTTCATAATCTGATTCCAGCCGATATTTTCAAAGTCAATTCTCACCTTAAGACTATAAGCTCCCTGACAGGAAGGCCCTTATATCCCCGTCAGACTGTACAGTTGTTTATAACCAACTCCGTAAACATTTATTGAACAAATGAGAGAGGGAATGAATCCAACAGAGAGAACCAGAGCCACACCTCGGATGTTGGGCAACCGAAATGGCACCGGACTAATGTGAAAATGTCTGAACTGACCCTGGGTCTGACTTAACCAGTTGTGTATAGCCCAGGCTCTGCAGGTCTCAGTGATCTAGAGGTTGGACAAGATCACAGTTCCGGATTCAGTCCGGCTTCCTGTGCCAAACAAAAGGGGGGAAGATATGGGGACCTGTTTCTCTCTCTCCTCCGTACACTGTTAGGTCACAAGGCAGACAGGTATGAGGTGGACCTGAAGCAAAAAACTCCTGATCTCTGAGCTGGATTCCCAGCTCCTAGTCCTCCCAAGGCACCACTTTCCCTGTGTCCTGTTGATTCGTCTTGTCTATTTGGTAAACTCCTCACTGTCCTCCAGACGTACCTCGACTAAAGAGTCCTCAGCCTTCACCCCGCGTCCCCACAGAATTAACACCACCTCTTCCGTGCTACTGCCACACCCAGTGCCCTTCTGCTGCTGCACTGGGACTGGCTACTCAGGCACCAACGTCCACACTAGATCATGAACTCCTTGACAGCAGAAACAGTGCTTACTTACTTCGTGTCCCCCACGCTCATCACAGTTCCTGGGACCTAGCCGCACTCAGTGCATGTTTTTCACCAAGTGTCTTATTAAAGCCAAGTACTTTTCCCTCTGGAATGCCAAATCCACATTCTCACCACATCCCTCTTTAGATGCCTGCTAATGCTATAGGGGAAAATACTCTTGAAAAAAAGAACACACAACGGAATGGCAAATTATCAAAGAAAACTCTGGGTACGTGTAGAAAGACCTCTGGATGCCTTAGGAGCTTTCAAGTAGTGGATGGCAGCTTATACATTGGCCTCCAGAAGCCGTGAGTGCACTTTGGCCAGGGTGACTGTGGTGGGGGGGGGAGGCATTCTCTGCTCTCCTTGCCTCCGTGGGTCTGCCCCCACCCCTCCAGTTCTCTGACACAGAACATGCATCACCTTGCAGTCAGGGGTTGGCAGGTGAAGCCACATTTCCTTTGGTGATCCACTCTAAAGCCAACTGACCATTAGTCCCTTCAAGTAGCAACCTATTCCTACCTCGTGTGAGATCATCTTTTTTAAAATGCAACTAATTGGTGATAGTGAGCAGGTCGGTTTTACATTTATCCTCTAACTTTAAATGGTGCCATTAAGTCCTTTTAAGTGCAGCTGAGAGAAAGTTATTATGCTAAGTAATGAGAGACAAGCAATTGGCCTGGGGGGGAAACGCCAGCCTTCTGTTGTTTTCTCTTAGGTCTCAGAAAATCCTTGCCTTATGAAGCACATTCACCCCCGAAATTCAAAGGGTCTTGTATGTGGCATTCTGCAAATGACTCCGGGGAAACAGGACAACTGCCTCTGAGGCCATGGACCCAGGCTACACTCTACGTGTAGTGCCACGGAGCTCAGGACCAAGGGTCCAGGCGGCTCAAGCCAGAACTACTGACTCCAACGGCCATGAGGCTGGCACCTCAAAACACCCAGGCAGCTAGGAATGCGCCCACTGCAGCTCCTCTGCCCGTCTTTCTGGAAATCCCTGTGAACTCAGGGTTGAGAAGAAGGTCACAGGTATAGCACTGTTAAGTAAACCGCCATAAAAAAGTATTCACACACGTATACCTGGTACATTATAGGCTTTAGCTGTCTGCTAAATGATTACAATGCCCACAGGTTCTATGGTTCTCACAATGAGAAAGTCTAAAAGATGCTAACAAAATCACCTAAAGTGGATCCAACCAATATTTGAAAAACCAACTGGGGGCGCCAGGGTGGCTCAGTCGTTTAGGCGTCTGACTTTGGATCAGGTCATAATCTCACGGTCAGTGGGTTCGAGCCCCACATTGGGTTCTGTACTAACAGCTCACAGCCTGGAGCCTATTTCGGATTCTGTGTCTCCCTCTCTCTCTGCTCCTACCCAACTTGTGCTCTCTTTCTCTGTCTCTCAAAAATAAATTAAAAACATTAAAAAAAGAAAAAAGAAAAACCAACTGAAAAAAAGACAAAACTCAAAAAGCAGAGCCTCTCAAAACAAAGATGATTGGTATACACTGCTCGTAACACGCTCTGCCCTGCTAGCAGTCCCAAATGAGAACGAGCACTTCTTGTTTAACCACACCAGCCGTTTTGGAAGAAGACGACCATTCCGGTCAGGTATCTATTTTGTGCTATTTAATTCTTAATGTGAACCACCCAGATCATCCACCACAAACACCAACTACTTTTCCTATAATAATGAAAGCAACTGATAAATACTGAAACACTCCCTCTGTGGTGGCACTGCTCTGAAGGTTTGACACGTGTCTCCCCTTCACCACAATCCTGTGAAGGAAGGACTAGAATTATCTCCATTCCGTAGCAAGAGCTTCGTTCATCTGGACGCTCCTGACACAGTTCCGGTATCGTTTTCGCCTTGGCTTATGTCCCTCATTTATTCTCAAAAATCGAGTTGGCTCAGAGGGTTGGGAGAGAGGGGCAACCAAGGACTGAGCAGTACGCCGCACTGTCACCCACAAGCTCTCGTCTGCATCATTAATTCCCAGACAATAAAGGCAACAGGCAGCTCCCGGGGAAGGAGGGGAAGCAGATAAAAAGGCAAACATATCAGAACCTGAGGAACAATTAGGTCTCCAGGCCGGAGAACTAGCTATTTCCAGCTAAATGCAGAATGGTACATTTCCATTGCCATTAACTTCAGGAAGATTGCAGCTAATCTCATTGAATTTATAAATGAAACCCACTCTGTGAACATTACATAAGTCACCCCTCAACCTCTCGCTTCCTGGACAGCAGTCAATACTTGGAAGGCAGTCAACTTCTCTCTCCCTGCAGAGCAAGAACAGAAATTCCAGTGACGCTGTGTACACACTAAGAAATATTCACTAAACTCGCCTATTTGTGATTTTATCTCCCACCTAATTACAGCTGAAATAATATAATATGATTTACGCTCCTTGTTCAAGTGTGACATATTTAATAGATTATTCAATATTGGTTTATCCAGCTATGTCAGACTGACAGCAGCACTTAATGTTAATCAGGGGGGTGCCTATGTATCAATTTTAAGCTTCATACAGTTCAATGAAATTATCAGAGTTGCAAGACACTATCAATATGTTTTGATCTGTGTGTCAAGAGACTTGGGATGTTTGTTAATTTTTCCTTTGTGCATTTTTTTTTTCCTTTTCGCTGCACAAGATGAGGGCAGGAGCATAAGTGAGCATGAGTGCCTACCCTCTGCCTCCCCTGTTTCATGGTCTGCACACCCCAAGGCCCAGTCTATACAGATGGCCTGGGCTTTTCCCGGAGCCTGAGACTAGCTAATCCCACCAGGCCTATCCTCCTGTCCATTCCCCTGTGCTTGGAGGCTACCTAAAACCTAGGCCCCTCCTGGTAGGGACCTGTCTTTTCCGGCCACCTCATTCACCTCGTCCTCAAATTTCCTCCTCTGGGACCCAATCTCCCTCGGCTCCCTTCCTTCCTAATGGAGGCACCTGTGTCTCTCATGCCACTTCCAACAGCATACAACCTTCTCTGTGGTCCAACTTGCACTGGCTACTCCCTCTATGCCCACTGCTAACTGCAACCTGGTTCTTTCATACAAGGACTCAGTTTCCACCCCACCCCCACCCCCAGGTCTTTCTGTCATTTTATATCTCACAATATGCAGGTCCAAAGCTGGCGATATTGAGTGTGTTCTAGCTCACAAAGCTGTAACCAACCATAAGTTCACTATCTCCTGCAAAAACAAATATACACACAGAGAGGCTGGACTACCTGTGTTTGCACTGAGCAGGTAGCCTCTCCTCTCCGTGTCTATCTCATTACCTATGTTGGGCTACCCTAAGATTAAATGAAGTACTATATAAGTAAAGTGCTGAGCTAAATAAATAGCACATAGTAAGTGCTAAATATTTTTTAACTTACACTTTCTATTTTTCTTTCAGTTTTTACAATCTGGCATAAGAGGGAGAGATGGTCAGTGGCTTGGATGTGGTCAAACAGCTATTTGGGGCCATGTTCATGATTTAACCCTTCAATTCTACCAATTCTACTCAATCCCACTACATTTAGTCACCTGTAGACAAATCAAAAATCTACCAGACAACTGCCAGATACACGGTGCTATACTAAATCCCTCATAAGGTCCTGAGGGAGAGAAATAAAACTGAAATGTGGCACTTGTACAGTGGAGGATAAAGTCTAGTAGGAGGGACTGTCACGGATAACTACAATCCAATTGGCCAGGTACAGTGATGACAATACCTCAAAGTGGGGCACACTTGCCCTGGGGTGGTGAGGGGAGGGAGTCTGAAAAAACCTGAGAAAGTTTCACAAAGTAACATTTAAACTGGTCTTGGAAGATGTGGACTGAAAAGGGCATCAGGCAGCTGGTACTATACGTGCCTCAAAGTAGGTAATGCCTTTAATGATCTGAAAAGAAGACTTTACTAAATAGCGTACTGGCTAAGTAAGGTCTTGGAGGCAATGTACCTGCTGCAGGCAGCTAATGATCACATCCACAAGCCAGGGACAGAAAGACTGGGCAGGCCGCTAGACTTACAATAGGTTGGTCGCCCCCTTCCTGGCCCCTATTGATTCTACACAAAAAGGAGAGAAATGGCAAATGACCCTCATTTTCGGTCCTTCATTGTGTTGTATGCCTAAGGCCTCAGTATGGAAGGACTCATGTGGAGAAGAGAGGACTAAAACACCGACCTCAACTACTATAATCAACAGAATGTAGACGGGTCTATGGATTCTCTCTCCTAGCCCACCCTTCACATCCCACTGCACACATACACACACAACTGTTTACTGCTATGACCCACAGGCAGCTCGCTCCCTGATCTACTCTTCAATTTTCCTTAAGGTATATAAGTAGTATGGGATTATAGTGGATAATTGCTTCATGTATTTTTCCAATGACACCATTCTAACGGCAGAGGAGAGGTTTGGGAGAAACACATCTGGACATATTCCATCAGATTTTCTGGAAGAATGTCATGTCACTCCAACCTTGATCTGAGCACAACTGTGAGAAGCATGGCATCAGGTAAGTAACTGAGCTCAGACTTTCTAGGATTTAACTTGCCTCTCCACTGTTTAGCCCTTTGTCCTGAGAAGGCTGTCCTCTTGGTCTAATCTAATGAAGAGTCGCAAGGGCCAAAGTGAGCCATGGACAGTGTGTGTCTGAGCTCAGAGGTATGCTGGGGCAGGTGAATGACTAAGAAACTCACCTACCCAGGGTCAACTCAAGACAGCATAGAGACCAAAAGCAAAAACAAACAAACAAACCTAATTTAAATGTATTTCTTAAAAATCTAGCTACTTATGGAAAACAGTATGGTGGTTCCTTGAAAAATTAAAAATAGATTTACCATATGATCCAGAAATTCCACTTCTGAGTATATATCCAAAAGAATTGAAAGGGGGGTCTTGAATAAATATTTGCACACCTATGTCCACAGCAGCAATAGTCATAATAGCTAACAGGTGAAAACAACCCCAAGTGTCCAATGATGGATGAATAGATAAGTAAAATGTGATATATACACACAATGGAATATTATTCAGTCTTAAAAAGGAAGGAAATCCTGACACCTCTTACAACATGGATGAACCTTGAGGACATTACACTAAGTGAAATAAGCCAGCCACAAAAAGACAAATACTGTAGGATTCCACTTAATAAGAAGTACCTAGGAAAGTCAAATTCGTAGAAACAGAATGCAGAATGGAGCCTGCCAAGGGCTAGAAGGGAGAGGGGAATGGGAGATGTTGTTTAGTGGGTACAGAGTTTCAGTTCTGCAAGAAGAAAGGGATTCTGGAGATTGGTTGCACACCAATGTGGACTGTACCCATAGTAAATTTTATGTTTTGTGTATTTTTACACACACACACACACACACACACACACACACAAACTGTTTGGATTGCATACAACACAAAATTTTTGAAACTCAATTAAAGTGTTTCCAGATAATGTGGAATGAGGGAAGAAAGGTGAGCAGAAAAGACAACAAAACCAGTGACAAGATTCTGGCCTAAGTAGAAGCCAAAACAGCATGCACCCAATCAAGAGACAAGATCGACATTCCTCAACTATCAAGAAGGTCCTTCTAGTCCTCCAGATTCCTCTGGGGAATCCTTAATATCTACCTATCTATCTATCTATCTATCTATTTTTATTTTTTTGTTGTTGTTGTAGACAGCACAAGCGGGAAAGAGGGGCACAGGGAGAGAGAGAATCTTAAGCAGGATCCATGCTCAGTGAAGAGCCCGATGCGGGGCTGGATCCCACAACCCTGGGATCATGACCTGAGCTGAAAACAAGAGTCAACACTCAACGACTGAGCCACCCAGGTGCTCCTTAAAATCTTCTAGAGGCAATGTGAGTATATTTACATGGGCAGCCCAGAAAGAGGCACAGAGAGACCTGGCTGAGTGTGGGCTACAAAGCTGTGGAGGACAACAAATCCATCATCTGTCTTGGGTCTGACTCCATAGGCCCAAATGTAACTAAGCATCCTGAAAGCTGTAGCCTTAGGGCCAAAGCTGCTTCTTTATTTGGCAAGCTTGAAACTCAAGGGGCTGTTTGTGCTTCTTCCAAAGCCCAAAGTTAAAAACTCATCAGCTTCCTAACACTGGCCTCCACAACCACATTCTTCTCATGCTGACAACACCGTCACTAACGTGAATGGTGTTTGGCTGATAAGCGAAGTGCAATCTTCTAGGTGCTGAAGTCATACAAGTTTCGCATGCGTCAAAGTGCCGACCTTAGCAAAGACAGTCCTAACCTGGCCAGAATGCCAAGTACTTCTTTTTATATGCTTCTCCCCACACACTCATCACTTTTATGTTTTAATTCAGTACTTTCAACCCAGGTGTTAGCCAGCCAAAGTACCCTCAATCCCAGTTGTCTTTAAGAACTGCTAGGGTAAGATCCACAACCAGCCAGTTCAGCCCTGCACCTCTTCATTCATCAGCATAGGGACTCCCTTGATGGTTTAAAAACAAAAACAAAAACAAAAACAAAAACAAAAACCTCTCTGGAATAAACGCAGCTCCCCTGACAGACATTCATAATTCCAGAAGCACAGCTGGGCCTCCAGGACTCATCGCAGCTAGCAGGAGCCCATGTGACATAAATCATGTTCCTCCACTTCATGGCACTTCAGGAAATTACTGGCCAGTATTAACCTGGCCTAAATGGCTCAGAGAATTATCAAAAGCCCTCTCATTTACACTAGTAATGTCAGCAAGAACAGAATGAAGTCCACAGCCTTGAGTGGCTGGCCTTCTCATCAGGCCACCCAGTGGGTGACCACGAGAGAGTCTTTGGCCTTGGTGCTGCAGCTTCAGAAGTTAGACAAATGAGACCAGACTCCAGCTAATCTCAAAGGCTTTCAAAGTCAAGATGAAAATAAGCCCAGCTTTACATTCTTAACAAAATCTTGTATGAGTTCAATCCAGAATGTTCCCTGGGTACCTACTATGTCCAAGGTACCATGTGAGGTGCTGCAAGGAATCTCAGACCAGGAAGAACCCATCACAGCTTAAGGCAGACAAGTTAAATACAGCAGCAGAGCAAAGCAGAACATAAAACAACATCCCAAAGGAGAAGTAAAATAATGATGTTGATAAAATAGCAGCTCCACATCAGGCACTGTTCTAAGAGCATCCCACACACTAACTCGTGTGTCCCATGACCCTATGATGTGGGCACACTTACTGTCTCCACTTCACAAATGAGGAAATGAAGCTACAGAAAGCCATAGCAATCTGCCTAAGATCACACAGCCTCTAAGTGGTCAGGCCAGGGTAAGATCCCAGAGTCTCAGTCTACTGTGTCTGACATATAGTGGAGAGAGATAATGGCCAGCCAGTATAGTAGAAACGGTGGCATCTGAAATGGACCTAGAAGGATGAAGGGATATTGTTACTAAGGTAGATACGACCAAGGATGCCTTATGTGCTTGTTCTTACAAGAGCTGTCACTAATAAGCAGATGTAAACTGTACTCACATTGGCCACTGTGGCCCTGGCTCCTACCCCCACAGCATGCACTGGAGAGAAAAATGAAATCCCAAGACCCGCAGGAGTTCTACCCAATCATCCTCAACATATCACTGACTGACGTCCCTGTCACCCCCGCCCCCCAGGCATCTTCCTCCAGGCTCCTCAGCACAGTGGAGTCATCACCCTGATGAACTAGTCAATTGTGCTGAGGCAATTAAAACATCCTGATGAAGGTTCACCCTAAATATTTTTAAACCGCCTTATTAAAAGGTGTGATGCAAGTATAAGGTCGCATTATTATTTTTAAGTTCATCCTTTGCGGTCACCCATTTAGAGGTGTGAAAATAAAACTTGTGTTTCATTTCTCACTTCCCATATTTCTGCTTGATTAGCAATGTTGTATCACTGACTTTATGATGGAGGTGCATGGTGGAATAGGTCCCATATTATAATTTCACACAAACAAAAATGTATTTCTTATTCACTAGTGAGTGTTTCTAAGGCACAGGAGAGTAAAAATGGGCAATTCTCCTCATCTAAAACCAAACCAGTTTATAAGACACAAGGGAAACTCAATGGCCTTATGTAGGTGTATGCTTCTGGAGTAAATACAGATTTCTTTATTATTGCTCCTTTTCTTTTTAAAATTTGGGAAGAGATTCCATTTATACATGATTTTTAAAATTCTATCCCATAGCATTCTTTTAACACTACTTCAAAAGCTAGGCCCCCACCATGGCAGATTCAGCAGCAAGTTTACTGGCAGGAGCCTGTGTGTCACTAGCCCTTATGAAATAAACATCGTTATGGACATTTACTGTGAGGAAAATAAAAATGTCCAGGAGTAATCCTTTGGAAATCTGTAAATGTGCTACACTTTTTTTTTTTTTAAGATTTGATTTTTAAGTAATCTCTACACCCAGTGTGGGGCTCGAACTCACATCCCCAAGATCAAGAGTCACATGCTCTACGGACTGAGCCTGCCAGGCGCCCTCTCACTATAGTTTTTTAAAATTGCATGACCAGATGTAGAAATGGCAGCTCTCCAGAAACCAGTAAGTCAGGATGGTAACTAGGAACTGAATCCCAGTCTCTTCTCTCACCCCATGCCAGTATGCCACAGCAGCACAGCTACAACATCGGTCCTCACCAGTACGGGCCTTATAATTTAACAGTCTGCTGGACTATGAACTCCATAACCCACAATTTTGATTACCTTGTATACTTCTATATCCCAGGACCAAGAATAGGGTCTAGCACATAGTAGGCACTCAACAAATGGGCTGAATGAAGACAAAAAAAAAAAAAACCAACTCCATCCACCACTTAATAAACCTGAAGCACAGCCAAAATTTTATCAAAACAGCTCTACTGTACAGAGGTTGTAAAGATGCAGTAAAAGACAGCAGGACAAGAACAGGTATTTGTCTTTGCCCAAAATATTTGTCTTTGCCAGGGAAAAACTGGTCTTTGCCTGGCCAAATTCCCAACTGTGGGAGCAAAGAAGGTAGTTTCAGAAGCTAATTAGGGGTTTAAAGAATTTTCTCAGTATTCAGAGGAAACCTACATCCCCCAACCTCCTATTTGATCTCAAATCCATGTGCCTCCACACTTTATCTGTAAACAATTATCCCTTCCCCTCAGTCCCTGACCCTCCACCCCCTCCACCCCTACCACCACCCCCGCTCAATCAAGGAAATACACACAAATCACATATGAAGACAATCTCACAAAATGACTAACAGGACCAAACTATTTAACACTAGCACCAAAGGAAAGGCATTCCAGTTCACTAAATCAATAAGCAATGAAAAACAACAGACATCAACATCCCCCACAGCCAGTCACTGCCTTAATAATGAGCAGTATGTTTCAATTCCAATCACAGCCACAGTGGCCAGGCCAGACACATTACCTGACAAAGTTGGTAGGTGTTACATTTATATAGCCAGCCACACACCACCCAGGATGGCACAGAGGATCCCAGCAAATCCAGGCTAAAGTCCAGATATGTTTCATCCCTCTCAGGGCAAGGAAACAAACCACTATTGACCCAGGGGCATTTCCAGACAGCAGAAGCATGCATTTATTAGCCTTGCAAGTTATAGACTTTTTGATCCATGGACTCCAGTACAGCAAACAGATTCAAGCCAGTAGAGGGGAAAGTAGAAAGCAACTCTCTGCATTACACCATTGGTTGGCCAAAACTGAATAAAAAATCACCAGACCACTAGGAAAATTTACCTGTATTCACGTCCATTTACAACCATCTTACATGATAAGTGACTTACATATTAAGCCAAATAATTACAACTCACGACTTATTATTTGAATTTTTAGAATCTTAAAACCTAGTTTCCTATTGATAAACAAGATTGTGTTGGAGATGCTTTACTGTCACATATATTATTTTCAACGGTCAGCAGCTCTTTACACAAAGGATTTAGGTTTCTCTGCCCTCTATTAAGCTTCTCTAGAAAGCAGTGATTTATAAGTAAACAATTTAAGTGTATTAAAGGACCCCTTCTCTATGGTCTGGAATTGTGGTTTCTCTGTTCTCATTATAAAACGAAGCTTCACTTGAAAGAATTCATCTCTACTGAACTATTTTGGTAAGTTTTAATGTCAACTGTGTTTTTAACAGGAAAAGACACTTGTCTTTTGGCCAGGTCTTTATTGTTTGTGTTCATATCATATGATGAAAGAAAATTAGCACGTGCAAGGAGAAAGAAGTGATTTTCACTTTGAATTTACTAAATGTTTTTTTCTTTCATTTATTAGGCAAGAAATCAAAATGCAAGATCCATGCTGAAATTAAAGTCTCTACTGAATGTGCTCTTCTGTGCAACAGAAATAAACTCTTAAGGACCACAAAAACTGAAGACATGGGAGACTCAGGAGTCAGGTTCAGCTTCTTAAAGGCTTTCCAATCTTTGAAATGGGTCCTTCATGTGAAGTCTTTAAAAGCCACCATATAGAAGTCAACAAAAGAAGGGTCTCACTCAAAAAAAACACCTGTTGGAGCACCTGGGTGGCTCAGTCATTAAGCATCTGACTTCGGCTCAGGTCATGATCTCACAGTTCATGATCTCAGGGTTCGTGAATTTGAGTCCCACATCAAGTGAGCTTAAGCCCGCTTCCCCCCCCCCCCCCCCCCCCCCCCCCGTCAACCCTTCCTGGGATTCTCTGCCCCTCACTGTGCCCTCTCTTTCTCGAAAAACAAACAAACAAACAACAACCACCAACTGTTCACAGGTGCTGAGAAGATGTAACTCCCCAATGATGTACAACATGTGGTGGTCAAGGGTGATACCACATGTCTGAGAACTAGTCTCAAATTATCAAGGTGTTCTGCTAAATCCTCTCAATAAGCACAGCAAGACTCCCAAGGCAGACAACTGTGTGACCTTGGGAAAATTACCCAACATGTCTGTGACTCCATTTTCCTATCAACAGAATGAGGCTACCTCATAGGGTTATCATGTGGATTAAATAAGAAAATACTTGCAAGTGTTTATTACATATTCAGCAAGTGTTCTTAATATCCTAATTATTATTATCCTAACATCTGTATTTCCTTTTTTTTTTTTTTTTTTTCCTAACACAAAGAGAAACCAGGCCCTAACTCCAGGAATTACTAATAACAAGGGGAAACCGTTGAGCTGAAATGAACTAGCAAGCCCATTTCCTACCTTAGGATGTAATAAGGCTGCATAACTCATCTCTTACTCCAGGGCACACAAAGCAGAAAGGCCTATATCACCAAGTGTCTCTCCCCCGCAAGAGCTCAGAAGTGGGTTAAAAGAAAAAACTCCACAACCTTTATAGCTGAAGGAGAATATTTAGGGACAATAAGGAGACTGGAAAATTCACTGGGGCTTTCAGCAAGTAATAAATATGTCAATGAGCTTTTCTAAGCTCTGAAAAGAAGCTTTGTTCTCTGGCGTCCCCAATATATTTTCACTGAAAGGCATCCTGGCCATTCCACTGGATCCCACTTGGGAACCCAACATAGTGACAAGAGACTTTAGTTTTTAGGTCTACTCCAGATTACCTGAAGAGGTGGGCAAAGGAGTGACCTAAAACTAGATCCTGTGCCCAAGTCAGAAAGTTAATGATGCAATAAAGTAACCTACCCAAAATGTTGGAATGCAGCACTACAAAAATGGAAGGCCTATACATCTACACCTATTGATGAACAACAGCAGAAACAAAATAAAATCATCCTGGTGTCAGTCTTGTTTACATGCTAAGTGCTTCAGAGACAGACAAACAAACAAACCCAGACTGTATTTGCAATGACACCATCATTCTCCAAGTCCAGTGCTTGGGATCAGCACCTCAGTGATTACAGAATCCAGCTATCCCTCAGGTGGCCCTAGGAAGCAAACATTCTCACCCTTCAAGAACCAGATCAAAGACCACCTCCTCTGTGAAGCCAAGCTTAGTTACATTGCGTCTTGAATGCTCTGCGCTGTTCATTCAGAATTCTTTTGGCAAACTTACCCCAGAGAATTCTAACTTTTGTTTTTGTATTTCCTTGCCCTATTAGAGGGCAAAATTTGCAGAGAGGAAGTATGTATCTTCTTTTGCTTTGAACATCTGCTGAAGGAAGGAAGGAAGGAAGGAAGGAAGGAAGGAAGGAAGGAAAGAAGGAAGGAAGGAAGGAGGAAGGAACCAACGAACCAATGAACCAACGAACCAACATGTAACACAGGCTTGAGTCTTAGTCAATTCATGGGGTTGATATGTGTACTTTACTTAAAATGGCTAAAACCTACACAAAAGAAGGGTAAGGGCATAAAGAAAATGAATTAGATTGCTTCTTAATAAACTGGAGGCAAACAGTATGAGAGGAAAAGAAAAAAAGCCCACTAATCTCTGACTAATGGAATGTTAAATAAAACACTGGTATAAAAATAAGGTATACACTACTGTGTCAACATCACAGCAGAATAGATATTCAGCAGAAACACATTGTGTACTACCTACTTCTCTCTCCGAATAAATCAAAGGGATCTAATCCAATTTCAAGAAAGGATATATAAATGATAACTGACAAAACCCTGCCCAAAAGGAATCTTACATGTCAGGTAAAATGCTATATAGGGACTTACTTGGTTATGTAAATAGGAAGGAAAGTGAAATCACAGCCTGTCTTGCCAGCAACTCTATCACAAAAGAGCAATCATTACCTCTATCACCTACACAACCTCACTTCTCTGAAAGCCTTGTCACCAACAGAAATTACTTCTTCTGGTCAATCATGTCTCTTAATCCACTGAAATAGAAGCTTCATGAGAGCAGGAACTTAATTTTGTGTATAACAATATCCCCAACACTAAAATAACACCTGGCTTATAACAGAGGCTGAATGAGCATTTGTTGAATGAATGAGGAAATGAGTACGCAAAAGCAGGAGGAGGGAAGTAATTGAGGAGAGAGGGAGAATTTTCTGTCTTTGGCAAAGTCCTACATGTCTTTACAAAAGCTGCAGAGTCCAATGGCAATTCAGCCTGATTTTTCTCACAATTTTGGGGTTTAAAATATGAAAAACAAAGGTTTTATTGTTTTTTTAATCAACCCAGAGCAAATACTGACTTTTAAAGCAAAGACTTAGGTGTATCTCCATTCACTTATTCAGCATATGTTTACATTCTATCCCACGATGTTCCAGGCACCAACACTATGTGCAGGTGAAGGAACAGAAAACACGCCTAGGCACAGAAAAAGAAGATCTTGTCAGCCTCACTGTCAACAGCACTAAGACTTCGATCTACCTGATTTCCCGATCAAAACCAGCAGTCACTAGCAAATCAGCCCTGCATCAGGGCACAAAGTTCAATGCTGATTGGTATTATTCAAGACGAACAAATCGAAAAAGGTGACAAAAGCATAAAAGAGACAAGGAAAGATGCAACGAAGAAAGGTAAGAAGAACAACTGGAGTTGTCTGGCCTACAGAACAAGGTGATGTCATGAGAGGCTTCAAATACACAAAGGGCTTTTACGAGATAATCCTGAGCATTTCCACGGCTCTCCTTTGTGAATAAGGCTTGTAACAGGCATTTCCTTCTATTGACTTCAGAGATGCCTTCCTCAAGTCAGAAGTGAGTGCCAATATTTTGCCTGCTGATATGTAAGCAAGGGCTTAGCATTCCTAAAACACACAAATACCAGTTTCCTCCTTCCTAGGCTTTAGCAGGCTGTCTGCAGGCATTTCTTTCCCATCCTATAATTTCTTCTCCGCCTTTGTTAAAACCATAAGCACATCTGCAAAGACTAAACATAACACTGTAAATGACTGCCACTTCCTCCCCCCCACCCCAAATACTCCCATACTCAGCACCCTGGCTACACAAACCAGCTCACTTCACCAGCATCTTACACAGGGTTTCCATGGGGCAGGTGGCCACCTCACTACCTACAGCTGCCAGCCGCATACCCACACAGGCCAGTTGTCAGTTATCCTGACTCCACGGCTTGTGGAAAGAAAGCAGTAGATGGCTGGGGGTTGGCCAAACTGTGGTCTCTGTCTTCAAGGCTGGGTTAAATCGTGATGGTGCATGGCACACAGGGACAACTATTAGCCAAGTACGAAATCATTCAGGTTTGTAGTTCAGCATCTCTCCAACCCCCAGCCTTTACTACCCCTTCCCAAGTGTTATCCCTCCAACTACCATCACAAGATGCCCAGTGATCTATTTTCTCATCCCACGTGCCCAAAGTGTCAACCAATAAAAGACAAAGCTCTAGACTCATTCCTAGGCCCCACGGTAACCAATAAACCAATGCATCCACCTCTCACAAAAAAAAAAAAAAACCACCAGTATCAATAATCAAGAGAGACTGCTAGACAAGGAATGGGGACAACAATACAATTAACAAGGATTTCCCATGGTTCCCATCATAATGTTCCTCTTTGTGTCAACCTGAGTATCCCCATGGCAACAAATAGTAACATTAAACTCATAAAATCAAATAGCAAAAAAGAAGCTGGGTTAAAGTGAGAATTCTTCTAATTATTAAGCTCAGCAATATAACTCTTACAGCAAAGGAAATAATTTATTGGTGAGATCTTTTTCAGAGACAAGTTTCCCCACCCTTACTCCAATCTCCATGCTTAATGAAGATGATTAGTTTTTGGTGGGAGTGACTGTTGTTTTAATTAAAGACTATGAAGCAGGAGAGAGTCGGCTTATAAAGGAAACCCCAAGATACCACAACGCTCGGTGCCACCATCTCAGCCTTAGGCACCTGCCTTGCATTCCATCTCCATTACGGTTTTTCCTAATCTACCAACTAAGACACTGGATTTATAAAATGGGGCTGGCAAATTCTTGTTTGCAGCGAGACTACAGGCTCAAAATGGTCTGTTCTCCAAACCTCACCTCTGCCAGCCCTCCCCCAAACCGCTTGACAGGCGACCCTGTCAAGTCACTTAACCTCCCTGTGTCTCTAATCTCTCAGCTGAACAATTAATTGTGTTCCCTCATCTCATGGGAATGTTGAAAGAGATCACTATTAATAGACTGGTCCTTGCAAAGTTATTGGCTAATGCAAAACCTCTGTATGAGGCCTGTGTCCTGGGGACCATAGTGAGGTCTTACGGAAAGAAAAGACTCAGGGGTTGATGGAATCAGATTTAAATATCCATCCTACAACTTCTCAACTGCCAGGGACCTCAGGCAAGCTACATATCCTGTAAACTTCAGTTTCTATATTTGCAAAATGGCAAAATATACCACCTTCCCCTTGCTGCTGTTGTGAGAATCGGATGAGCTAATGTATGTGGAGTACTTAAAGTTCCTGGCACAAAGCAGGCACTCAAATGTCGGTTTCCTTTGCACTTATAAAACCTCTTGCAACTTCTCCTTGACACTCAGGCTGACAATGCCCTAGCTGAGCCCCACGGTCTCCCGCCTGAGTTCCCAAACCAGGTTTCTATGTTCCTGTTTCCAGTCTCATCATCATCCATCCTTCATCATCTATCTTGCCATGAGTGTGACCTTTGAAAATGCATCTCTCATACTATTCCCTGCTACTTAACATTCTCCAACAAATCCCTACATCCTACAGAGTTAAAGTCAAAAGCCTCATAGAGATAGAAAAGACCTTTCACTACCTGGCACTCGCTGACTTTAACCCCCACCTCCTCCAAACAGTCCTTTGCTGCTCTCCCTACCATATTATGCTCGTCATCACCTCCTGGGGCCTCCATGTGCCACATGTCATCCCACCCTTCTTTGCCACATGAGCTCCTCTCCCCACACAGTGCTGGGGTTTGGAACCAGAGGCCACGGAGGGAGGTGCCTGGCATTGACTTTCCTCAGCCTCCTCTTCTGGTTTAGTTCCTCTTCTGGTGCACTCCGCACACAGCATCACAGTAGGCGGTAAGAAGCAACACAGATCCGGCTCTGTCTTCCTAAAGGTCACTGGAAAGGATGTCCCAGCTGAGGCAAAGGAGAGCAAGCCACTGTTAGACCGTGGGTGCACAGCAGAAACCAGTCTGGGGCACGCGAGAGCTCAGCATGAGCTCACCTACAGCCCCACGCCTGGCCTGCACATCTGAGAGCCTGAGCTCAGGGAGGACTGCCAGCTCCCCCAGAAATCCTGGGAGCCCCGGTGTCTTGTCTTCTGGATACAAGCTCACCAGCTACGGAATGGAGACAGAGCTTCCTTGCGTTAGAGGGTATTTCCTGAGCCTTAATATTTGGCACAACACCACAACCGACTTTTGGATAAGCACTGCTGCCAGCTCAGTGATGAAAACACCACCCACAGTTCTGGAGTTCCCTGCCGACTTACAAAGGTCTTTCACAAACATCACCCGTACGGAACCCTCACAGCATCCCAAGTTATTGGCATCCCCATTTTATGGGGAGCAGAGCCTAGTTCCTCCCTGGACCCACCCGCCATGCCTTGTACACTCAGAACTGTCCAGCCCAGGAGCCCCTGAGGAAAAGAATTAACTGAGCCTCTTTAGAACTTGGCAGCTTCCCGAATCACTCCTCTCGTCCTTTTCATGGAGCGCAAAAACAAACAAACAAACAAACAAACAAAAAACAGGTCAACGGGAACAATTTCCAACTCACTGGCGCAAGGTAGGAAAATGTGCGTGTTACATGTATCCAGATGCACCCAAGGTAAAACCGCATGAGAGCAAGCCAAGCCAGGCGATCCCTGCAAAGAAGTGGAAGGAAACCCCCCTTTCTGCACTTCTTATGTGCCAGGCACTGTGCTTCCCATTCTCATGTTATATCATCATACAGCATCTTTCCAACGGTGAGGTAGAAATTACCATCCCTAACTCATAATGATTAAAAACTGAGGTGACAAGAGGCTGACTGGCATTACACCATTCAATGGAGCCAATATCTAAACACTGGATATTCCTTTATATATATATATATATATATATATATATATATATATATATATATATATATTCCTTTACATATTATATATATTATATATATATATAATATATATATTATAAAAATATATATATATTTTTTTTTTTTAAGTAAATTCTACCCCCAACAGAGCTCAAACTCCCAACCCCAAGATCAAGAGTCCCATGCTGTACCAACTGAGGCAGCCAGGTGCCCCATAAACCCCAGATATTTCTAAACTCTACGCAGCACAGAGTCCTTGTTCAGGAAAAGCACAGAGTCCTTGTTCAGGAAACATGGCTTCCTTAGAGAAAGGTATGCTGGAGATACACAATTACAAGTTAATATCATCTAAAACACAAATAGCAGCCACAGCTCCAGCCCCACAGCACACTGCATATCCAAAATACTCCACTTCATTTCTAATTTCCCTTCTAATTTCCTGAGAAATTTGTATTAGTCCCATCTCTTTACCCATTGATAAAGAATGCTTTCCTCTCTAAAAGTCATATTTTTCCATCAATGACCTGAAGGACTAGAGAGCAAAAGAACACTTCTGAAATTGACAATTTTCCATCCTCTCAAAGATTAATTCACTATAGTTACCCACGAGTGTCACAATTTCAAGAAACCATTTTTTAACCCAACAATTATCCTGATCAAAATAAGTCTCACACAAGATTCTGACCTTAAATACTGAGGGTAAGCAGCATTGATTAAAAGCCTTAAACTTATCCTTTTATTGGCAAACACATTCAGGGGCAGTTATTCACGGCATCTGGTTCAGAAATTAGATACAGAGTTAGCTGTAGATTGATTAGTGCTTAGTATAAAGAAGAAAAAGACTAATTCCTATATTATTCCTGGCTCAGCAAGCGACAGCCTTGGCTTGGATCCATGACAAGGGGCCCAGAGAGACTCCAGGCCCCATCTGTACAACAGGAAAGCCGGGCAAGCCAAAGCTGTGTTCTGACAAGTTGTGTTTCCTCCCACTGGGAGACTGAACACCTCTGTAGAGAGCCAGGGTCCACCCCAGCCTGTTCACTCTCCCAGCCGGCAAACATCCCACTCTTGCTACAGAATACACTTCAAGGAACCAGTGCCACCTCAGCTAAACTCAGAGAAAGGCTCCTTAGCCAGCACTGGGGCCCTGTCTGAGCATCTAAGGAAGAGGAATTAGGGCACACTATGGAAGAAAGGGGCAGAGAGGTAATGGGGCAAAGTAGCACCTGTGCTGACTGACCACCGTCATGATAATACTTCTAGTGAGTCCTGTGTGCTGGGCATTATAACAAACACTTTATGTGGATTAAGTAACACATTTAATCCTTGCAACTCCATTAGATAAGTACTATCGTATCACCATTTTTAAAACAAGGTACCTGATGAGGACACAGAAAGGCTAAGTAAAGTCCAAGGTAACATCCAGCCACTAGTGGTAGAGATAGGGTTCAAACCTAGGAAGTCTGGGTTTTAGACTCTTGTTATCATAAACCCTATACTGTACTTTCTCAAGATGGTACCTGGTAATATAGTTGCCATAAACTGAGCAAGCACCTGTGTTGTCAATTTCTATGTGGTTAAAAAGTTTGTAAACTGAGAAACAATCCTGTAAGTTCAACCACTAATCAGTTAAGGCCTGAGGTTCAGACAAATAATCCTAACCTTTCACCCACCCACCTCCAAAAAAAAAGCATCACTTAAACTTGACAATTACTTTTGTTTTCCTGGTGTTTTTTAGTAAACTCTCAAAGAAGATGTGCAATTCACTTTTCTAAAACAAAGTTTTGGCCTGTACTGCATGCTATTATCCATGCTCCTTATCCTCCGATGCCCCCCCCCTATTTTGTTCCTTCCATACTTTCCACTGCTGGTTATTACAGCACAACAGGTTCTGAGGACTGGAAGCATCGGATTTCTATTTTAGCCTACTCCCTAATCTCTGGGTGACCTGTGACAAATAAGTACCACAATTCTTCAAAACTCTGTCCTCCCTAATCCGTAAAACAGAGCTAATGCCACCAGCCTCTGTGGACCATTCAGTGAAACGGTGCTTATGAAACACCTGGCTCATAATAGGCAATCAATACTTGTTAGCACCCGCTCTGCCTCCTCCCTTAGGTCAGACCTTCAGCCTGAACACCAAGAGCTCCAGGAGCCTCCACTCTGATTCTCCCAGCTCCCCACCCACCTCGCCACATAGTCACACACAAACCAACTGCAGGGAGTGACTTCTGTGTCAGCAAGTCTTAAATTTGAGCCTCATCATAAACAGAATGAGAAAACAAGTGAATGCACCAAATGTATTACAGAGGCTACACAAATGGGGGTTATTGTCACAACCTGAATATCTGCAAGGTATTCAGATTCCTTGTAAACTCCTCCTCATCCCCAGGCCCTGCATTCCAGATACTTCTCAACTTGTCTGTTCAACCAGCCCCTTCAGCCCCATTCAAAGAATCCGATGTGGCCCATTCTTTTTCTGTAGCTCTCCTGCCTCCTCCTTTCCTGCCTGTAATGCCAGGGTGGTTTTTAAAACAAATGAGAATGGCACTCAGGAAGCAAAATGAATTCACTTAGCTCTGTGCTCCCTTCTCCCTTGCTGTTATTTATTTTTGTGTATTTCACTAGAAGCAACATTTGTCAACATGGCAGCCCAGAAGCCGCAAGCCAGAGAGAACCGTTTTTGTATAAAACAAATAACGTAAGCAGTGCAGGAGTGGTTTTGAATAAAGCTGCCATATGAACGGCCACAAAGTGCAAAATGGTGGGCCCCTGTGTTGGGCGCAGCAGCTGCTTTGACACCAAAAAATAAATACTTTAGAGGGGGAAAACTAAACTGGCTATTCACAGAGAAATTTAAAGAATTTCCAACACATGATCCAGCAACAGCAAAACTGGCATAGTCTACAACTAAAAAGAAGACAAAAGAAAGTAGGGTCTTCAAGGGGGGAAGAGGGTGGAGGGACAACAACAGGGATGAAAATGTTCTAATACTGTGGTGATGCTTGCACATATTTTAGTAAATATACTAAAAGCCACTGAATTGTACATTTTAAGTGGGTGAGTTCTATTGTATGTGAATTAGATCTCCTAGCAGTTCCAAGGAAGGCGAGCAGAGGCTTCACAGGAATATAAGTGGGGAGAAAGGAAACATAGCCTGAATCGCCCTCCCTGACCTTCAGGTGCCTGAAATGCACCAGCCTGACATGTGTGTAAGCCCTGCACTAAGAACACGGCATGTGCCATGCCATTTAGTCCCAACAAACAACTAACTCTCCAGATAGCATTCCCAAGTGCACAGGTGTGGAACCCAGGGCTCGAACACATCTAAGGTGACCCCGCTTCTAGTCAGGTATTTGTCACCAAGGCCCACACTCTTTCCACCTCACCCCAGAGCCTCCCTGGTCACATGATCAAATCACTGAGGAACAGGGTGATTTTTTTCTCCAATAAATAAAACTTACCCATAAGCAAATTGATTTACTGAAACTAGTCACAAGAGCTTTCTGATACACTGACCATTTCTCTCTATTCCTCAAAAGACACCAAGAACAGGCTTGTTTGGGGCGGGGGGTTGTTTTATTTTGTTTTTAATGTTTTATTGATTTTTTAGAGAGTAGGGGGCAGGAAGGGGTGGAGAGAGAGGGGCACAGAGGATCCGAAGCAGGCCCCGTGCTGACAGCAACGAGCCCAACGCAAGGTTCTAACCCACGTACTGTGAGATCATGACCTGAACAGAAATCGGACTCTCAACCAACTGAACCACCCAGGTGACCAAAGTTTGTTGTTTTTAATGACACAGTTTTCTCTATGAACCTGACTCACTCTACATACAGTGTTGCCCTCAGGGACTCCCAGGACAGCTGGGGCACCTGTTTGGCCCAAGTTGCACACTTGTATTTTAATAGCTATCGTGTCTCTTCCTCCTGTAGTCACTGAGCATTCCTTGTAATTGTCTATGCATCATCCAAATATAAAATGCCTCTTTCAACCCGTATATACGTGACTAGGGAAGGAAGGGACCAAAGGGAGCTTCACCAGTCACTGTTACTACAAAAGTAAAATTCAAGAATTTTGTGAAAGCTATTTGTCAGTCAATGGCCTTTTCGATTTTATAACCAGGCTTTCAAAAGTTACCTGTCATACATCGGATCCATGGATAACTGAGATTTTATGACAATTAATAATGATTACTATTAAATCCAACTTTCATGTGACTTTTAATTTTTGCAAACTACCAGGTTACACTAGCCTTTTAAAAAATTACAGATGTGGTCCCCCACATACCTAACTTTCCCACCTACTTTATTCCTCTGTACAGATGCCTTATCTAGGAAAAGCTTTATCCTAACAGTGTGTGGACTTTCCTGAGATAAGGAATGTAAAAGTCTGTTTTTAAAAACTTTTTTTTTTTAACGTTTATTTATTTTTGAAACAGAGAGAGACAGAGCATGAACAGGGGAGGGTCAGAGAGAGAGGGAGACACAGAATCCAAAACAGGCTCCAGGCTCTGAGCTGTCAGCACAGAGCCCAGCGCATGGCTCGAACTCACGGACCGCGAGATCACGACCTGAGCCGAAGTTGGGCGCTCAACCGACTGAGCCACCTAGGTGCGCCTAAAAGACTGTTTTTAAAGGGAGCATGATCTCTTCCTCCCATGCTGAGATTCTGTTAACAAGAACGCTGACCACAAAAAATTCAGTAAGTCAAATTTCATATTAAGAAATCATTCTATCTAGAATGGATTTGGCTTTAAAATCTTTTTAATTTGGAAAGAAAACAACTAACAATGCTAAACCATCTACTACTCTACCTAGTACAGTAACCCTGTGAAGTCTGCATGCTTCATCCCCATTTTACAGATGGAAAAAGAGGCCTAACAGAGCTCTGGGAACCTATTAGCCAAATTCTCTCTCTCTCCCTCTCTCTCTCTCTCTCTCTCTCTCTCACACTCACACACACACACACACACACACACACACACACAAAATGGCAGGTCTTAGCTTTGAACCTGAATCTGTGTAAGAGCCAATCAAGGACTGCAAGGTGGTAAATTCTGAGTGAGCAACTTGCTCCCGTATAAAATAGAACTGATAATACCTTGAAATCATCCTGAAAAAAAAAAAAAACAAAAAAAACAAAAAAAAAACAAGATCATGTTCATAATGCGCACAGTCCAGAGCTTACATTCAGCAAATTATTCATGTTTTGTTTCCATCACATCATTTTATACTTCTACGCCATATTATAATAGCCAGCCATTACTGAGAACTTACTATGTGCAAGGTACTTTTCTGAAATACCCCATCTGAGGTCACAACACAATGGCACAGGTGGGATTCAAACCCAGGCAGTCTGTTCTACCCACTATTTTGTTAGGCAGAAGTACAGAAAGCTAACTTTGCAGATAACAGTATCAGCTCCCATTCACTAAAGCCATGGTTCTCAAAGTGTGGTCCTTGGACTAGCAGCACTGGTGTCAACTCGGAACAGGAAGATAGAAACATGCAAATTCCTGGGCACTGTCCCTAACCTCCTAAATCAGAAGCTCTGGGGGCGGGCCAGGCATTCTGTGTTTTAACAAGTGCATCACAGTCACCTGGAGGTCTTGTTAAAACACAGATTGTTGGGCCCCAACGATACACATGCTTAGGTTTCTGGCAGAGGCAAAGAATCCAGACGATGCTCAAACACAAAACTGCTAACAATGCCACGCTCTGCTACCCAGCTCTAGTTTCTCTTTGGCCACCGGCCATCTGCACTCAGTTACTAAGGTGCAGACTTACAATGGCTGAAATGGGCGTCCCACCTCCATCATCTGAAAATGCATGTTTGCCCCCATAAACTCCATTCTCAACACCGTAGTCAGAGTCTACTTAACACTCGCCCAGTACGGCTCTACCTCTCATTCAGCAAAAGCCAAAGTCCTTACAGTACCTACAAGGCTCAATATGATCCATGACAACTCCCCCGCCCTGCTGCCAACCTCTCCCTGGACTCTCCTCCCATCTCTGTCTGTCCACTTCGACCTCCCACTCTGCTCCAACCACACTGGCATCCTGGCTGTTCCCCAAACATGGCAAAAGGTACCCACTTGAGACACGTAAATGTCACTTTGGAGAGGCTTTCCCTAACCCCACACTTCCATCCCAGCACACACTTACTCCTAAACCCTGCATTATTTTTCTCCACAGAATGTATTACCATCATATATATCAAATATTCACTTGTTTACCTGCTTGTAGCTTCTTTCTCCCAAGTAGAAGGTAAGTTTCATGAGGGCAAAGACTATTTTGTTTGTTGCCATCATAAAAGGCAAGAGAGACAGGTACCTGTGAAGTATCCATAACCATATGCTAAGTGAATGAATAAACGGAAGAATTCACTTAATCCCAAATGGTTACCCCAATTAGCCAAATGCTATTTAAAAAAATGTTGATGCATTAACTGGCATTGTTTTTGTCTTTTTATTACCAGTAACACAATTGGGCAACACAACTTCCAAACCAACACAGAATACTTAAAATCCCATGTCTCTGGAAGAAATGCCATGTACCATGGAAACTGCAAGATTACTCTTTTCTGAGCCCACACAAATATTACTTCCCCCCCGAATGTAATTTCTAATTTACAGCTCAAAAAATATAATCTATATTGGAATTTGCATAAAACTCAACAGACCTGCCGCAAGATATTAAATTTTAAATTTGCATGCAAGAATGACCAAGTAATATTAGTCTAGCCAAGGAGATGGTGTCTGTAAACTTGAGAGCTTGCAGATGTAATGAGAAGAAAAATTGTACACTTCAATGAAAGCAAGTTGATTAAAATGCTCTGATGCAGTTGTAACAGTGTAAGGGAGGCAAAGTGCATTTCAAATTTCATAACCTGGACTCTGATAACATAAGATAAGATTCACTGCTCCAGAATAGGGCAATGGAGCATCCACTCCAACTGTAAATAGAACCAGGTAACCAAAGTAAATAGCCCAAGAGACTGAATGTGCCTATCTGGCCCTACATTCCCTGAAGAGCCCTGTGGAGCAAGGAGATACATAACCCCCAGTGACTGACAGCAACAGCAACACGGTAACGTTACTGATCTCTCCAGCTGTACAGCCTGAACCATGCACTGTAAATGTGTGTGGGTGTGGTGTTCTGTTTTGTTTTGTTATAAAGAATAAGGCTTGCTTCCTCTTGGGAACTCCGAAATGTAAGGGCGAATTGCTCAATGATCTGTTCTACAACCACCAAGGTATGGGACTAAGAAGCAGAGGTGTTTAAGGCCTCTGCTCTCAAGAAGTAGCGAAAGACAGTGCAGCACTTTGCAAAAGGTGTTCTGCGAGCAGAGCACGGTGTTCAACAGGTCAATGGCCAAAATGGGACTCGGACCCTTCTGAGGAGCCTGTTTACATTGGTTTAGTCTGTTTTTTTTTTTTATTGGAGAGGTTGGGGGGATATTTTATTTCAAAGAGTCCTAGTGCTCTTAACATGTGAAAATCACTGGCCTAATGAAATAGATTCTGAAGAGAAGTCAGGAATTGAATAATCAAATACTAATCCAGGCACGATGCCTTGCTGGTTGTGTGACCTTGGTCTACTCCACCTCGCCAAGCCCCATCATCAATAAATTCTAGTCCTAGATAGTTACTCAAGAGAGATGAAAGCATACCTACGCAAGGAAGTGTACGTAAATGTTCACAGCAGCTTTACTCATAATAGCCCTAAAATGGGAATAATCCAAAATCCCATCGACAGGAGAACGGTTAAACATGCTGTAGGTCATCCATACACACAGCAGTAACAAGGACCAGACTCCTGACACCCGCCAACAACACGGATCAACCTCAACGGCATTATGCTGAAAGAAGCCAGACGTAAAAGAGTACGTAATATATAACTCCATGTAAATAAAATTCTAAAAAAGAGAGCACTAATCTGTGGTGACAGGAAGCAGGACCAGTGGTTGCCCGGGGCCAGGTGTAAGAATAGGGGATTAACTGGGAAAGAGACAAGGGAATTTTGGGGGTGACAGAAATGTTCTATATCTTGATTACTGTGGTGATTACAACTCGAAGCTCACAGAACTAACTGCTGTATACCTAAAATGGATGCATTTTATTGCATGTAAAATTGAAGTTGAAAAAAATATATGTCCTCCCTAACCCACGACAATGTTATTAAGGAACAAATGAGAGAGGTGATATGTGGAAGTTTAATACACAGGCACAGGGCTTAAACAGGTAAAGGACAAAGCCATTAGCAAACAACACATTTTTCATTCCAAGAGCCAAGAGCGTGGCTCAGAAGGCAGCCCTGCCTGTTAACAATGATGAAAGAGAAGTATTGGCACTTTCTTCGTGCCAGGCACTTAAGACCTTTACATCATTCCCAACTCATCTAATCCTCACAACAATCCTCCGAGGAAGGCATTATTATTTCCATATTACAGATGAGGAAACGAAGGCAATGAGAGGTCAGGTAATTTGCTCAAAGCTGTCTGAAACGCTGGAGAATACAATTTTTGGATAAGTGAAAGAGAGTCTCACAGGTAGCAAAGTACTGAGCCTGGAGAGCTGCTTTCCCACCTGAACACAAGTAAGTACAAAAGTGCTGCCTCCACACCAAACCACCAGTCCACAGAAAACCTTCCCAGTCAGCAGAGTACAAAGTAAATTACACAGGAGACACTCCTTTTCTCATGGATTTCAAGAACAGCACATAAAGAGACACTAGAGCAGAAAAAGAAAAGTTGGTAACACCTGTACACAAGTCATAAAAGCAGTTCACGGGCAACACGTAATTAGCATAATGAACTACCTACCACGTGAGGCTTTATTCAGTTTTAAATGTATTCTCGCCCAAACAGCAACCCTGAGAAACAGTATTATGATAACCATTTTATGTGTGAAGAAACCAAGGCTTATGGTAAGATAACCTGCAAAGGGCACACACTGCAAGCAAGAGCTGGAACCCATAGATGAATCAAAGTTGGGTATCTTCAAAGCTAGTACTGCTGTTTACATTTACTCCCACCCCAAGCTCAGTGAAATCAACGTGTTGAGGAAATCACAGAAAAAGCAATGAAACTATGGACATCCAACTAAGCCTAAGTTGTCTCCAACCGTTCCAATATTTTTCTAAGAACAAAACAGCCAATGTCACTTAATGAGCACGTGTGAGACACAGTGCTAAGGGCTTTAGATATGAATTAAGTAATCTTCACAACAGTCTAACAACGTGGAAAGAAAAAAAAAACAACTTTCCACCTAGAATCATGTACGGGGGCTGCATTATCTTTCAAAATGAAAGGCAAAATAAAAGACACATAAATAAAAAAGAGTACTTACTACCCATAGACATTCCCTAAACAAAATTAAATGAATTATAAACAAAGAAAGTGATAAACATAAAGGTAAATCTAAAATACCATCTGTAAAAACGGATAATATAGTGTCTAACCTATATGTTTACAAAAAGGCAAAACTAAAATACTGAACTAGGTTGCAGGGAGGGAGGTGATCAGAGTTCAAGGCTGGCTACCTGCACTGTCCACGGTAAAATGGATTAACTTCAGGGGCACCTGTGGGGCTCAGTCGGTCAAGCATCTGACTCTTGATTTCAGCCCAGGTCATGATCTCATGGTGTGTGAGTTTGAGCCCCACATAGGGCTCTATGCTGACAGCACGGAGCCTGCTTGGGATTCTCTTTCTCCCTCTCGCTCTGCCCCTCCCCTGCTCATGATGTCTCTGTCTCTCTGACAATAAAGAAATAAATTTAATAAAAAAATCTTTTAAATAAAAATTTTAAAAAAGGATTAACTTGAAAGTATATGCAGTTTCATTTCAAGGGTATCTACCCCAAGAATACCGTGCATGTCCTCAAAACTTGCGGGGGGGGGGGGGGGGGGGTATTTAATGAGGAGGGTGTGAAGTGGAATAAGAAGAAACAAGGGGAAAATGGAGGTTCCAGGGTCAGCCAAGATCCCAAGCCCATTTGTAAAGCACCACCAGCACTGCAGAAGATTAGCTCTTAGGGAGGCATAGATGAGCCCTTAGGAATCAAGCCTGAGATTCCAGCTTGTCATCATTTCTCAAAGCACTTGGTCTTAAGATTCAATCCTCTCTGGATCAACGAGATGAGAAATCACCACCAGAAGCCACACTTCCATACATTGTACTCATTTTTGGCCTCTGTGCAGGAAACCGTCCCCAGCAGGCTAGCAAGTCAAAGAAAGGGTAACCAGACTCAGAACTTTCTATAGCTGTTACTGTCCAACTCCATCACTATTTTTAATTCTGGCTAAAAAATGAATGGTCTCCATGCAAAAGCCCTCTCCTTCTCACGCCACAGGAGCCGTGGTAACCTAGACTCGATGCATCATTCCCCTACTGAACACATTTTTGATTTCAGTATGTTTTTGTCAAGAATCTTTAATTATGTTTCACAATTGTGCCTTCCTTTCTTTCAATTGCCTCAAATTTCAACTGCAGTGCCTCAGAAGTAGATTAAATAAAGATAAGCGCCTGTCAGTCAGAGCTGGCTTCTCTCCCCCGCCCCCTCTGGTTACTAGTTCCAAATGCTGCCAATCGAGAAAACTCCTGCACGTCAGCTGTCATTCATTCCCGTCTAAATGATGCTGGTCAGACTTCATTAGAAACTGTGTCCTGACCAAAAGCTACAGCCAATCATGTCCACAGAACATCCGAGAAGCAGCTGGCCTTGTCTAGCTGGTGTCTGATATAATTCCCATTCCTGGAGGATGGAAGCAGGGCCAGCCATACCTCCCCGGGGCCAAAGGCGGAGGGAGGCTAGTCATGTCTCTGGCGCATTCCAGGTTGCTGTAAACTACATGTCTTCTGCTGATTTTGCTCCCACCTCACTGGCCCATTAAAGGTAGTCTCAGACTTTATTAAGTCTTCGTAACCATGAAGACAACTGGGAGTTTAGCAGGCCTCTCGTTCATTAGCTGCTTACGCCACTGAGGGATCGAAGCCAAGCTGCTTATGTTCCTGATCCTCCCAACAGCAGGTTCAGCCTTCCCCCTACACACACACACACACACACACACACACACACACACACACACACACCAGCCACCATTCCACACACCACCACAGCATCCACACTCTCCCAAAACAGACCACATATACTACATGAAGCAAATACTAAAGAAACAACACAAATCCGAAAGCAAAAGCCTCAAAGATTCAATTCTTCCAACACAAATGCTTATCTTCAACTCTGTTGACATCATATTGTTGCTAATGACATTTGTTTAAATGGAAGAGATGGAGAAAGGATTAAAAGAAAAATACAGCCCTTTTAAGTAAAGAAATAGTAAGAGAAAAACCAGGTGGAATCTGGCTTAGGAGGCTTGGGTTATTGGTTTTTCTTTTCTGTTCCCTTTTTTTTTTTTTTTTGACCTTGCAAACTCTTTACTCTCTCGTTGGACTGTCCTATCTGTCCCCAAGGTAGAGTAAGGAAGCTGGACAGCCAAGATTCTCCACACCAGTGATGTTCAAGTCCCACACGTGCTGCTTCTGTCAACATGCAGGTGTGGAATGACTCAGAGGTGGGCAGTCCACACCAGAAGAAGCATTTTCCTGGGTTCGGAGTGAATCAGAAGTTCAGTTATTAGTAACAGAAGTGGTTATTTAAATGTATGATTTCATCCTAATTAAAACTAATGGGGGAGAGAATTTGCATTTAGCTGCCTAGTAAATAGCTCTCGGTTATTTTACTTTTAATGTCTGAAGGGTATTAGCAAGGTAAGGTTTTCAGGGCAGAAGGAGAGAGGGATGAAGTTGGTAGGCTGCTGTCCCACCCACTCACATTACACCCCCCCCCCCCACAACCCAAGATCAGAAGTCTGGTTTTATACCCTTCTCCTTTCATTTAGTGCTTTGTAACAACCTCCACCATCCAACACCCCCAGGCTAGAACCTAATAACGCATTCCATCTTAGAAAGCTTAACAGTCCAGTACACCTAACAAAACCACTCAGGGACACCAGAGAGCATCTTGCATGCACATTAATAACTGCAGGATATCTGATTAGGAGAATGCAAAATAAGCCATTAATAGCAACCCTCATCTCCCTCCTCCACACTGATTACCAAAAGAACAGCAGCAGCTGAATCACAGCTAAATCCTATTCACAAGGGACCTAGGGCAACAAAGAGGAAAAGAACCTTTAGAGTAGTGCTTCTCGAGGGAAGCTACTTTAAGTCATTTTGATTCTGGCGTCAATCATGCCTGCCACAAACCAATAACCATGTATAACACAGGCAAAGACTAGATTCCATTCCCTCCCTCCCTCCCTGGGCTCAGCATAGTATACCCAGCATACTTAATTGCCCTGCCAACCAAAATGCTATTTGCAAGGCCTCCAGAGGAACTCCCAGGGTCCAGAGACACACAGGCTTAAACGTTTATCCTAAGAGCACAAGCAGTGTCAACCTAGGGATGGAACCTCTAGCCTCAGGGCAACCTACGTGTAATGCTCTCAAAAAAGGTGATTAACCATATGAGTGTGAACAAATGGTTTACTCTCTCTGTGCCTCAGTTTCTTTATCTGTAACATATCTGTCCCCTGGGATTACTGTGGAAATCAAATAAATTAATCCACACAAAGCACTATGCAATTCCACCTAACAGTAAATGCGTGTGAGCTCTCTCTCCCTCCCCCTCCCATCCTGCCTTCCTCTCCCCCAGTGCTTAGAGGAGAGGGCAGGAGAAGAAGGAAGTGAAAGGGGGCAGGAAGAGGAGGAAGAGGGGAAAGATCTGTATGTATGAATCTAAGAGAGTTGCCTAGATCTACAGATACACAACCTAACAGCTACCCCTCCCCTGCAGTGAAATGTATCCCATTCCAAATCTGTAAGGTCTCTCCCTATCAAAGCCATAGGCCTCCCCCTCCTGGTTTAGCAGACAGGGGAGAGGCCAGAATTCCCCTCTGCCACAAGGAGTCTCAGCAAAAAATCATTAGTTTCCATAAACCTAGTATGCTGAGATTGGTGAAGGGTGTGTGGATTTCCAAACTTTCTGCAAGTCAAAATGGATTTGCTGGTAGAGAGCCAATGTTTCCAATTTGATTTGGCAGAATATACCCAGTTAGGATGTTCTCTCCGTGTAATTAGAGATGCACTGTCAATGAGCAGTTTAGCTATCGACAATACCTGTTGCAATTTAATTTTAAATGTCAATGACTTGTTTGGGTTCACTGTAACAAGGCTTTTATACATGACAAATAAGCATCCTAGAACAACAGGATGAATGAGGAAAACAAGAGGGTGAAGAAAATCAACAGGCACCTTATACAGGGGCTGCCTTTCAAATATCCCCTGGTGCCTGGTGCCTTGAGCAGGGACTGCTCCCCCAACCCAACCCGCAGGGGTAGGCTGGGGATTCGGGGAGTGTGTCACTGCCACCACCTTCCTAAATGATGCCCACTGCTCCTAAAGGTGTGTGGGTATGAGGAACAAGCAGTCCAGTGGGAGGAGACAGGTGACCTTGAGCAAGATTCTTTTACCTCTCTTTGCCTTAATTTCCTCATCTATAAAATTAAGGATCATTATGAGGACAAAGCATAAATATACATAAGCTCTCAGCATAGCATACTGTACCTTAATAATGGCTCTATAAATGTTAGCCTCTTTGTTATTCAATCAAGTTAAATGGTTAGCACTGCTTAAAAAAAAAAAAAGTGGGGAAAAAAAAAAAAAACCTCACACGTTACAGCAGGGTGTCAAATTCAAAGATCTATAAAGCAGGACCTTGAGGAAAGTTGGCTCAGTCCACAGAAAAACTAAGGCGGAGTGGGGTGTGGATTCGAGGATTCTACAGCAAAGTAGAAAACCCGGCCCTTCTCTAGCACATACCGGCTCTCAGTACCAGTTGGGAGCTCAGCGTGGAACATGGTCTAGTGCTGCTAGACCTTCTAATTTGCCAAGAATAATCCCAAATCTGGATTTTTGTGTGAAATTTCCTGGTTTTTCAATGTTGGAAACTGCCTCCACAACTGTTTACATACCAAGTAGACCAAATGAATCATACCTGTGGCCAAACCAGGCTCATGGACTGTATGTCTGATGACCTCTCCTGTCCAGAATACCCCACAGGACCTCTCTGGGAATAATCCACCAAGAGTCTTTATTCATTTCCTACATAGGTGAAGAGTTACTGTAGACAAAACCACAAAGGGCCCCACAGAGAGCCTGGAGTGTTCTCTAAATCACAGGACAAGAAGTGGCTGGGTCTACAGCAGGTGCTGCCTTGCTGACTTCTGGCTTGCTCACTGAGAAGGGAAGTGGATGATTTATGAGCTGCAAAGGTGACGCAAAATGCTAATCAGCTTTAAGCTGACACTGGGTAGCACAAGCAAATTTACATCTTCTCTAAAATAATTCAAATGCTTCTCATGCATAATAACAGGCAAGGATAAAGATAAAGTGATAACACTTCAGAGGCTTCACAAAATATCCCAATTAATAATCTAGGCCGTAAACCTACAACAAATTCTCATTTCTCACTGAGAACAGGAGCACACCACAACAACTGAAAATCACAGGAGACACCCAAGTCAAATCATCAGCCAGCAGGTCCCCTGATTGGAGGGCCTAGAGAATTTCACTGTATTTCTGACACGGGTCATCCACGCCGAGATCTAAGACTGAATTTTCGAAGCAGATATCACAGACTTTCTAGGTCAGAAAGGACCTTAGAAATCTTCTCAATCAGCACTGGATGTGAGATACAAATCTCCTCCCCAGCTTTCATCCGACCACCATTGCAGTCAGCCCTACCCTGTGAGCCAGAGCTCAACGGCAGCGTCGACAGCAGTGAACTTCCTAAGGCCCAGCCCTCATGGAGCTCACAAACTCACAAACTCACAAACTGCACGGCCACCTCCGCTGCAGAGAGCTTCCCACACTGCCGGGCTGTCTGCAGCCATTTCTGGGGAGTCCCCGGCTTCCAGTGAAGGGGCCTACAAGTTTTGGGGACGAGACAGGCTTCTGCGCGTGCCCCTCAGCCGGCTCCCACCTGTGCACATCCAAGAATTCTTCTCTTATTAACTGGTAGTCTAAATCAGATTTCTTTGGGGGAAAATAATAGTTCCACAGGCTACAAATAATGAGAAGGTAAAAGCAGTATCTCATGAAGGCTGCCAGTCCCCTGGTCCCCCCACCCCCATCGCACCTATTTCTTTGTGTTCAGCCCCCACGACATCCACTTGTTAGTCCCAGGTCTGCTCTGTGGAACGACTGGAAGCATGACCCCGTCCTCCACAGTATAAGTCTGCAAGCATCTGAGGAGAGCACAGCGCTCACCTCCCTTCAACCTCGGGTCTGACACCCCAGTTCTGTCTTTCACGATGACAGATGTGAGGTACCTGTTCTTCATTTGTTTATCATTATGAACCCAAAAACTATGTACTGAAGTGTCTGCTTTGGCAGGACGTCCTCCATAAAGTTTTTGCAAAAGGTTCTATTGGAAGACATATCCCGCCCCCCCCAAAATCCTACTGTGTTGTGTCAAAGACATGACAAAGGAGAAAAAAGTATATCCAGGAAGAAGTGGACGTTCTGGAGGACAAAATGGGAATTTTCTGAGTATCAAATGTGCTTGATCATAAAAATCAGATTTCTGAGACCTATATCACAGACTGCTGAATAAGAATTTCTGGGGAGAGATGCCTGGAAATCTGTATTGTTAAAAACGCCATGTGTTGTTCTTATTACGTAAATACTTAATCATAAAATGTCTATAAAACCAATAGACTAAAATACTACAAGAAAACAAGACTTTTAACACCTGTAGCTTTAATAAAGTAAGAGGAAGATTCTCACAACTTGCTCCCTTTCGACTGATTATGTTGGTTTCCACTTCTCCTCTTTAAACTGACCCTGATTCCCTGTGACCCAAACCCCACTGATAATCAGAGTAGAATCTGATTTAATATAGCACATTGGATACTCCTGCATTGAAACCAGGAAAGAGAAATTAGTGTGTCAGACAGAGACTTTCAACTGAGAAGACCTCAATTTATATAAAAATCTTTTCAGAGCCCTTATAATCTCACTGACCATCTGCAGCCCAGAAATGAATCCCGGAATTAGTGGTGGCTAAGTGGTTACATAGCACTAGATGCTCTAGAGATGGAAAGGAAAAAAAAAAAAAGTGAAAGAAGTTTCTATCTTGTACTTAAAGAAGTAAGAACCTACCATAACTGGGAAACTCCCCGTTAAGAAAGTGCTTAGAGATCACAGGATGAAAAATGTTAAAATAACAAGCTTGATAGCAATGATATGTACAAAATCCAAATTTCTGAAGCCATGCTTTATCATAAGATTCCCACTATCTAGCCCTTCATGATGCCTCTCATCTCCAGTGATTCAAACTCCACTGACAAAAGAGACCTTTATTTACTTTGAAGCAAATTAAAAAAAAAAAAAATACAAGTACCCCAAGCACCAGAAGAGAAAGACTTTTTTCTTTACCTAAGAATTAAAAAGAAAAGAAAAAAACCTAAATAGGAACAGAGAGTTCTTACTGGCAGCTGAATCTACAACATCAGAAAAATGGCATCCTTCAAACTCCACACGTGGAAGAGCTCTTCATCTTAAGCTGAAAATGGGAAATTAATTTTTAAGTCTCTTGTCTAAGAGACAGCTTTTAAAAAGGTATTAACCTACATTTGGAGATTAATGCAAACACAGCCATCTTGTTTTAGTGGGTACAATCCAACTTTTATTAAGACAAAGACGGATTCAGAGTAATTAAGAGCTTGTCCAATATCCAGAATTTTATGACTCTAAATATTAGCAAAGCTGGCATTCTTACCAGCTCTGCCTCAGAGCTATTGCATTATAAATCCTTGGTGGTAATGAAACACCAGCTAAAAAGAGGCTGAATACGTCTCATTTAAAAACCAGCCTTCCCGTGGAGAACTACCCTGACTTTAATATAATGTATAGCCCCTCTTAGAACATTAATACTACTGGAAAAGGTGAGTGGTTTGGGATTTGCTACTAAGGGAACCCCAAAGAAGATAAACAAACGGCAGGAAGTGTGTTTTAACAATGTTGGATGTTGAGAGACTCCCTGGTACCCAAGTCTAGGAACACCTTGCTGAATTGGGCAAGAAAAGGACAACACACCCACACTGGGGATGCTCACAGCAGTTTATCTGTGAGGCATATCCTTAACACTGTACTATCTACACAACATAGCAGAGTCACAGATATCATAAACAAAACAAAAACAACAAAACCTCTAACAAGTTAACAACTCATTTTTTTTAAGTTTATTTATTTATTTTGAGAGAGCGAGCGAGCGAGCAGGGGAAAGGCAGAGATTGAGAATCTGAAGCAGGCTCTGCACTATCAGCACAGAGCCCGACACAGGGCCAGAATCCATGAACTCTGAGATCATGACCTGAGTCGAGATCAAGAGTCAGATGCCCAACCGACTGAGCCACCCTAGCACCCCAACATCTCATTTTTAAAAAATACCCCAATGGGGTGCTCTCCTTTGCCACCCAAATACTTTTTTTAAATTGTGTCGAAGTTATAGCCTTGATTACTCTCTTCTCAGAGCAAGGTTTTCTTCAGGGTCATGTTCAAACCTCTCTCTACCACGAAGATTGAGGGGACATTCATGGAATATGACCAAAATACAAACAACTGGTCATCATGTTTCTAGACCTCATAAAATCAGACTCTTGGATACTAGCATCCTAAAGCAAGTTTCTTCTGTATTTAAAAGGCCACTAAAGGGTTAATCACATGGGGACTATATTATAGCTTTAAAAAACTAGTTCCTTCTCGGCTCTTTCATCAAATTAGCCACCCACCAACTACACTGAGGGGCACACCAAACACTTCTGTGCCCCAGTCCCCAACAGTGATTATGTAAAAGAAGCCTGTCATCTCCACCCTCTTAGGAGAGAAATGACACATGTCATCTGTGTACCTCACCTAAGCCCAAGCCAATTCCCCATATCCCAAAGGCATAAACAAGACTTGATGGAATGGACCAGATGAAAACGCATGCACTTAATAATTAGCAAAAACCACGCTGCTTAACTGGCTGTTCTTCTAGAACAGAGACATCCTTAAGTAAAAATTACACACCACTCTACACTCAAGGAGATAACACCCTTCAACCTTCTCTGTCCACTAGGCTCTTTCCTTCTCCGTAAGAAACAACATGTTCTTCCTAAAAGCACAAGTCTTACAGAATAAAAAGTGTGCCAGCAAAAATAAATTTAAACTGAGACATCATGCTTTCTTTGACTATTCAAAGATACTGTCAGAACGTAATATTGTCTCTGAGGGGATTAACAAAGGTGCCGTTTTCCAAAACGAACAAAGCAGGGTTTCTTTATTATTCTTATTAAATACTTCGGCTTCTTTTTTTTTTTCTCCATAGAACGACTTTATTTTTTACTCAAGAGAGAAATGAATACCTAGTATTTGGGCCCTACCTGTTGAAACTGACCACAGCCAACATTTTGGCACTGTCACGTCTGAAAATCAAATTGGAAAGAAAAAAATGTAAACCAAGGACACACAGAAATATACCTGTGGTCTGCAGGAAAAAAAAAAATTCCACGGGGAAACAAGGTTGATTCTGCTACAGTCTTCTGCCAAGCCGATACCCCAATGTTCATGGACTGTTGGGCCTCCTGTGCAGCCTTCCAGGCTGACCACAGAGACCACACACCCAAAATCCATATGTAATTATTATAGATTAAGCTTGCTTCCTTGAGGTAGGATTAAAGCATTGAACCTGCTTTGAGTCCCCATGTGTAACTATGCCCCACCTTTATGACTGCAAGAAGCAAACATTCAAAGGCAACTACCACAGTATTAATTAGTCGGTCATAGCACCCTGCAGGACAACTAGCCTCCAGAGAACAATCTGCACTTTTCAAATGAATGTATCTTGATACTCATGGTAAGGCTTGGATGCACAGCTTTCCCAGTTGGGAGCCTCCTAGCTCCAGTGAACATACACCTTCTAAGCAGGGACTACTACACCAGGCACAGTGAGGTGTGGGGAAAAATTTGTAATATGCTATACGTAGTACTTTCCCTTGCACTGATGAAAGTAGTCCTCACAAGAAACTTGTCATCCATTTCACACATGAGGAAAGGGTGGCCCTGACAAGCTAGAGATGGTCACTTAAATAATAAGTGACAGAACTGGACTCCAACAGCAATGGGTCCAGACTCCGTGGCCCAGCTCTGGTACAAGAACAACCCACTTGAATAAGATACAATCTCTGTACTAACACAGAGCTTTAGAAATTGATTTAGATAAGAAGACACTGGCATGAAAGTACATGACAAATACCAACTGAGTGTACATAAGCTGTACGGGTAACTAAAGGGAACAACCTCTTGAGGCTATGAATAAAAAGCCAGTGGAACATCTGAAAAACCAGGCTGTTCAATGAGAAACAGCATGTTAAAGGGCTCTCCATAGGTCATAAATGTTACACAAATGGTAACTGTTAATACAGATAATAATACCAGCTACAATTTACTTGGTATGGGTCAGATACCATGTTGAGCACTTCACATACATTTTCTTATTAAACAAGTCATCAATATGACGCCCATTTTATAACTGAGGAAATTAAGTTTGGAGAGGTTACATGACTTAGCCAAGGTCACATAAATAAGTGGCAACATTGGGTTAAACAAGTCATTCTGTCAAAGCTCATGTGTTTTAACCACTATCCACACTGCCTCCAGTATTTCTATTTCGTTAAGTCATTGTTACCTAGTCCCCCAAATCCTCACCAAGTACTCAGATCTGATTCACATACTGCATATGTCTGACAGATAACCTCAATTTACAGTGTTTTTTTCCCCCATACCCAGATCCCCAACATCCACAGGTCAGAGGGTTGTGGTTTGTTTCAGAAAACAGCAATGATCCCATGTGGTCTCCAACTACTGAGAAAAACCCTAGAAATGATGATACATACATACCAATCAAAGGTTACAGCTATTTGGTATTTTAAACACTTCTAACTGAGGTTCTTAACAGTGCTTAAGAGAAGGCTTACGTGCATTAAAAAAATTCTCTGTACATTTGTTATTCTCATCCCAGCTTTAAAGATGGGTAAACACAGACTTGTAGACATTACAGGAAGCTAAGATCAGAATTCTGGCTGTTTCTATTCCTCTCCCCCCAAGACTTGTGAAAAAAGCCAGCTCCTGACTTAACCCACCTTTCCTCATAGCACTGCAGGTAAGAAGAGGACACATGAATCAACAGAAACTAAGATGGATCTCAGAAACGTCTTTTAATTAAACCACAGGAAATGTTGAGGGGTAAACAGAATTGGGGTCCTATCTCTCAAAGGGATGACAAGTTTGTTCACCTTCAGGCAACAGAAGAAGTAAAAAAAGAAAAAAAAATTCAACTTCATAAACTCCTTTATAATGAAAAACTAAAATAAAAAGAACTGCAAAAAGTATTCATGACAAACGTTGTCAAGGGTTACAACCTAGGTAACAGAAAAACTTCATGCAAGTTAAGGGGAAAAAATTCCAATCCATAAACCAGTAAAACACAAACATAAATGAGGTTCAAACTAGTGCCCAAAAATAAAGGGTAAGTACAGCCGCCTTTCTAGTGACACAGTTCTGAAAGATATCTTGTAGCTTTTTATCGCTAAAAATGTAAGTAATGATAATTTTCAAGACAAGGACCCTTATATCACTGATGATAGTATACAGTGTAAACTGTACACGGATAAAACCCTTAAAACAAAAAGGCAGCCTGTTAGTATTCTACAACCGAAAATGTGTGAAAGAAATTAAGGGGGAAGAGGGAATCCTATGCACAAATAAGTTCTTTGTGGTACAATGGCACAAAATTGAAAACTTCCAACATTAGAAAAACATAAATCATGGCACAATTTGATGATATTATGCAGTCATTAAGTTATTAACTGTGAAGATAATATAGCTACACAGAAATGGCTTTTTGTAACATTAAGCAGAATATAAAATTATTTGTTACGATTACACCACCATCAAAGTGATGAGTGCATTACAGATAAATCTTAGAATAAGGGTATAAAAATGAGAAAAAAGAAAGAATAAAGGGGATTTCTTATAGAGGAATCTGTGAATGCTCTTATTTCTTTATAATAGTTATTGGAAGAAAATGGTAAGAGCCAAGCAAGGGTTCTCTCACCCTGGGCCCACCTGCTTCTCCACCTCATGGAGCATACACAGGTTTCTAAAAGAGTTAGAAGCTGCTAATATCAAGGCTCTTTCCTGGCTAAAATGTCTCACCCCTAACAGACAAATGTGAGGTGTGGAGTTGGACATGCTATATTTGAATTCCATGAGGAACAAGAAAATAGTACAATCAACATGGCACACACACAAAAATATAAATTTATCACCGATGCTTGCTTTCTGTGCGCACTGTAAAATCTAGCTCACAAAAGGATTTTCTGTACCGTTTCTCCTAGGAAAACACTCAAACATCCAATGTTCATCTGAATTTTGTAACATCCCATAGCAGGTAGATACCGGCTATTTTCCAGAGAGGATTTTCCATAACACTGAGCAGAAAGTTGAGATCAAAGCTCTGCCAGCTCTGACTGAAATTAATTCTCTACAGCTGTTTAGGGAGCTTGTAGCTCAGAAAGAGGGACTCAGCTGCATAGTTCAACCTCTCTCTTCAAGAAGGAAAATGTGTTTGGGGAAAAAAAAAGAAAAGCCACAAGCAAGCACCTACCAGCCCACAGAGCTTCCGTGTTCCCAAAGAGCAACATTATTTGATTGCAATTTTGTGTCCCTTTTTTCTTTAAAGCCTTTTAGGGAGGCGACACTTCTAACAGAACTACCTACCCATGGGAAGAATGGAGGAATCAATGTTTGCCTAAAGACATTAAAATTTAAAAAGACTACGAACCTTCAAAAAAGTGCCTACACTGTTCATTGTTATGCAGATTTCACAAACATTTCCCTAATCCAGGGGAGAGCTATTCTCTAAAATAATGCAATTTATATGCTTTACCAACCAGGAACATTCCTCTGCTTTCAAGTTGCAGGTACTAGTTTTTTAGGCTACATTTGTGGCAGGCTTAGGGTGAGGATATCCTAAATAATCAAGAATGGTAGCCAAAAGCAGCACTCCAGCTATGGGGGTCCACGCGAGATGCGGGGAGGGCTTTTCTAGACTACACAGCTTCTCCTTCCCTCTCCGTAGTCCTCCGAGAACCACACCCTCCTTCTCCATAATCACGGACAATCTCTTCCATTTGGGGGCCCACTTCAACTCCTGCACACACATTCCACTGGGGTGAGTTCCATGCCAGGAATTCACTACTGAATTTCTTTTTTGGTGTACCACACACCAAAACCCCATTAGCACATCAGTTCTCAACCTTTGCTGCACCTGGAATAACCTAGGACTTTTAACAGATAGATAGATGCCTGGATTCAACCCCCAAAAGATTCTGGTTTATACTGGCATGGAGTATGGCATAGGCATCACAGGATTTTGTAAAGCACTACAGGTGTTTGTTTTTAAGAATTTGACAGTTTGATTCTAACATTTTGTATGGAAAAGCAAAGAACCTAGAATAGTCAAAACAATCTCGGGAAAAAAGAACAAAGAGGGAGGATTCACACTACTACAGTTCAACACTTACTATAAAGCTCGAGTAACTAAGACAGTGTGGTACTGGGAGGATAGACAGATACATCAATGGAGCAGAAATCAGAGTCCATAAACAGAAGCAGAAATCAACTTAAAACAGGCAACTGATTTTCCACAAATGTACCAAATATATTCAAAGAGTATAGGAAAGTCTTTCCAACAAATAATGCTAGAACAACTGGATAAACATTATTTCCAACAAATAATGGTAGAACTGGATAAACATGGGGGGGGGGGGAATAACCTTTACTCTTATCTTACACACACACAAAAATCTGAGATGGACCATAAACCAAAATGTAGTTAAAGCTTCTAGAAGGAAACAAGGGAGAATATTTCTGTAAGGTACGCCGATTTCCTAGAGAAGGCACAAAAAACACAAAACACGTAAGGAAAATGTAAGATAAATAAGACTTCCTCAAAATTAAAAACTTCTGCTCATCTAAAAACATCAGTAGGAAATCTGAAAAGGCAAACCACAGACTGAGAGAAACATTCTTATTACATATATCTGACAAGGGACTTGTATCAGAATAGTCAAGAGTGCCTATAAATCAGTAGCAAAAATACAAACAACCCAATTTTAAAATGGTCAAAGACTTGAACAAACACCACACAAAAAAAGATAATGCTCAACACTATTAGTCATCAGGAAAATAAACACTAAAGACCATAAGGAGATACCATTTTATATCCACTAGCATGGCCAGAATTAAAAAGACTAGGAGCACCTGGGTGGCTCAGTCCGTTGAGCATCTGACTCTTGATTTTCACTCAGGACAGGATCCCAGGGTCAGGGGATGAAGTCCCAAATCAGGCTCCCCTCAAACCAAGTCCTTTACCCAGTGACTCCACATTCCTCACACTCATGTTCAGTTATCAATAATAATCCACATCCTAGACCATAATTTGAAACTCTTCACAAAGAGGAATAAAAAATTACCACCGGGGGATTTTTGTGGTTATTAATATTTATCCCTAAGCAGTAACATTCAATCAAATCCTTTTCATTCAGCTCAGCAAAACAAACCAGAAAGTTAACCAATTCTGTAACCTTGAATCCTGATGCTACAGTTTTTGCCTTCTGTGCCTTTAAAAGTGCACTGTTTTCATTTCTCTGCAAAAGTGCTGATCCAGACAGCACAAGACAACAGCAGTCCTGTGGATATCACTTGTAGGGAAAAAGGAAACGTGAGAGATTAAAGAGACAACTCCCTCACAAGACCAATGATGAAATGCTTCGTAGTCTTTTGAACAGGAACTTCTTTGAAATAACAAAAAACAAAACGAAAGACTTGCACAGGCCAAGGTCTAACAGCAGATTGTTTTGCAGCACTCCCTACCTCGCAGAGCTCTTGAAAGCCAATGAAATTGTGAAATCACGGAGCCTGGGAGAGAAAAGGAGCCGAGAAATCATCTAATCAGTGTACAGACAGAAAAACTGAGGGTCAGAGAGGAAAATGTGACTCACCCACAGGGATGTGACAATGTTGGTGGTGGCAGGTCAGGGGTTTGTCCAGGTGGTCTGACTCCTGTTGAGTGCTTTCTGCTCTCCCGCTTAACAGGATCCCTTGTGTATACTCAGGAATACCCTGGAGAGTCCTTCTGCTTGCTGGAATCAACACAAGTCACACTGCTTCTGTAGTTCCCTCTTGGGTCCCACTCATCCATCCCCTACAACTGTACTGCAGACTTCCATCCTCTCTCCAGGTGGTTCCCAGACATTCCAGGATGCTTGGCTTGACTTCGGTCGCTGCCTGAGGAGGTAGACTGAGACTACTCATCCATTTCACTAAACTACCATTAGAAGGTAATGACTTGCTTCTTATACAATGCCAGTGGACTGAGGTGTGGAGCTCAACAGTCCATTACTTACCCACTGAATCATTTCTAGCACTGTGCCAATAAGTCTCTTTCTGACACAGCAAGCAGAAAAGGTTTGGCTTCGTCCAGGATTCATCTGAGGATTTCTTGCAAGTCCTTAGAAATGCCAATGGCCATGAGAAAGCCAGGACTAACACGAGCTAATATTTAGGGAGCACACATTGTTCGCCAGTCCTTGATCTAAATGGTTTACATATATTTACTCATTGTAGTCCTCCCAAGCACCCTACAGCAGGTGTTACTACTAGTCCCATTTTACAGATGGGGAAACTAAGTAACTCTCACACGGTCACATAACTATTAAGTGGGAAAGCTGGGGGGTGCCTGGGTGGCTCAGTCGGTTAAGCATCTGACTTCAGCTCAGGTCGTGATCTCACAGTACATGAGTTCAAGCCCCGCGTCGGGCTCTGTGGTGACAGCTCAGAGCCTGGAGCCTGCTTCACATCCTGTGTCTCCCTCTCTCTCTGCCCCTTCCCTGCTCATGCTCTGTCTCTGTCTCAAAAATAAATAAACATTAAAAAAAAAATTTTTTTTTAATTTTTAAAAAGTGGGAAAGCTGGAACTGGGACCTAGGCAGTGAGATTCTGGGAACTTTATGTTAACCACAAAGCTATTCTGTCCTTTGCCTGAGTTAATACTCTACAAATGGGCCTACTTCAAAGCAATCGTTATAAAACATCCCTTTCCTCCCCACTTCTCAAAGAGAAGAAAACATTCCAAAATATAAGTTTTTCCAAATTTCCTAAAAAGGTCTCAGAGAACCACACAGCTTATGTAACATTCCATATATACACAAGACTACAATCTGGCAACTCCAAATGACCAAGGTTGAAGGGAGAGGCGGGGAACCCCGCAGGAGTGGTGTGAATGATGAAGGCAGTAAAAACCGGGATAAAGTATCCAACTGTCTGATACCCAGCCGTTGGGAATGCAGACGGCTGTGACCCACAGGTCATCATGCAGGAGCACATGTCACAGGATCAAATCCTCCTTCTTGCTTCTGCACTGCTCTACACTCGCTCTCACCAACTGCTGAAACAGAACGTGTTTTGACATGGAGAATATCAGCAGCAAAAAAGTTGCTCCTCTAATGTCTGCTTTAAAAACTGCACAGGCCACCTCTTGGAACAGTCGTGTTTTTCTCAGACTGTAAGTAAGTGGCTCTGACACTTGGGTGATACCATATTCCAGTAAAAAGCAATTCCAGATCTGTTTCTCTCTGTGTCATTTCTTCTCCCTTTTTTCTTTTCTTTTCTTTTCTTTTCTTTTCTTTTCTCTCTCTCTCTGTGCGTGTGTGTGTGAGAGAGAGAGAGAGAGAGAGAGAAAATATTTAAGTTCTATTCTCTTCAGATGTATTTTTTTTCCTTTTATTTAAATTCTAGTTAGTTAACATATAGTGTAATATAGTTTTCAGGAGAATTTAGTAATCCATCACTTACATACAACACCCAGTGCTCAGCACAACTGCCCTTCTTAATGCCCATCACCCATGTAGCCCATCCATCACCAACCCACCTGACTCCACGAACCATCAGTTTGTTCTCTATCATTAAGAGTCTCTTATGGTTTATTTCCCTCTCTTTTCATCCCCCCTTCCCATACGTTCACCTGTTTTGTTTCTTAAATTCCACATATGAGTAAAATCACATGGTATTCGTCTTTCTCTGCCTGGCTTATTTCGCTTAGCATAATACTCTCTAGTTCCATCCACCTCATGGAAAATGTCAAGATTTCTTTCCTTCTGATGGCTGAATAGTATTCCATTGTACATATACACAGTATCTTCTTTATCCATTCACCAGTCAATGGTCTTCAGATGCATTTATATCAAAGCAAAGGACTCCTAACATTACCCAATATTTGTAAAGGGAATTTTAATCTAATTGCTCAAATATACTGTTTCACACATCAACAATGTAAGCATATGAACAAAAGTCCATCCTTGAATGGGAAACAGAAGTTGAGGTAAATTTAATTTTCCAAGGTCACAGAGCCGCTAAACACACGAATTGGATGACGATTCTCATCTGTATGCCAAGGCATTTTCCAATTAAGCATTTTTATTCTATGAACTAAAAGAGCATCTTATTCTCCTTGTGTCCCAATGACACAGCTTTACTTCTACTGAAAAAAAAAACAAAAAACTGAACAGCTCCAAGAATTACTAGACTTTGATCTTCAGCCACCACCTATACATAGTATACCCTAGGCATCCGTAAACAAACAGAATTGCTTTTCACTCTTGGGTCCTTCAGTGTGGGGATCCCAAACTTTTTCTGCATTTTAAGTTGGGAAAATCATATCCACCCCTGCTCTATATCCTCCCTCTATCTGTACACCCTTTCCACTGCCATCAATCCTTCATCCACTATCTTTTGGGTATTCATGCTTCCTGCTTAAAGAGTTTGGGGCTCCAACAGCACTCATCATCAGGGAAATATAAATCAAAACTACAATGAGATATCACCTCACACCTACCAGAATGACTTAATTTTTTTTAACTTTTTAAAAAATGTTTATTTATTTTTGAAAGAGAGAGATACAGCATGAATGGGGAAGCAGCAGAGACAGAGGGAGACACAGAATCTGAAGTAGGCCGCAGGCTTGGAGCTGTCAGCACAGAGTCCAACGTGGGGCTCAAACTCACAGACTACGAGATCATGACCTGAACCAAAGTCAAACGCTTAACCGACTAAGCCATCCGGGTGCACCCAGAATGGCTAAAATTAACAACACAGGAAACAACGGGTGTTGGTGAGGATGCAGAGAAAGGAGAACCTTCTTACACTGCTGGTAGGAATGCAAACTGGTGAAGCCACTGTAGAAAACAGTATGGAGGGTCCTCAAAAAGTTTAAAAGAGAACTATCCTACGATTCAGCAATTACACTACTGGGTATTTACCCAGAGAACACAAAAATACTGATTTGAAGGGATACATGCACCCTAATGTTCATAGCAGCATTATCAACATAGCCAAATTATGGAAAAAGCCCAAATGTCTGTTGACTGATGAATGGATAAAAAAGATGTGGTACAGAGAGACAGAACATGTATAGATATATACATACGTATACACACACACACATACACATATAGATAGAACATGTATGTATATATATGTATATACACAAATACATACATATACATATGCATATACATATACATATGCATATACATATACATACATAGAATGAAATCTTGCCATTTGCAACGACATGGATGGAGCTAGAGAGTATTATGCTAAGCAAAATAAGTCAGGCAGAAAAGACAAGCGTCATATGATTTCACTCATATATGGAATTTAAGAAATACAAGAGATGAAATAAGGGGCGGAAAGAGAGAGAGGCAAACCAGAAAACAGACTTAACTACAGAGAACAAACTGAGGGATGCTGGAGAGGATGTGGGCAGGGGAAGGGGGGAAGGGTGATTGAGGTATTGAGGAGGACACTGGGGAAGAGCACTGGGTGTTGTATGTAAGTGATGAATCACTAAATCCTACACCTGAAACTAATATTATACTGCATGTTAACTAACTGGAATTTTAATAAAAACTTGAGAAAAGGAGGAAAAAAAGAGTTTAGGGCTCACCATTTCCCAAAAGGTCCCAACTCCTTTCAAAAAGTCACCCAATTAGATGTCAACCTACGTATCAAGCATTCTTCCCAGTCTTCACACCTCCTAGTCCTGTCTGTCATGTTTCACCGTGCACCTGTGCTCCAACAGCCACACTGAACTTACTCAAGGACATCCAAACACAAAATCCATCTTTAAATCTTTCCAACTTCATTCAACCTCTTTTGTCAGCCTACAATGTCCTTCCTTGTCTTGACCACCAAAGAAAACTGTATCACTCTGGATTCAGTTTTGGAAGGACTATCCCCAGCTTATTTCTCAAAGCTCACAGCATTCTGTGCTCAGGCTTTTATAACTATTATAATTATATAGTATATTATGAAATACAGGATAGCAACAGAGTCCTCCATTCCCCTTCTCATTCCCAGCTCTTATAACCGTGAGAAGCACAGAGACTTCCTAAAAATTGCTTTCACAAATGGTTGTGGAATCAGGTGCTAGGAATACAGTGCTGAGAAACAAAGTGGGCCTCAACTCTCATGGAACTTACTTCCGATGGACAGAGAAGGGAAAAACATTTAACAAGCACATGCTTGAGGGGGAAATGACTGCAATGAAGAAAAATAACACAGAGTAAGGGAAGAGAAAGCGCTTGCTTTAGATAATCAGGAAAGGTCTCCCTGATAAAGGTGCTTCTAGCAGAAACTCCAAGTGAGGGAGTTTCAGGGAGGGCCCTGAGGTTAAGAGCATTCCAGGAAGGTGCAAAGTAACGGTGACAGCCACAGGGAGAGCGCGTGGTGGCTGGAGGCTAAACCTCACAGGGCTTACAGGACATGCAGCCTCGCACCTCAACCAACAAAAACTGACCCTGGCATTCTGCATCCCCTCTGGTGACGTTCCTTGCCGCCGACCAGCATGACAACTGGGTGCTCTCGTGCTGAGAGCACTGTCTGGTCTCTTCTTGCTGCTGCTGCTGTCCGTGCAAGTATCCCCCGAGCTTCTCAGTCTTCCACAGCTCGCTCAGGGTGAACTCCATTTCACCTTCTTTGGTTTTCCTCTGAATCAAGCCTAGTAAATGCTGTGGTCCTATTTCCCCCTTCTTCAAAACATTTCATAGCCATTTCTGCTGCAGTTCCCAAAAGATCCTAATAAATCTCCCTGCAATCTGCCAGGCAGCGTTCTCCTCCTGTAATAGCAGCAGAAGCTATCTGACTTCTTAAGCAGAATTTTCCTCCCTAAAAAGCAATATACTGACTTCTTACAAAATTATGCCCATTTTTTTTCCTGTTATTCTAAAGCTTCACTGCTATGTGTCCCTGTAATTATTTCATTTCAAAGAAAAATACCTTTGTTTAAGCAAACCTAATATATGGACTTATGAATTTACTCAAGAGATAAACTGGGCATGACTTTGGTTATAAAAAGGATTTTTCACTTTAGAAAATGATTCATAATAGCATTACTATAAATGGCAAGCTCTCTTATTTCAGCCTAAATTTAGGAGTCAATTCTCACGCAATCTTTGAGGACACAGCATGAGGTCAGGTGACGTATATCTGTACCATGAGATCTTCTTTCCAAGAGCCAGGCTTGGATTCCCATCATTTATTCTTGGGAATATTATATTTAACCACCACCAATTTGGAAACCTATAACCTTCAAGGGTTGATGTGTAATCACTCTATTGTGAAAGGCTGTAATTCCTAAAATGTATGCCTCAACTCCAAACAAAATGTCTAAAAGTTTAGTAACTATAAACCCACCAAGTCAACCAATCTCCTCCTCCCTCCTGGCTGAGATTCCAGACTTATAATTGCTCAGGTAGCCAACCCATATGTTTCCATTTTTCTTATGCATATTACCGTGCCAAATCACTTACACTGTTCGCTGCCACTTCTTACAGAACTCTTCTTGGACTTTTTCTATGCTCACACTGTCTGATCATCAATTTGCATGTCAGTTCCTTTTAATTGGATTCTATCCAACCAGAATTACAGCTGCCTCTCTCTATGAAAGAATAAAGTGATTTTTTCCTTCAACAATGCCAGGGTTCCTACCAGGGAATCAAACTGTCACTCCACTTGCTATTAATTATCCTGAGCTACGCCACTGTTTCCCTTCCTTCATAAAGCCCTGAACCATATTCCTTCCCCCTGTGATTAACAGCAGTCATGATGATGATGCCTTACATCCAATGAACCAACACAGGAGGGAAATCCGGGCATCAGGCATAGATGACAAGCAATGACAAGAATACTTTAAACAGAACATTTAACTAAAAGCAAAATCTCTTCTACAAAATAAATGAATTCTGAGGTTAAAGGCTTGCCTTATACATTTCTAGGGCAAAAGATCCCTCAACTTCCCATGGCAGTCCTCTGCACTATCTCAATCCATGAGGTTAAGACAGGTTTCCTGACACCTAAATCTCTTTAGCCACAATATAAGCCTGTGATCTCTTGTTTCCGTGGTGATGGCAAAGATCTTACCAGCCTCCTCTGTATGACAATTCCCCAGGCATTTAAAGGCTCCTATTAAATCATCCTTCAGTCAGTCCCCACTGCCTCGTGCTATATCATACTCAGGAGAGTGACCAGGATGGAAAAAAGTCTCAAAACAGTTTCAAGTGAGACCCAGTTGAAGATAGTGAGAATTTTTAGTCTGAATACTTGGGGGATACGATAGCAGTCTTTAAAAACAAATCTCAAGGGCTTCAAGTATGAAAGAGGAAATTAGATTTATTTAATATGACCCCCAGAGAGTAAAACAAGAAAGAACCAATAGGTTCTATTGCAAAAAGACAGACTTCCCCTCAATATAAAGCAGGAACTTCCTACCAGGAAAATGGAGCTGTTCACAGACGACATCATCTGCCAAACCAGGCCATCCCATGTCGGCAAAGGTGGGACACTCATGTAGAAGAGACACAACAGGGCATCTTCAAGCCAGGCCAGCTAAGCGGCTTCTTTCCAACACTGAGATTCTACAAAACTAATTGATCATTACATGTTTAGGTGGTTGGGGTTTTATCCCAATGAAGAGGTGTGAGGCTTTAAGGCAATGAATGTTACGCCTCCCGCCACTACATACACAGGACACATTCACATGTTACAATCCATTATGCAAAGGACTGTAACGGTCATTATACAATTTCACTTGACTAGAGGAATCAGCAAAATTGGAAAAACTCGGCACTACTGTGGAAAGTAGAATAAAGGCTCCCCAGAGATGTCAAATTTCCTTACTTCCTGTAATCTATGAATGTATCATGTTACAGGACAAAGGGGGATTAAGGTTGTAGATGGAATTAAGGATGCTGGTCAGCAAATCTTAAAATAAGGGGATTATCCTGGGGGCATGTGGGTGGCTCAGTCAGTTAAGCATTTCAGCTAAGGTCATGATCTCAAAGCTCATGAGATGGAGCCCCGCATCAGGCTCAATGCTAGGCATGAAGCCTGCTTAAGATTTTCTCTCTCCCTCCCTCTGCCTCTCTCTTTCTCTCAAAAAAAAAAAAAAAAAAAAAAAAAGTTTTTTAATAATAATACAATGAAATAAGGGGATGATCCTGGATTGTCCAAGTGGGCCTAATATAATCTCAAAGGTTCTTAAATAGAAGAGGAGGATAAGACTATGAAGTGGGAACAAGAGAGATGGCATCATGAGAAGGACTCAATCTGCTATTGCTGGCTCTGAAGATGAAGGAAGGGACCGCACACCACGGAATGCAAAAGCCTCTAGAAGCTGAAAAACACAGGTAACAGAATCTGCCCTCCAACCTCCAGAAGAAGCCTCCAGCCCTACTAACACCTTGATTTTAGCCTAGGGAGACTCATGTTGGACTTCTAACCTATGGAACTGCAAGATAATAAATCTGTGTTGTTTTAAGCCACTAAATTTATAGTAATTTGTTACAACAGGACACAGGAAACAAATATACCCACTAAAGATCCCAATATGCCCCCACATTCTAAGAATGGTAACATGTGCTGAATAGTTTTAAAGGATAATTTTTAATATAAATTTCAATGATAATCTTTGTCTTATATGACAAATACAGATTAGTGGAAGTATATCCAGACCAACATAAACCGTTTCAACAGTTAGCCTTTAGATGCCATATCCCATGTCCGTGTGATGTACCTGGCACATAATAGGCTCCCAATAAATTGTTAGGAATTTAAATTGAAGAGTCAAAAGTTCAAATGCCACCTTTGGCCTCCCTTGTTAGCAGGGACAAAAAGACTCTCCTCCTACCCAGTATGTCTCTCTTATTTACTCACACCCAAAGATTAAAACAGTGGATGAGGTCTATCCAACTGCCCTGTAATTAGCAAAACAAGATATGTACGTATGTATGAGAGAGACAGAGAGCCTCTCAATCATCTTCATTTCCTCCTTCAAGAAGGAATCACTCCAGATTACACTCAAAAAGACCTACTTCCTTCCCAAAGCACAAATTCTACACACTGCTGGAGGTGCATGGTTTCCCTGATGCTGGAAAACCTGAAGCAAAGTACATCTAAAATCACTGCTTTTCCCTTTTATTCTGCTCCCTTCCATCCCTTCCTTGTGGTCTCCATCCTCCACACAGTCCAGAACATTGTCCACTTCTCTGTCCCATTTCCTCTAAGAGTTAGGGCCAAGCATGGCTCTATGCCCACCCAAGAGAGAGCAGCTAAAACACTATAAAGGTTCCATAAGGTGCCACAAACACAGAGCTCATCAGGCCAACTCCTCCCCTACACTCTCTGGTGCCCACACCCAGGGAACTGGTGGCAAATGCCACCCAGGAATGTTTTGCCAGCCAGAGCCAGGCAGCCACTCCATAGCCTCTGCCTACCAACACCTGCTTATTTTAGTGGCTAGGATTCTTTAAAACTGCTTATACCTGGCCCCGTAGAGGTATGCATAGCCAAACAGTCTCCTGCTGCCACATTATAAATCAAAGAAAGGCCCATTCAATTCCATTTAGATACAAGCCTGAGTATGTCCTTCCTTGGGAAAAGACTTGGGAAACAAACATTTAAACCAGAGACTATGTAGTTGTGGGAGAGGAAGACTTTTAAAGCAGTGAAACTTTTACACACACACATTTTCTATTTGAAAACCTGTATGTTCCAAAGAGCTTTAAATTTAGAACTTCAGAAATGAAGTGTCCATCTTATCACTGACAGAAGTCTCTCTTATTTTAAAACTCAAGAAAACTGAACCCCACGGTCTCCAAGACTAGCAGAGAGGTTTGTAGGGATCATTCACCTACAGGATCTCCTAACAGACATGCTCTCTGACCATCTGACAAACAAGTGTAGTGGCTACAAATGTGTACTCTAGGGCCAGACTGCCTAGATTCCTCTCCCGCCTCCATCACCTACTGGAAAAATTCCTGATTTTGCTCTGTGCTTCATTTTGCTCACTCACAAAATGGAATGATCATAGTATGTATACCTCACAAGGTTGTTAAGATCAGACCAGTTCATATACATCAATCATTTAGAATAGTGCTTGGCAGAAGGTAACTCCACTAGTGTATGTGAGCAATCACCACTCACATCTGTCCCGCACAGGAAGTTCTCCTAACAATCCCACTGGGCACAGCATCATCTCTGGTCAACAGCCACCTCAGCTCTAACACCGACCCTTCATCTCTCCATTCTGACTGCCTATGCTCAATGGACATAATCGGTTCAGTGGGAAGGGCTAGGAATCTGGATTCCGATGGAAACAGAATGCATTTCAGGAAGAGCTCACTGAGAAGATGTTTCTCCAAGGAAACCAAGTAACCGAGTGTTTCTTTCCCTTTCTGTGAACTGATGATCCCTGAGGAATCCTTCCACTACAGCACTCCACCAGCCTGTGAATTCTCTGTTCCCAACCTAAAATATGTCCTCAACTGCTTTCTGGGTAAGAAACACTGACAGTGTTTCACAAACTACCAGTGGCCTCTCAATATAAGCAGCATAAAAAGTGGTCAGCTCTTCAGCCATTTAAAATCCTTCTTTTAACCACAGTTGGAATTATATGGTATCACTGTTTTTGGCTTATGCCTCAAGAGAAATTATATAAGCCAAAGAGTTAAATCCAAGCAGGGCAACCTAGGTAGTCAATAATCTCCTATGGCAGATTTGACTCCAAATTTCATTTGGCTTCCTCTTTGGAAAACTTTAGAAAGTTTGCCTTTGGAAAACTTAAGCAATACTGAAGGCTAATACCAGAGAAGTTATTAATAGAAGGATGTAATATAAACATGAAAAGCACCAAAGAGAAGTCTCTGAATCTTATGAATGAAAGCTATGTAAAAAGAATAATTATAAAATATATATGTGACAAGTATGCTGAACACTACAAGATGTTGATGAAAAGAAATCAAAAAAGATCAATATAAGTAGAGGGACATAACTATGATCATAAATTTGAAGACCCAATATGGTAAACAATGCTCCCAAAACTCATCTACAGCTTTAATACAATTTCAATCAAAATCCCAGGAGGATATTCAGATAATAAGCAAGATGATTCTAAAATCTACATGGTGGGGTACTGGGGATGGGGCCGGGGGTCAGTCGGTTAAGTGTTTGACTCTTGATTTTGGCTCAGGTCATGATCTCAAGGTTCATGGGCTCAAGCCCCACATGACAGCACAGAGCCTGCTTGTGATTCTCTCTCTCCCTCTGCCCCTCTCCCCAGCTGGTTCTCTCTGTCTCTCAAAATAAACGAATAAACTTTTTTTTTTTTAAATGAAATTTACATGGAAAGGCAAAGGCGCTAAATAGTACAAACAATGTAGACAAATGGTGAAGTTGGAAGACTTACTATTCGATTTTAAGACAATATAAACCTACAATAAGCAAGACAGTATGATTATTGAAGAAGGGATAAGCATAAAACTATTGGAATAGAATAGGGAATCTTAAATAGATCCACACATACAGAAACATCAAATTTTGACAAAAGTACAAAGGCAATTCAATGGAGAAAAGATAGTCTTTTAAACACATGATGTGGAAACAACTGAATATCCATATTAAAAAAATCAATTTCATCCATACCTCACATCATACTAAAATTAACTCAAAATTAATCACAGACCTAAATGTAAAATCTAACACTACAAAACTTCTGGAAAAAAATCTTTGTGACTTTGGTTACGCAAAGATTTCTTAACTAAGACACCAGAAATATAATCCATAAAATAACAAACTGGTATTTATACTTCACCAAAATTAAAACTTCTGCCCTTCAAAAGACATTCTTAATGGGAACGAAAAGACAAACCTGTAAGATGGTAAAATATATTTGCAAATCATACATTTGATAAAAGAATTCAGAATACACAAAGAATTCTTGAAATTCAGTAAGAAAACCTTTCAAAAAAAAAAGGACAAAAAATTTAAGCATAGCCTTCTCAAAGGAAGCTATATGGACAAAAGCACATGAAGAGACAGTTAACATCACTAGCCGTTAGGGAAATACAAACTTAAACCACAGTGAGGTTCTATTACATGCCTATGAGAATGGCTAAAATTTTTAAAATATTTATCATACCAACTGTTAGCAAGAATATGAAGGAACTAGAACTCTCATTCACTGTTGGTAGGAATGTAAAATGATACAAAGACTTTATAAAACTGTTTGGCAGTTTCTTATAAATTTAAACATATTCCTGTCATATGACACAGACATTCCATTCCCAGGGATTTACCTAGGAGAAATGAAAGTAGAGGTCCATACAAAGGCTTGTATGCCAATATTCATGGCATATTCACATGCCAGTATTCATAGTTTTATTTATAATGGCAGAAAATGGAAATGCCCAAAAAGAGATGAGTGGATAAACAAACTTTAATATATCCAACCAACAGAAGAATATTAAGCAATAAAAAGGAAACTATCAATACATGCTATTACATGGATGAATCTGAAAATAATTATGCTGAGTGAAAGAAGCCAGACAAAAGAAAAGAGTACAAACTGTAGGAGATGCCATTTATATAAAATTATTGGATATGCCAAGTAATCTACAGTGATAAAAAAAAAAAAAACATATCAGTACAAAGAGGAGAAAGAGGGAGGAGGGAAGTATTACAAAAAGGCAAGAGGAAACTTCTGAGGGTGCTAAATATGTTCATTGCCCTAACTGTGGGATGCTTTCACGAGTATATACTAGGTCAAAACTTAACGCGTCACACACTTTATTTGAAGTTTATTGTGTGTCAATGACATTTTAATTTTTTTAAAAAGGAATTCAGAGGGGAAAAGTAAAATAAAAGGCAAAATAAAAAGCATAATTACCTGCTCATGTCCTAACACTTTATACTCAAATGGAGGAATACACAATATAGATCAGGAAGTGCCACAATGAGGGAAGCATGGGATGCTACGGGGCACAAAGGAGGGGAATTACTCTGAATTGGGAGGCTGAATACGACTTTATGCAGTAAAGCATACCAAAGCGGACATCTGAGCTATGAGTAAGACTAATTAGACTCATTAGACCTACAAGTAAAACTGCTTAGAAATTCCATGTTTATTCTTTGTTTCTTTTTAAGCCAAGCTCATCTTATTGTAACATCTCATTTCATGTGCATTATTTCATGATGATTATGCTGTATTTTAACTATAAAACACCACACATAATGCATACAACATATTACATACAGATGTACACTTTGGAGATAGTCATTTCCTCAGAACCAGTAATCTTATCTCATAGGACTTCACCAAAGACTGGTTTTATTTTGTTCTGTACATGGGAAAATTGTAAAACTCAAAGGAACCAAGCTAATAATCTGGTTGTTTTTTTTCTCCTGTATTTCTACATGACTAGAAATAAATTATGGAAAACTTGCTACAAAGGAAGCACAGAAAGTACCTGTATAAATGAATTTAAAGCAAGTGTCCTCAGACTCACGAGCCTTTAAATTTATTTCATACTAATATATTATAGGTTTAACATATATATATATCTAGAGAGCCATAAATAGTGTATCTCTAATAATTCTAATTTTTTGTACAATAAAAATAATTTTATCATTAATCACAACCTTAAAATAACTCTGGTAAGAAGTACATTTATAAGACTCAATTCTTTCACTATTCCTCAAAACCAAGTAATAATCACAAAACACTTGCCCTTTTCTCTTTTTCTCCGATTTTAACATGCTATGAAGCCTTCCTCCCGCCCAGCTCTAAATGCTAAGCTCATTTTTAACCATCATTTTCATGTTAATTGCATGGGGGGGCGGGGGAGGGCACTAACAGGCAAGGCAAAGGGATGGAATCACAAAACTAAGTGGTCCATTTTCCTTTGAGTGCTGAATGTATTTCAAAATAAAATACACGAGAAAAGCCCAACTTCACTTTAAGTACTGATTTTCACCTGTCCAATAAATGACTCATTTGTCCCATGGTCTCAGTCACCGTGCCATTTTGGTGTTAAGGAACAAAGAAACGGTCCAAAATGGTCAACAGGAGAAAGGAAAGAATAGAAGTCATGCAGCATGCAAAGGAAACTGTGAAGAACTGTATCTGCCATCAAGACCAGCCCTGACCATCACAGCTTCTCCCATGGGCCAGACCAAATCTCACTGTGCCATGGTGGGCGTGCAGTTTAACAACTTCTACACGCTGTACGCAGTTCAGAAACAGACATTAACCACATCTTGTACCTGGCGGCATTTCTCCCAAACTTCCCTTTCAACAACCAGATAAAAAAATTTGATCACAGCAATGGAGATGTTAGCTTAACAGATTAAATGTTCACTGTCAGAGTCAAGCAACCTTCTTAAAAGATAAGGCAAAGCTTTATAAAAAGGACTTTCAGCTAAAGACTGTAATTTGGACGTTTGGATTTTTGTCTCCTGTATATACAGTAGTATATAATCAGGAATTCACACTCCCGAACTTTAGCACTTGCCTAAAAATCTGTTACCATGATGAGCACCGAGTCATGTATAGAACTGTTGAATCATTACATTGTACACCTGAAACTAATATAACACTATGTTAATTATACTTCAATTAAAAAACAAAAACAAACCTATAGTTGCTTTTACTTATGGAGTAACAATAAATACTCAAAGGTCTAAGACATGACCTACGATGCACTTCCCATACACACCACTTGACTCTCCTTACAGAGTATTAAGGTGGCAGTCAGTCTACTACATCCCAAAGAGCCCAGCCAAAAGCCTCACTCTCAGTTTCTTTAATTGTCAAATACATTCTATAACTAGAACATACAACCAGCAACAAGCTTAATTATAACAGTGGGCATTTTAATTGCTTTTGGAAAACTAGCCAACAACCTGTTGTATACAACTTCAAAAGGATGCACTCTCATGAGCTAATTAAGATCTAAACCCTAACAAACTGTAGCTCTCACAGTGATACTCACTTGCAAGCTGCATTACAAGTAAGGTATATAAAAGGATAATTTAGAAATTACTTATGGGAATTAGGGGACTTATTTAACTCAATTTTGCTTTGGATCTTCCCATAATTTAGAGGGCTGGCCTTCAAGAAGACAAAGTCCCCCAGCTGGGAAAGTCAGAATCATTTGCTTTGTCTAAGTCATTTCAGATCATTCCCTATTTGGGTTTATTTAGCTGGCTTGGAAAAGTTTTGGCATTTTTTTAAGAAAATTTTATTTTTTTTACGTTGATTTGTTTTTGAGAGACAGAGAAAAAGTGCGTGCGTGAGTGGGGGAGGAGCAGAGAGAGAGAATCTCAAACAGGCTCCACGGTGTCAGCACAGAGCCCCAAATGGGGCTTGAACTCACGAACTGTGAGATCATGACCTGAGCCAAAATCAAGAGTCAGACACTTAACCAACTGAGCCACCCAGGTTCCCCTAAGAAAAGTTTAAAGAGAGCCAACTAGAAAAAGGAGTAAGACATTTTGTGTGATGTTTCTGAAACAATGAGCCAATGGGCACAGCTCAAAAGGTACCAGTGAAGTTTTCTAAGAAACAGGATAGCATTTTGCATCATTTCTCCTTTGCCCCAGACCTCTCACTTAATAAAGTTTAGAGCTCTGGCTTACTTTCTTAAAAGGACAAAACCCTCATCATGAAAAGATTCAACAGAAAGAAAAATGTCTGGTTTTGCCCTTTCCTCTCTGAGTCAGCACATGCTTGCAGCAAACTCAGAGAACAAAAGTACCTCCTTACCTGCAACGATGAGATGATTCTGATTCACCATCTTTAAGAAGACCACTCTCATGGGCAAAAACTTTTCCAAACCATCAGAATGGCCATGTGGGCCTGATTCAACACCAAGAATGAGAAGTTACAGTAAAAACATTATGGAGTGAAAATTTCTGGTTGTACTGAAGAACACCTTAATAACCCACTGTTACCCTCCGTTAGGCTAACTCATTCTTCTGATATCAAATTTAACTCCACCTGGGGCACTTGGGTAACTCAGTGAGTTAAGCGTCCGACTCTTGATTTCAGCTCAGATCATGACCTCACAGTTGTGAGATGGAGCCCCATGTCAGGCTCTACACTGGGTGTGGAGCCTGCTTAAGATTCTCTCTCTCCCTCTGCCCCTCCCTTGCTCGTGCTCAAGCTCTCACGCTCTCTCTCTCAAAAAAAAAAATTAACTCCACCTGGACAGCACAATGATTTACACATGGCACCCACATAAAGCCCCGCCTGTAATTCACAGCAACTAATTTAAGTCCAATGAGCTATATGACCCTATTCCTGAAAAAAGGCACAAGAACTTCAGTCTGGTTTCATTGGCATCAGCGCCACCAAAGAGGAAGAAAGGTTTCTCAAGTTTTCCTCTCTGCCCTTAAGCCAATTCTTCCAAGGTAGTCTAAACCCAGCCACTGGCCAGCCTTGTGCAATCCTGCTAAGTCTGCTCCTTTGCAATAATCTCCATAGCAATGGGCTCTGTGACCTAACCCACAGCCAAGGAAGCAAGTACTTCAGACACAAACACCCAACCAGGGAGCAAGGACATCAGCTGAGGCATCAGGGATGTCTGAGCTACTTTTGGAGGCTCTGATAAACAAGCAGGTAACACCCCTCCCTCAGCTTCAACAAAAATATGTATTTCTTTGTAGCAGTAAGTGGAAGGAATTCAATGTGGGACTGGTTGTAGGTCAGAGATCCAATTTTCTCAAAGCATTCTCAATAAGCAACCAAATTCCACAACCTTCAAAAACACCCACAACATAAAGGGTCCTAAATCAAAATTCAATTAAAAAAAGCCACAAAAACATGCTTTTTTTCATTATCATATATTATTTATTCCCTAAGAGGAAACACAGGAAGGATGCAAACTGCAACCATATGATGGGTTCACAGCTCTCAACCTGATAGATCTCTCATAACAACACAGATACATTATGGGCTAGCCCTGGTTCAAATACTCCAAATACTATAGACCCAGCATTCAGCATAGTGCATGACAGGTGTCGGACATCTCTGTGTCCCTACAGAAGCCACTGCCCATTCCTCTCAAGATACAGTTCTAGATTCACTGACAACCACCACCCCTGTCCCCAAGGAACTGACATCTGGTCACTAACACCCTCCCACGTCTGAACTCCAGAAGCCCACAATCAGAATACATTTACAATGCTTCTGAAAGATGGCCAGTGTCTTTGTGTTTCTATTAGTCATTGGTAAAAAGAGAAAAATCTCAAAAAAATATTTTTTCTTTCAGCCACCCATTAAGAGTAAGAGTTTAAGAGAGCTAATCAGTCTGAAACCCTGGGATATTTCTCTGCTTGTGTTTCTGTAGACACTAGCAAAGAGTGTATCAGACAGGGTTAGGTAAACTAAACATCACAGTGTAGTCTCTGAGCCATCCAGACTTTACTTGAACAAACTGCACTTCCATGAAAAGATTCAAAGGATCAAACATGTCACTCAGAACTCATTCTTGGAGTCCCCTTCTGGAACCTGAGAGACAGCCTAAAAGCAAACACCCAGAGAAGTCAGCATCCCATGACCAACAATCCCTAGCCTAGATAGAGACTCTAACCAATTTTTTTTAATAGACAAACCCATAAATACAGACAGCTGTAGATGATATGAAAAAGTATGGGAAGGGCTTTAAGGCTCCCTCTATATGCCAGACGTGTACTAGATTGAAACAGTGTTTAAATGTACCAAATAAATAAACCATTATTAGCTACATATTTCAGTTAAAAAATTTTTTTTCACAAATGGTAGCTATCATGTTCTCCCACCAAGTGGATTCTCCCTGGTAGACAGTCTAAAGTATATGGGGCACTTGGATGGCTCAGTCAGTTGAACGTTGGACTCTTTTGACTTCAACTCAGGTCATGACTCCAGGGTCATGGAATTGAGCCCCACGTCGGGCTCCATATTGGCTGTGGAGCCTGCTTGGGATTCATAGTCTCTCCCTCTCTCTCTCCCTCCCCACCCCCCACCCCTCTCCTCCACTCACACACACTCTCTCTCTCTCCTTCCTTCTCTAAGATAAAAATAAATTAAATTTAAAAAACTAGATCTAGAATTTAATCCCACCAGGGCAGGAACTTGGTCTGCTTTGTTCACAAATGTAGCCAGTATCCAGAATAGTGCCAGGCACATTGCATGCATGCAAATGTGTGTGCATGCACATATCTAATGCAAATATCTTTAATCCTCACAACCACCTAGATGAAGAAACCAAAGATTAAGACATTTAAGTAGGATGCCCAAGGTCACAAAGCAGTCAAGTGGCAGCATGACATTTCTTATACCTGTATGTCCTAAGAGTAGATCCATGTATATTGGTTATTAAAACCATTAGGCTTACTGCCTAGTTTACTCAAGCAATCCTTTATTAATAGCTTACTCTAAATTCTGTGTTGAGCTAGATACTGTGAAAGTAGTGTCTACTTCTAGCAACTATTATAAATTATGAAACCAGACAAAGAAAGCAAACTGATGGCACTACAACCTAACCCATGACTAAATCTTACATTTGTAAAAGTTACACTTCTTACTGATGAGGCAAATTTGTATAAAAGAAGCATGCAGATGAGGTCTAATAAAAGCACAGAAGGAACTAATCTGTCCAACATACTGCTGATCTCTCTCTTCCTTTGAAGGAAGCCGAAAAACCCTGCTTTAACAATATAAAAAACAGTTTTTTGTTTGTTTTTTTTAAAACAGTTTTAAGATGTGATAACTGATCATATTTGACAGTCAAGGAGCAAATCAGGTGCTCCCTATCAAGAAAAAGGCAAAGGAAATGAAAAAAATTCCAGGAAAAAAATATCGCAAAGACTCCAGACCTGACCTCCCAGTACCTTTTATGTTGGTTTCCTGAGAACATACCAGCCTTTGTGTACTGCTTAAAGCAGAAGCTTCAACATTCTTGCACCTTACAATATGCAAGAGATCATGTAACCAAATGAGGTAAAGTGTAATCTCATCACACAATACAACACAAACAGCTGTGAGTTCCTGGTTAAAGGACAGCAGCTCAATTCAGCTGCACACCTGCAATTATTTAATGTCTAGTTAAGCTTGTCTCCATTTAATAAATTACTTGATAATCACAAAGAGAAAGGGAAGAAAAGACATAAGCCACAATTGAGAACTGGAGACAAGGGTAGGAATTAACAAACAAGGATAAAGAAAAACCCCTCACAAAAGGTCTGGGGAACAACAACGTAGCTGAGACGCACAAATTCAGTAATTCAAGGTGACACATGTTTTCTCAGCTTCTGCTTCTGTGCCACACAGGCTGTCAGCCACGGGAGAGGGCTGCCCCCTACCCTCAGTGTGCTCACCAAGTCCCTGAGCTACTTCTAGGAAGAAGGGCTGAAATTCAGATAAGGATAGAGTTCTCACTTTTCCAGGCAACTGAAAAAGCTGGATTATCAATTTCCCTTTCCACTTAATATAAGAATAGACACTTCCCCAGCCTTCCAACACACAGCCAGCTTTCATCTGCCCGGGAAACCAGAACAGAATGTGCCAGGACAATACACATCTAGAGGCAATATCAAAATCTCATTTTCACCAATGGATTCAGCCATTCCCCCCACCAGCTATTTCCCGAAATTCACCCAAAATAAATGTATTTTTCTTCTATCTTTGCTTCTCCTCCCAACAGCCCTCTGGTAAAACAAAATTGCCAGAAGGAAGAAAACAAAAGGAAAAGGCAGAAAGGGGAGGGGTTAAGTAGAGGAACTTCCATAATACCCTGCCAGGGACTAAAATACGTTCCCCCAAAATTTCTATGTTGCAGTCCTAACTCTTAGTACTTCCAAACATGACCATATTTGGAGATATGGTCTTTTAAAAAGGTAATTAAAATGAGTTTTTTTAGATTGGGCCTTAATACTACAGGTGACCCTTAAACAACACAGGTTTGAACTGTGAAGGTCCACTTAAATATAGTACCAAAAATGTGTTTTCCTTATGACTTTCTTAATAACTATTTGCTCTAGCTTACTTTATTGTAATAATACAGTATATAATACATATAACATACAAAATACATGTCAATTGGTTGTTGTTATCAGTAAGGCTTCCAGTCAACAGTATGCTATGAGTAGTTAAGTTTTGGAGGGAGTTAAACTTATACATGCAATTTCCAAAGGTCATCTGTAACTAGTGTCCTTTTAAGAAGAGGACACTTGGGACAAAACGTGCACTGCACACACAGTAAAAGACCAAGCAAGGACACAGCAAGCAAGAAGGCAGCCATCTGCAAGCCAAGGAGATCGGCCTCCGGAGAAAACAACCCCACCAATATCTTGGTCTGGGACTTCTAGCCTCCAGAATGTGAGATAATAAATTTATTAGGTTTAAGCCACCCAGTCTCTGGTACTTTGTTATGGCAGCACTAGCAAACTAATACAGCCACAAATCAGACAATCAACTCTGAAGAAATAAGTAACTTGCCATAAGTAGGCCCATTCCAAATTCTTCTGATATTCCACTTGGACCCAAATAAAAACACCAACAACTTTGTTGGCGTTTGATCCTTGCTTGTTGGACTATCCCTGGCTACAATCTGATATGGCTAAAATAACATGCATTCTTTCCACACAGCAATTTCTGAAGCCTTAAACTTGGCCAAGGACACTCTACTCAAATCACAAAAGGAGTCAGACACTGATGATCCATCCATGCATTCATTCTATTAGGCACCTACTATTTGCAGGGGAAATGGGAAAAAAAAAAAAAAAATTAAGATTTGGGACCAGCTCCTCCTAGTAGTACTAGATGGTACTACTGCTAAGGATGTTATCAGGCTCAACTGAGACAGACACCAAGATCTGTGGAAGCACCTTGTTAGGAATGCCTAACACCTAAGTTTCCAAGTCTAAGAAGACAGAAGAGGAAGACATTTTAGGCATAGAAAACATATAAGCAAAAGGCACAGAAACATAAATGCGGGGACCAGAAGCGAGACTATCAAAATAGTCAAGCTCTAACACAAGGTGCATGACCTTGAACAAATGACAAAAGTCTCTGGTGTTGAATTTAATAATGGCATCAGACAATGCTCGCCAAACACTTAGAATGGCGCCTAAGAATGGCCAATGTAAAGCTACTATTGGTGATATTTTGTTTGTGCTGGAAATAGCAGATAGGTCTGTGGGCTGGATGGACCCAGGGATGAGTAAGCCTAAAAATGAGGCTGAAACAGTATTTTGGAGGCAGACTATAAAGACTCTTCTATGGCACACTACGGAGTTGGGAAAAACAGTACGTCCTACAGACAACAGGAAGCCTCTGGAGGTTTCCTTAGACTTTAGCTGGAACATACAGAGTTTGGGATTTCTGATAGAAGTCTCTAGTGGTCGTGGCACAGTGGACAGCTGGGGGAGAGAGAATGAAGTCAGCTGACAAGTCAGTGCAAGTTGCCGGACAGGAGAAAAAGGAGACAAAGGAGAGGATAGAGTCAAAAGGTACATTTCAGAAGTACAACAGCCAGGACACAGTGACCTCCCAAGATGAAACTTGTTTCAAAAGGAAAATGACAAAGGATTTAATTAAGTTGGCTAGCCAGGTTACTATTTCACACTCTAGAAACACTGTCCTACTTAATTAACTAATTTATATTCTGATGCACTTACACACATGCATACCAAGGAAAAAAAGAAAAGAAAAAAAGCTAGCAAAACATGGCCAAACACACCAGCCCTCCTGACCAATAAACACTCTCTTTAAAGAGCCAAACAACTGCAAAGAGCCTTTATTTTTAGCATTTAACATCTCTGATATTTACTAAAGTTTATAGTTCTTCTTCCTTGGGAGTTATTTTATTGTTTAAGCGGACTGTATTAATATTCGTACTTCCACCCCGACCAAACCAGCAGATGAGAGCAAACAGTTTCCTCTGACTCTTCAACCTGCTGCTATTTTCATACCTAACCTACTCTAAAAGTATAATGATCAGCTCTAAATCTAGGCTTGAAGGCAGAGTACTAAAGGCCAGTACAACATTTACATTTCTCCCAGGCTGAGGCATGGAAATTCAGTGACAAATCAATTTTTTTTCTTTTACAGAGTGTGGGCATGCAGGTTTTTGAGAAGAGGCAATACCGGTGAGAGAAGACCCAGAAGCAGATGGTGGGGATGTCCTTCCAGGAGTCATCTTCATTACCCTGGCAATCTTTAAAGTATTTATCGAGTCAATAAAGCAGACAGTCAAGTGATGGCGGCATGCTGAACAGGTTTCAGACAGGCTACAGGCAATAATACACCGCTATGGCCATTCGCTGGCCCAAGTCAGGCCACCGGTCAGGCTTGCAAAGAAGCGACAGACCACAGATTAGAATTACACAGAAGCTGTACACTGATGTAATGCACACCTCTTGCCCCTGCACACCCCCACAGAAACACATTTATCCTCCACACGGTCCCAGGCTCCTGGCCTTTCACACTATCTTTACACTAATTATTTGTAAACAATCCTGTCTCTTCATCTAGACTGTATGCTCCCGGAGAGGTATGATCCACACTAGAGTCCACCTTTGTATTGTGCCTACAAAACAAGAATTCAGTACCTATTTCGTGAACAGCAGGTTAATCCCGGCAGCATAGAACCCTAAGGAGGAGATGGAAAGCCTCTAGACTCGAGCAATGCTTCCGTAAATTAACATGCAGACAAATGACCTAAGGATCTCGCTAAAATACACATTCTTGAATACCACCCCCTGGAGATTACAACTCAGCAGTTCTGGGGTAGGGTTCCCAAATCTTCATTTCTAACAAGACCTCAAGGAGACTGATGTTGCCGGCCCACTCCGGCTGCCTAGAATAACCTCCCACCTGAAGCAGCAGTCACCCCAAGTGCAATTCTGAGAGGAATACCGTGGGGTAGCTTCTGCGCCCCTCCGTCCACTCCCAGGAGAAAAGGTGACACACCCCAAGGCCACCCAGTCTGCTTCAGGTCCTAGAACTGCTAAAGACGTTCTCCCTTATATACCAAGTTCCCCGGAGTTCAAACGCCTGCCCTGGAGACACTATCGATGTGCCCACAAAGGTCTCTCACTAACTCTTTTTCAAGTCACTCACTTTCCTTCCTTGTCTCCCTGCCTTTGCCTCTTTCTCTTTGCGCTTGCACAACTGGAACCACATCTGAATACTAAACTACAGCCCTTTTATTTGTGCTCTTAGGAAAATATCCCAGGAAAACCGCATGCTTCTCAAGTTACAGGTCCTCCCCTCTCTGAATTTATCTACTTTTCCCATAATAAACCCCCTCCATGCCAGCAATTAATCAGCCCCCAAAGACCACCCAGGAACAGCCAAGGAGAACCCTGCCCTCTCCATAAAGCTGCCTGCCAGCACCATGCGCGTCCCCGAGTCCCTTGCGAGCACAGCAGTGCCTTCATTAGTCACACGAAGAGGTGGGCCAACCTCAGGCTTCCTTCTAGCTCTGCTGCCCTAGAAGAGTATGACCTAAACCCAGGGACACCTGGGAACCATTCCAGATTCTTCCTTTGTTGACACTCTCTTCTTAGAGAGCATCTGGAGAGTCAATGTCAGGAGGCCTGGAGTCAAATCCCAACTCCACCAGCAAGGAGGTCTGTGATGATGAGCTCATCAGATAAGGCATTTGACCCTCCATTTCCTCAACTATAAACTGAGGATAATCATATCTCAGAGCTACTTTGTGAGATTTCACTGAGGTAAATGACATTTGTAAAATTCCCAAACTGCAAGACATGACAGAAATGTTAATTATCGTCTCGCACTGCCAGGTACTCAAATACTGGCTGCATGTATGACATCCGTGTTTGCAGGCTACATTCCCCACAAGGTAAACGAAGTCAGGTTCCACACAACGATGGTCTCTGAAATCACTGCTCTCCACTACTGTTGAGCCACTATTTATTTATTGGCAACTCATCAGGCTCCAGGCCTATGCTAAGCACTTCACACGTGTTATCACATCCAATCCTCATTACCACCTCAATGAGGCAGGTGCTATCATGATCCCCATTTTACAAATGGGGAGAGTAAAGCACAAAACAGTTAAGTAACGTGTTCAAGGTGACACAGCTAGCAGTGGCAAAGAAGGAATCTGAAGCCAGAAGGTCTTATTCTAGAGCCAGTGCCCCTAACTTCCAGGGGAGGCCGACCCCTGCGGGACACAAAGATCCACGCGTGTCTCCGCATGGGAACGGCACCGGCACCTCTGCCCCCACGTTTTAGCTCTGTACTCCGAGAACTCATTCACGGGACAAAATGACAGCATGATGCTCCAGAAAAATTACAGTTATTCATTCTCCCAATTAGCATGTGATGAAGAGAAGGGGGAAATCACCAACTATTTAATGTGCTTGAAACCTGGTCTATAAAAGATTCAGTCGTTTGAAAACCACATCTATAACTGGAAGTAAATCTCAAGAAATATAAACTCGAGGCAAGGTTTTCACTTCAATAACCCTTGTAGTTAATAAGTTTCGCAAGTAAAAGAAGAATATCGGAGGACAGGCTCTACGTTGTATGCCCCAACAACGTAAGCTAGTCAGAGGCTCGGAGGAACCTCCCACATTTGTAACTAGAACATCCCCTGAGGCAGCTTAAGAGTCATAAATTGGATCTGCATCCTTCTTTGGGATGACATACCTGTGACAAGCCCAGAATTCCAGGAGACCTGGACCTCTTTACACCACCTAACATAATTAACAGAGCTAATGACAGCAAAATGGGTAAAAAGAAACAGTAAATCTTTGCAACTTTTCTGTAAGTCTAAAAATACTCCAAAATAGACCAGTTATTTTAAAGCATACAAAAAATAACAAAAAGCCAACAGAAAAACAAGCAACGAATATGACCAGACCGTTCACAAAGAGAAAATACGATCAGATCTAGGATATAGTAAAAGATGCTCAACATTATTAATAAGAAATGCAAACTGAAACCACTTTGAGATACAATTTTTCTCTTATCAGATTGGCAAAAATTCAAAGTTTAACCACAAAACTTGTTGCCAAGGCTTGGGGAAATCCCTACTCTTAAACAGGAATATAAATTGGTACAACCAATACAAATATTCGTACAGAGGATTTGGGCAGTAACTATCAAAATGACAAATGCACATATACTTTGACTAACAATTTCACTCCTGGGAGTTTATCCTACAGATGTATACATACACATGGATGAAATGCCATATAATCAAAATTATTCAAAGCAGCATCACTTGTAAGAGTGAAGAACTAGACACAACCCAAGGTCATTACATATGAACCGATTAAATATGTAAGAGTACAACCATATAATGGACTATTGGGCAGCTTTAAAGATAATTAATTAGGTAGCTCTCTCCATACTGAGATGGAATGATCTCCAAGATATACTGATAATCACAAAAAAGCAAGATGCGGAATGATGTTTATGGTATCGCTGTGTAATACACATTCAAGTATATTTCTATTTGCTTTCAGAAATTATGGAGGATACATAAGAAACCAATAAAATAGTTATGGGAAGCTGAAGAATAGGGCATATGGGTCCAGGGATGGGAATGAGACATCTCTCTATAAAATTTTTATATGGTTTTGATCTTTGAATCATATGACTGTATTACCTACTCAAAAAATAAGCAAAAAAGAAAAACGGACAAAAACACCCATTAATCCCACAACTTATAGAGTCAATCTTTGCTTTTACCTCTACGTGGATTATATTATTCACGGATTATCAGGGACCATTCTCCAAGTTCTATTTCTATTGCTTCCAACATCATGCCTCACATTGCATATAATCTTAGGAGATGCACACAAATTTAATCTTAACCAACAAGAGTATAATCAAAAGCAGAAAAATGAGAACGTGAAAATGTAAACATAAAAAAACTAACATAGTCAAAGACACCTACAATGCTGGGAAAACCATTTTACCTCCTATGTTATCTGTGCCACTCTGCTTCCCTATGACACATATCTACCCCAAATCCAAAACCTCTCTCTCCCCAAGCACAGATAGGAGAGAACTAAGCATTTTTAGAGCAAGTAAGAACTCAAAACTTATTTGTAAGCAAATCTGAGCCCAAAATCATGAATTAAAATCTCAAAACAAAATTTACTAACAACAAAGTGGTTCTGGCTGTCTTTAGTTACTTGACATGTTGGCAGGTGCTGATCAGAACGGACTCAGCAACAGCATGCCTGGGTGACTCCATGGGTTAAGCGTCTGACTTCAGCTCAGGTCATGATCTCATGGTTCATTGAGTTTGAGCCCTGCATCAAGCTCTGTGCTGTCAGCTTCATATCCTCTGTCCCCCTCCCTCTCTGCCCCTGCCTCACTTGCACTCTCTCTTTCTCTCAAAATAAATAAATAAACTTTAAAATAAATAGTTAAAAAAAAAAAAAAAGAACTGACTCAGCAATACGTCACCTCCCGTGGGATCTCACATATGCTCCTTGTGTCGACTCCAAAACTTTGTGTGCTACAAGGCCATTACAGCAGTCCACAGAGCATGTGTGGTGTCTTAACAGGAGTAGCCAAAATGAGGAGGCCAGCCTGTGACATCACTGATCCTCCCAAGAAAGGGTCCCCAAGCTCACAGATTATAACATTAGATAGTAGACAACTTCCACTTAGTAGGTAAATACTTTTTTAAAAACCCTTTGGGAGACAAGTCATTAAAGTCCAGTTCACCTAAGTGCTATCAAGGGAAAATTATTTGCTTTTCTAGTGGATCAATAAGTAGCTAATAAGGTCAGAGACGAGAAATGAACAATCAATAAAATGGGGAAGGCACTGTAACCGGTCACTGCTTTTAGCCATATCCTTTGTTCCTGTCTAGAGAAGGCTTTCACAGAAAGAAGGAACAACTAACTGTGTTGCTTGATTTTTTTTTTTAAGTTTATTTATTTATTTTTAGAGAGACTCCAGAGTGGGGGAGGGGAAGAAAGGGAAGGAGACAGGGAGAATCCCAAGCAGACTCTGCACTGCCCGCACAGAGCCCCATGTGGGGCTCCCACAAGATCATGACCTGAGCCGAAACCCAGAGTCAGACGCTTAACCGACTGAGCCACCCAGGCGCCCCATGTGTTGCTTGATTTCTTTCTTTCATATACACACATACACTTGCACACATACTTCATTTCACTGCACTTAAGATTGTGGGACTATTATTAATGGACCAAGATCTTCCTTCATAACACTAGAAGGACACAGCAGATCACCCATGGAGAAAACCCTGCTCTGGACAGTTCTATCGGCAACTGTAGTTACCAGGTTTTCACTGGTTTACCCAAAGTCAATGCCCAGAGTTAGGGAAACAAGGGCTTCAGCTCTAGCCTCCCCTCACTCCTCAGGAGTGTCTTAGTGTCTTAATCAGCAGGGCCATGATCTAGAAGTCTCCGCTTCAAAACTGCTGCACTATCACAAAATGTCTGATCTACGTGAAGAGGTGAAGGGAAATGCTGCATGCTGAGGGAGCTACAGAAAGTTCCCCTGGTGCCTCATGAATTTTTGAAGCTGTCTCATAAATCAGTTCAACCAAGATCACTTAACTTGGTCTTGTTACAAATCCTGCTGCCACAGTGGACAGTGTCTGAAATTGTAATTTTAAAATGTAAAAGGAAAAGGGAGAGTAGGAGGGGCCTTCTACAAAAGCTGGGGGTGGAGAGCTGACAATGACAATGACAATGACAATCCTGGAGGTCCTGAATATATAGTGTAGGACGCCCGCCCAGGGAGTCAAAGAAGACAGGGAGCTCATCTGAGAGTGAACAAAATGGTTTGCTGCAGAACATTCTTGTTTCTTTCACTCACACCCACAGGAATAAAACTGAGGTGCTCTAAGAACAGCTTAGACCACCCCTCCTGGCAAATCTAGAGAGCTGATCCACCCCCTAACATCTCCACCACAGCAAGTCTAGGGATCAGGACTGCAGACTTTCTTATGTTAATCCCCTCTCTAAACTGTGAGGTTCCCAGGGACAGAGGCCATTTTATTTATGCCCTGTGCACCTAGCTCAGTGCATGACCACATGGATGCGGTATATAAATCTTCCTTTAATGTTTGCTTAGAAGAGGCAATGCTTCGGAGGAAAGAACAGGGCCCCTCTGCAATTCAGCTCTCTTTTCCTGGCAAAAAAGAGTGTGAGATCTACATCCTAAAGCAGTGATTCTCACAGTAGATTCCTTGATCACCAGGAGTGGCATTACCTGGCAACATGTAAAGCAAAATCTTGCTCCCCCAGCCACACCCCCACCCCCACCCCCACTGAATCAGAAACCAGGGGTGAGGTCCAGCAATCTGCATTTCAATAAACTCTCCAGGTAATTCTGATGTTCAATGAAGTTTGAAAATCACTGTCAGTTTCTGCCTAAAGATATATGCTATACCTTCCTAACCACCCCTCAGAAGTCAGACAACTAAAGATAACTCTGAACAATTTTTAGATGTTGGAAATAAAAGTTTACGTATTAACTAACCATGAGCAGTGTTTTCTGTGACTGTTAACTGCATATGCCATGCTGGTTCAGGGATGTTTACTAATCTATGCCTTTCAACTCAAAGCACAGACCTACATATTTTACCAATGAAAATGCAAAAGTCAGGCCAACAGCTAAAACAGTAGGAAAAAATCCTTTTTACACACTGGACATATTAAGAAATTAATGTTACACGCAGTGACAAGAAGGTCAGACTCCTTAGGGAGAATGGAGGTCATTCTTCATGCATCTCCAATTGAAACAACTACAAGACATTCGGGAAAGTCTTCATTCCTTCTGTACATGGTTAGGCAGTCTTAAGAATTCCAGGTTATCTGTTAGCATTTCTAAAAGGCACATTTAGGGGCACCTGGGTGGCTCGATCAGTTAAGTGGCCCATTCCTGATTTCGGCTCAAGTCACGATCTCACAGTTCATTAGATCGAGCCCTGCGTTGGACCCCACACTGAACATGGAGCCTGCTTGGGATTTTCCCTCTCCTTCTCTCTCTCTCTGCCCCTCCCCTACCTCTCTCTCTCTCTCTCTCAAAATAAACTTAAAAAAAAAATTTCTTAAACCCACAATTAGACATGTGGGTAAGGACATTCAGAATGTTTAAAGAAGAGGTTTTCACATGGTGACATCAATGAGCCTAATTACCCTGTTGCTACTCTGTAAAAACCTTACACCAGTCTGAAAAAATTCTGTGCCCTAAATGGAGTCTGTTTTGGAGGGAAAGAAGCCCAGCTCAGACACTGTTGGCAGCTGTTGACAAAGTATGGCATAACTAAGGAAACCAACCTGGGGAAGGGGCTCTCAGTCTCTTGACCTTTCCCTAAGAGGGGTGACCCAGACAAGAAGATCAAAGGTCCAACTGGCCCTCTGTGGCTGCCACAGTGCACACCAGTCAGCACAGATTTTTAGAAGCCTCAAGTCTGTCGGAATGGCAAAACTAAACTTGCTCTTGGGATTGGAGAAAGTATACGGAAACGCAAACTTTCACACTTGATCTGACAGATGCTTGTGCTTCACTATCCACAGATCTGTTATAATGTCAGGGCCAGCAATTTTAAAATTGTTGTTGGCTTGGGTAATAACACATTTTCATCTAGGGCCTATAAGGCAAAATGCCAGAAAGGGTCTCTTCCTATTTGTAGAATGCAAACAAGCAAACCTTGAGAGTCAAGGAGGCCTCTTCTTTTGTGAGCCTGCTCAATAATGCAGAAGCTGCTGGCAGAGAAACCACACTTAAATTATGGTTTTTAAAAAAAAGAAGTCTTAGCACTGTCTAATTTCCATACCTAATTTCAAAATATTCAAAATTAGGGTAATTTTGGTCAAAACATGTTAGTTTTATTCCACCGGTGGGAAAAAATGATTTTAAAATGTTTCATTTAAAATGAAGCAGGATCTTAAGGCATGACAAAATATTATCAAAAAGCAGGTTCTTTAAGGTATGACAAAATATTATAAAAATTACATCGTGCCTATTAATCTCTGCTATCAATCTAGTTTTACAAGAATAGATTTTTTAATGTAATGCTAATTTGCCCAGTGAAATATCTTGGTTAATATATTTCTTAGGGGAGGAGGTATGTTTATTTGTTTTTGAAAGAGAAAGAGACAGTGCACGCACCCCTGAGAGGTGGGGTGGAGGAGCAGAGAGAAGGGGACAGAGAGGATCCAAAGCAGGCTCTGTGCTTATAGCAGACAGCATGATACAGGGCTTGAACCCACCAACCGTGAGATCATGACCCAAGTCGAGTTCAGACACTTAACTGAGTCACCCAGGTGCCCTTTGTTTTTAAAAATGAGTATTAAAAAGGACAATGTCTGGGGGCACCTAGGTGGCTCAGTAAGTTAAGCTCAGTCGGTTAAGCGTTCCACTTCAGCTCAGGCCGTGATCTCATGGTTCGTGGGTTCAAGCCCCGCATCAGACTCTCTGCTGTCGGCTTTTGATGTTGTCAAAAGCCAAGAAAAGAGCTGCTTTGGATCCTCTATCCCCCTCTCTCTCTCTCTCTCTCTCAAAAAATAGACATTAAAAAAGAAAAAAAGTACAATGTTTGGTTGGATCTGACTGAAGTGTCATCAAATTCATCCAAATCAGGACCTGACCCTAATCAAATATCAGAGCAGGATTTTGCAAACTGTTAACGTGTACTTTGCTTTATATCTCATAAGCTAAAATAAGCTGAAAAATAACATAATATGGTACTACATCCATACTGTCAACTCACAAATATTAGATTGTTTCTTTGTTAATGTATTTAAATTGGTCAAAGAAATAATATATGCATATGACAAAACACAGGCTACCTCCTTCTCTCCCATGGATACCCACTTCTGGAAGTGCTTAAAATGTACCCAGAATGCACCCAAAATTTTTGTGCTTTATAAAAACAGTATATGTTTTAAACCCCGTTTATTTTCAAAAACACTTGTCTTTTTGCAAGGCAAGAAAAAGTAATTTTATCTCTCCCTGCCATACCTATACTGAAACTAGAAATAGTGAGGACAGCTTATTAAGTAATGAATTTCAATCTACTTTCAACTTTGAGGGTCAGCACTGCAACTATAATTACCTCTTTTAGATAGCTCCTGTCCACTGAACACCCAAATACAGAACAACAAAGGTCAACTGTACCACTTAGGAAAACCTAATGACTTTAATGAGCATTCTGATCCTTTGTTCCTCTAATGCAGTTTTCCATACACATGGCTGGGCATCAAAATCACCTGGACAGCTTTCAAATATTAAAGACTCCCCATCTTCACTTCATTTAACCAGAATCTCCAGGAGTTGAGACCCAGAAAGCAGGGCTTGCTTTCCATGGACAAATTTCAGAACCGCTACTTGGCAGCAGGGAATAAAAGAGCAGCAAACAACAGTTTCACAGAAGTGTTCCTGCGGCAATCGCTCCTCAGTGTAAGGAAGCCATCACCAAAGATGAAACTGTTTTAAAAGGAGACACCTAAGTGGCAGGAGAAAACATCTGAAAGATAAAATAAAGACCTAGTGCTGTCCATGAAACTCAGAAAATCTCCCTGCCAAATAGTATAAAAACCAGAGTTGTGGTTCTCAAACTTTAGTGGTCATCAGAACCACCCTGAAGGCTTATTAAAGTGGGGAGTGGGGGCAAAAATGAGCATTTCCTGTAAGTTCCCAGATGCTGCTGCTGGTCTGGTAAACAAGGCTTGCAGAACCCCAGGACTGGAGCAATGAGGAGCAAATACGATCTGCGGCAACGCCAGCTTTGTCACTAACTAGCTGCACAACTCTGAGCAAGTCCCAAGTCCTCTAAGTTTTGCCTTTTTCTTCTTTTGAGCTCCTGCACCAGAGCATCTCCTCTGACGCCAACACTCTCTGGGTCTGTGAGATACAAATTCCAGTTGGATTAGCACATGAAATTGCAAGAATCTTCAGGGGTGAAAGGTTCCAGTCCCTGCGACAAGCAATGAATTATATTAACAGCCAGAAATATAACACATGCACATGCACACACACACTCACACACACAGGCAGCACGAGCCTTTTTTTTTTTTTTTTATTTTGATGTTGTCAAAAGCCAAGAAAAGTGCTGCTAATGCATATGGCCAAAGGAATAAAATTACCCCCTTTTCTTTTATTTCTATAATCCCATGTCTGTACAAAAAAGCATGAGTTAAATTTCCCCTTAGCACCGAGGACCTCAATTATTCACCAAAAACTTCCTGTGGCTTTACCCCCAAAAGGGAGAAATGGGCTGCTAAATTTATTGAACGTCAAAAATACACCAAGCACATCCTGTTGTTCATCAAGTCTCCACAACTGTATGAAATAAATATCTCCATTTTTCAGATGAAGAAACGGAGGCTCGTAAGCTTAATTTAAGTAACTCACTCATGACAGCACAAATCATTACTGGCACAGTCAAGGTTTGTATTAGGGTTTATACAACTCCAAGCCTCTCACTTTTTTCATGGTACAATGATTTCCCCATCATTTCCATCTACCACATCCCTTTAAAATGTCACAAGAAAAAAAAAAATACCTTTCTATGTTAAAGTGAGGAGGATTCTGATGTTTTTAAACTAACTTTGAGGGAGATCATCTTCAAAAAAAAGGTCCATCAGGCAGGGTATACCCCACCAAACTCTTGAATGGCAGAAGTTCCAGGGTATCATTATAAGACTGTTGTACGTAAATTTTCACCCAAGCCTGGAATATTATTCTTAGCTCACTTTGCACAGCACAAACTTCCTTTAATAAGTGGCTTGTTGGAGGATGCAGACCAAAAGAAGATAAAGAAACCATCCCCCACTCCTCACCTACAACACAACCCAGACTGGTATCTATCATGACCCTTTAAAATGGTCACACTCAGAGCTCTATCAGCTGATCCCAGGAAATATTTCTCCATCTCTCCTTTTAGGAAAAGTTGAACACATATCCCAATCCACTACAAAAATAACAGATAAGAACCAAGTAGAAAGACTTGGATAAGGAATCAAGAAATCAAGAAATGCTATTTTTAATGTTTGCACACTACTGAACTGCATATGTAATGGCCCATACATGTTAGCACTTCCCAACCTTCTATTCATTCAGGTCTCCAATTACATCAGCACTGTAGGATACTTCACATGCCTTTATTTCATAGCCCTATTGGAAGTGTGGCCTTAAATATGAGAAGTTTTTTAAATGACAGGTGTTTCTATAACAACTCTTCATTGCAAAGAGCAGCCAAGAAAAGTGTCCTCTAAAGACGTGGTTCTTTCTCTTCCATCGCCCTCTCTCAACCATGCTAAAAATTGTTTGTTCTCTCTACAGACCTGGAATAGGCACAAGACTCTGCAATACTCTGCCTTTCCCCTGGAAGCAGTTTTCTACAGGTCAGAAGGTGGTTTCCAGGTAGACTAGGGGTGACTGGCAATGCCACTGCCCTCCCTGAGGCACATCCACATGGCTGCTGTCACCACTGGCCTGGTCCTCAGCTAGATGGCACACTGGGTCACGGCAGGGAGTTAATGAGGCCAAGGTGAGGCATCAGAACCACACAGGGCTCAGTTCACTTGGCCCAGATCCAGGGTTACAAACTTCATTTCTAACCTCAGCCTGAAAAATGCTGGCTGTAATGGAGGGGGGGAAAAAAAAAAATCCATCCTCCTATAGGAAAAATACTTCCGGCCTTGGATCCCACTTGAGAGCAAATCATTCATAGAGCATCATTAATCCTATCCCAGAGCATCTGCTATATGTGTGGCACTCAGTGAAAGCAATAATAGCCTCTCTTTATTAATCAACTTACTAAGTGACCAACATTGAACTTTCAACCAATATTTATCGAGTACCTACTGTGTGTCATGCTTTGTTGTCTGAGCTATGGATGCAAGAGTAAACAGGAAAAAAAGTCTCTCCCCTCAAATAGCTTCCAATTCAGTAAAGAGAAAACAATGAGTTCATATGATAAAAAATTAATAGAAGTAAAGCAGAGTAGGCATTACAGAATAACTGAATAGAGGAAGGAACTATTTGTACACACATTCAGAGAAAGTCTCTCTGAGGAGGTGACTTTCTGGCAAGCACTTAAGTGGATACCTGACATTTACTATAAGAAATCTTTAGGATAGCCCCATGGGCAGCCCCATGTATTTTACAGATGAGGGCCCAAGGGCTCAAGGTAGTTAAAAGACTTGCCCAAGTTTATGAATATCATGCCCAAGTCACACCTGTTTTGAGAATCAGTAAGAGGAAACCTCACTAAAGTGGACCAGGGATTCAGGAAGAGGAGGCTGGCAGGGTGGGCCATACCACTCCATGTCAATTACAGAAGGAATTGTCAATTACAGGCTCCAACAGACAAAGAGGTACAGAACATATTGCATCTCCTATAAGAAACTGACCACCTCTGCAACTCAACCAATGAGAAACCATCAAAACCCTGAACTCTTGGTTTTCTCCAAAGGACTTTCCTTTAAAACAACACCTCCCAATTCCTTCCTTCTTCTCCATAAAATAAGATTTCTCTCTGTAGGACTTACCTATGGGCTTGCCATAGCTTGCTTGTCCTGAATTACAATTCTCTTGTTCCTGAATAAACCCATTTTTGCTGATAAAATAGCTTTTATTTTTAACGTTAACACCTCACAATGCATTGTGCCCTTTCCGCCACCCAAAGGTATCAAGACACAAGCCTTCACCTCCAGTGCAAGGTGTTATGAAATCCAGAGGTGCTCAAGAGGACTCATTCAGGTACAAAAAGAAATTCAGATCATCTATGTGTACTTATTCTTTTGTCTCCATTAAACTTCTATTTTTGTGTTAGCTTTATATGTATAAATATATATACAAATATACACATTCATATGTAAATATATACACAAATATATACAATATATGTATATAAATATCTATACAATTTAGAAGTGAACAAATATAAAAAGAACTATTACTGGGGCACCTGGGTGGCTCAGTCGGTTAAGCGTCCAACTTTGACTCAGGTTATGAGCTCGCAGTTCATGAGTTTGAGCCCCACATCAGGTTCTGTGCTGACAGCTCAGAGCCTGGAGCCTGCTTCAGATTCTGTGTCTCCCTCTCTCTCTGCCCCTCTCCCACTCATGCTCTGTCTCTGTCTTTGTCTCTCTCTCTCTCTCAAAAATAAATAAAAACATTTAAAAAATATCTTAAGAACTATTACTGATAGAGGCACACAATCATAAATTTCAGGATCACTACACTAGAGAGTAGATGCCAAAGAAATAAACATGGTCCCTCTTTCCAAGGACAGAATATTTTGTTCTGCAAATATATTTTGTTCTGCCTATATTCTGTGAACATAATTATACAGTTCAAGATACAAAATGAAATAAAATAGACCATACAGGTGAATCCAAGGTGTGGCTCACTATGGAGCTGAAACGTTTTCCTCTAGTGCCTCATTCAACCAACATGCAGACCTCCAGCGCTAGGACCTCACGCACTGATGATTACACAGCCTGTTCCCCTGACAGGGAAACCTGTTTACTCCACACTAAAGGGAATCCACCAATTCATTTCAAATTGGTCACCAGACAGCAGCTGTCAACTGGTAATAACTTTTGGTCACTCCCTACCCAGGCTGTTTAATACACATGTAAACATAAGTTTCATAAATTGTTCAAATGTGTATTTACTCAAAACACCATTATGGGTCCATCAGACTGTTACAGGCTATCAGCTAAATAATATGCATTTTTTAAAAGGCTTGGCAGCTTAATACATATTTTTACTGCTCACATAACTCAAAAACAGCCTCAGAGTAAAACGTTTAATTTGACACATAAATAGTCCATTATATGGCCTAATCCTCTTTTGTGTTTTCAAAAAGGGAAGAAAGTGCCAGGGTATTTCAATGTGATAGGAGGAGCACAGCAAAGGAGAGGGGGAAAAAAATAGTCACGCACAGCTGTTGATCTTACTTTAGGGCCAGGCTCAACGGGGTTGGTAAATAAAGGAGTATTTGAAAAGAAAGGGTATCTGGTTATCAGAGGCATTTAGGTTGATCTTTAAAAAAAAAAAAAAGAAGAAGAAGGAAGGAAGGAAGGAAGGAAGGAAGGAAGGAAGGAAGGAAGGAAGGAAGGAAAAGAAAGAAAGAAAGAAAGAAAGAAAGAAAGAAAGAAAGAAAGAAAGAAAGAAAGAAAGAAAAAGCCTTTATTTGGATAGTCTCCTGGATATTAACCCTCAAACTACCTACTTATCATTTACTTGCAACTACAAATTGACCTGGTAGACTGGTGTTCCTTAAAGTAGGGGCCTGTAACCATAGAAGAACTCTTATTAAGATCTATAACTTATCTATAAACCTGCACACCTTTCTTAAGCTCTCAAAGGCAAATGTGCAATTCACATCTTCTTTAATATGACCAAGAGCTTCTTAGTAGTTCCCTAATAAGTGAGTTAGAAGGTTCGTGAAATCCATTTTGATAAATTAAAATCAGCAAGTTGCCAGAGTATGCAAAGAACTAGAAACTGGGTGTCCCAAGTACTCAGGCTACTCTACGATGCTGCCAAGTACCGGCACACTCACACACCAACACTACAACTCTCAAAGCTCACACTATACTCTAGAAGTCACTGTAACATCAGTGCTGTCTTGAGTCAATCATAGTTTGTAATACTACTATTCTTATACTATATTTTCAATTATAAACTACTATCAGTTCAGTTTTACCGTGAGAAATTTGATTTGTTAGGGGGGCACCTGGGTGGTTCAGTAGGTTGAGCATCCCACTTCGGCTCAGGTCATGATCTCATGGTTTGTGGGTTCAAGCCCCGTGTCGAGCTCTGTGCTGACAGCTCAGAGCCTGGAGCCTGTTTCAGAGTCTGTGTCTCCCTCTCTCTCTGCCTCTCTCCCGCTTGTGGTCTCTCTCTCTCACTCTCTCTCAAAAATAAACATTAAAAAAAAAAAAAATTAAAAAAAAAGAAATTTGATTTGTTGAAGATAATCTGGTTAATCTCACAATGTGGAGATACCGTAAGTAGATACATATACAGCTAAAGTAAATATATATATACATAACAAGCCCACCTCCAAAAAAATTACTTGTACAGTAAATCTTCATTTGTGGTTTTATGGTCTTGCTATCTACTATCAAGACAAGTCCAATAAAATTACATTTTTAAGCTTATAGGATACTGCTTTATAAAATAAAAAGTACATATGGCTCATACTAATATTTGCTGATACTGATGCTGAATGGGAAGGGTGATATGAGGAATTTCTGCCCTACCTAACTGGGTTGAGTTCAAACATCTGAGAACCAGTACTCCAGACCAGTTAATTCTTCACCTTTTCTGAGTCAGCCATTTCTGAGAATCTTACAAAAGCTATGATGTTCTTTACAGAATAATACATGCAGGCATTAAAATTTGCATACGGGGACATGTTTATTAATTCTTAAGCCATTACAAACCCAAATTTCATGTGCCAAGACAATCTTGTACTCTTATTTCTCTATGATAAATATTTTCAAAACAATAGATCTTTTACAGTTTCCCAAATATATAAAGGTTAATACTGAATGTTTTTGAAACTGTTTACGAATTCCTGAAATTCTGCAAATATCTCCTCATTCTTAAACAGTATCCTCGAGGCCCTTAACCCAATGTTAAGAACCCCCATTCTAGATTTCATTCTGTTTTCATCATCCTTTCAATATAGCCTCAGAAGACTATACTTATTATTTCTTGATGCATGTCAGGATTTGTAAGTATTTTCGGACACAGTGGCACTTGTTTCTTTCCACTACTGAATCTTTCTCCGAAACCCCAAGGTAAAGGTTTTACCCCAGAAAAGAAAATGTCCTATTCTAAAGGTCCTCCATTCCAGTACCTGTGGTCCCTTTACTGTGAATCCACAGATCTTTAAGATTAGAGTATTATTGCCTTCTGTGTTCACATCCCTTCACACTTGAGAAACTTACCATCTCCCGAGGAAATCCATTTCATTTTTTCACAACACTATGAGAAAAGTATTTCTTATATTGATCTGAAATCTGTCTTCCTATAACCTACCTCCAGCAGTCTTTGTTCTCACCCTAAGGTTCCATACACGAGGTTTAATACACCTCTTTTGCTGAAGACAGCCTCTTGAATATTTGAAAACAGAGGACACAGCCTCCCTTGTTCTCTTCTGCCCACTCAGCCTTCACGCTTTCAGGCCTGCCTCACCATCCTGATCATTTTCTCTGAATATTATCACTGTATCTGGGTCTGAACTCAACACTCCAAGACTCTTTTAACAACAGACTGAAAGGCCTAAACCCTTTCTTTGAATGCTTCCACCAGTACAGCCTCATTTTGTGAATTCAACCTCTGCTAGAAACTTCTGTGTCAAAACTCTCTGATCTCAGAAAACATAGCACTATCCTTGGGTCTGGTTTCCCAACTATATTCAGCTCTAATCCTCAGAACTTTCTACAGTCAACAACTTGCCTACCTGGACATCTTCTAAAATTAGAAGACAGCCAAGCAAAAAGTGGGGGAGAAGCGAACTCATTCTAAATTCCCTACGGTAGAGAGGTGGCAAACTGGAGGGAACAGAATTATGATCCACTTTCAATTTTCCCTGTATTTCAAAATGAGCAGGTTCCTATCTAATAAATGCAGTCAGAGAATCTTCCAGAAATGGGCCTAGGAGGAAGGGTAGGCTTTAGATAGAGAAAAAGACAGGTCATTTCATACCCCAGAATGATTTGAGCAGAGGTACAAAGGTGAGGAAGCCTCTGGCACCTTACAGGGATAGGAGTCAATCACTCTGGCTTAAGCAAAAGGTCCACATGGTGTTGCCTGAGGGAGTAAGGCTGGAAAGCAGGCTGGGGTCACAGCATAGAAACCCTTAAAAGCCAGGCTACTGAGTCCCGCTTTCATCCTAGAAGCAGTGGGGAGCCACTAAAGTTTTAAAGCAGGGAAGTAACATGATGAAAGCTATATTTTAGAGATAGTACAGGCCTCTATACACACCAGGCATTTAATCAATGATGCTGACCGGACATATAGATTCAAACTGCCAGGAAAGAAGCATCTTGTGACCTAAAACTTACAGAAAACCCACTTCCCTAGTGAAATCCACCTCAGCAACAACTCACACTTTATCTTTTGAATTTAATTAAGTACAGAGAAAGAAAAGGAAACAAAGAATGAAACTCAGACAAACTAATATTGCCTCTAATGTCCAAGATTCCCTCATTCCCCTCCTGAATCAAAATGCGTATTTTACTGTAAGCTAAAAGTGATATAGAGGCATTAAATATTTACTCTTCCCATTTGCTATTATTTTTTGCTAGTTACTCGGCTGTAACAGTCATTAACATGCTGAAAAGGAACTTGATGTAAATTCATCACTGGTCTGGGAATACTGCTGTTCTGATGTACTGACTGCAAGCTACGTCCGGCTCAGAGGCACCATTTCCCTACAGGCAGGGCCAAATGTCTAGTTCACTCACAATTTACAAATGATTATTTTTCTAATTAATCATTCATCAAAAAACATAAATGGCAACAGGGTGTGAAGACAGCGCTAGCGAAAAACAGAAGGGGGCATGGATCCATCAATCCCTCCATCGCAGCCCTGAGCGAGGGCCGAAAGCCTTGGCCCTAATAAGGGCCACAACAGAGTCATCAGGGAAGGCTCCTTTGGTCTGATGGCGCCGCCATTTCAGAGAAGGGCTTGACCCTATCCTCGATTACGACAACCCCCCAGGTACTCTAGATGGGGTTGCTCACTTCCCATACAGACCATTACAACAGCTTCCTCACTAGTCTCTCCTTTCTCCAGTTGCTCCGCCAACACCCCAATCACCTCCCCATGCCTCCATCTCCCCAAGACACAGAGTTATAAAACGCTTCTCCTCAAATAGTATCTTTATCATGTCATTAGGACCTATGAGGCTATTTCCAGTCTCAAGATGTCCGACTCTTACAACTTGAAAGGGCTTTAAATATCCCCTGGTCCATGGCCCTTCTTTTTAGCTGGGGAAATGGAGACCTAGGGAGGTTCCAGCATGTCACCATCATCTGCTGAACATGCCCTGAGGACTCTTTAAGCACAGGCTTTTTTTTTTTTTTATGGAGAAGTCTTCTCCCCTCTGCCTCTGCATCAAGTAACAGAACTGCAATAGCTGAGTAACTGCAGCATGGCTACTACCTACAAGAAGGCAGACATATGCCAGATCTACCCACCTTTGAAAAGACCATCTAAGTTTTAAATACACAAGCCTATTTCTGAAGAAGCTGTACTAAATACCAAAGAAGCCAGTATTAGTACTAAGTTATATTTCGAAAAGGATGTAGACACCCAATGTTTTCCCTGCCACTAGGATTAATCAGCAAGATCCTGTTCTGCAGAGAAACCAAAATGATCCTAGTTCAAGTCAACCTGGAAGGCTGACTGCTAACAAAAAAAAGCAAAGGAATAGTTCTTACCAGATCTTAACATTAAAACCCATTTTCATGAGGCCTTATAGTCATTAAGTTTGGGACAGTACGCCAGGCAAGGAAGTACTGGGCTCGAATCATGAGACTGAAGTGTTAATCCCAGCCATATAAAACAGAACAGCTGCTGTTCAGTCTCTCCATCTGTACATTGGGGGTATCCTTCCCACCTACAGAGAAACACCATAAGGAAACAACATCCTCAGGAAGTATAAAGTTATCCAAATGTAGGATACAAATAATGGAAGATGACCCTAACCATTTAGCACCATAGTAACTACATAATGATTAGATACTACATAACGATTAGAGTTCACACTTACTGCTTACTATGTGCTAGGCACCATGCAAAGCACATTACATGCATTAACTCATCTAAACCTCACAAAATTGGACACAGATACTATTATCTACAACTCACAGATGGAGAAACCAAGGCACAGTGGTTCATTAAACTGCCCAAGTTTACATATCTAGTAAATGGAAGAGCAAGGATTTGAACCCACACATTCTGACTCACTGCCAGCACTCTTAATCACCGAGGTCTCCCTCCTTATCACTTAGTACCTGGGGTAGTAAAAAAATAAGAAAAACAGGAGATGTTTATCAAATGATTACACGAAGTTATACAGAGTATCTTTTCTAGATATTTGAATTCTATGAGGAACAACAGGATTCTGGAACACACAAGATAAGGGAGAAGAACAATTCCCTCGTTTGACAGATGACAACAGTGGGTG